>NC_057861.1:23997500-24322500 GCF_019393635.1 Dromiciops gliroides
CCAGCTGGGTAATTTATCTTGTCTCTCTGAACTTCAGTTACTTCATCAACAAGATGGGTTGATAACCCCAGTATTATCTGACTACCTGAGCACTGTGACAGCTGCTGAGGATGAGAAGACAAAAGATGAAGTGGTGCCTGCCTTCACAGAGCTTATATTCTCAGTATAATGTGTGTGCTGGTGTGTGTGTGTAAATATATATGAATATGTTTATATATATAAGTATTCATATTATATGTTTATAGAATATAGAATATATATTTATACATACATATTACGTGCATATTTAAGTATATATAAAGCATGCATTTATATAGTTCCCTATATATTTTATATAGAGGCTTTTTGTTTATATTTCATGCATATAATATATATTTTATTTAGAGATGTCTATATCTATAGATATCTACCTATGTCTGTATATATGTGTGTGTATATATACACATATGTATATACATAGATGGATATGCATTTGTATATGTATATGCATTTGTATATACATATATGAATATTCACAATAAATACACAATAAAAACAATTTAGTTAAATAGATTATAGTTAACAAGGGTGGGGATAAGAAAGGTTTCCTGTAGATCATAGGGGTTCTTAACCTGGGGTCCATTAGCTTGTGTTTTGTTTTTCATAAAAGTATTTTATTATTTTCCAGTTACATGTAGAGATAGTTTATAACATTTGTTTTTATAAGATTTCTAGTTTCAAATTTTTCTCCCTCCCTTCCCTATTTCCCCCCTCCCCAAGATAGCAAGTAATCTGATATAGGTTATATATGTACAATCACATTAGACATATTTCTGCATTAGTCATGTTGTGAAAGAAGAATCAGAGCAAAAAGGAAAAACCTCAAAAAAGAAAAACAACAACAAAAAATAGAAATAGTATGGTTCAATCTGTATTTAGATTCCACGGTTCTTTCTTTTTTTTTTTTTCTGGATTTAGAGAGGATTTTCCATCATGAGTCCTTTGGAACCCTTTTGGACCATTGTATTGATGAAAAGAGTCAAGTCTATCACAGTTGATCAAAACACAATGTTGTTGATACTGCGTACAATGTTCCCCTGGTTCTGCTCATCTCACTCAGCATCAGTTCAAGTAATTCCTTCCAGGTTTCTCTGAAATCTGCTTGGTCATTGTTTCTTACCATAGCACATTAGTATTCCATTGAGCTTGTGTTTTTTTTTTTATTTTGATAAGTGTATTTCAACATAATTAGTTTCTTTTGTAATCCTGTGTATTTGTGTGTGTGTGTGTGTGTGTGTGTGTATGTGTGTGTGTGCATTTAAGGACATTGTTCCAGGCGTGGGCTTCAACAGATGGTCAAAGGGGTCTGGGACAAAGAAAAAAGGTTAAGAAACTCTGAGAAAGCAGCATTTGAGGGAAGGGAAGTCTTTAAAGGTACAGATGAGGAAGGAGTGCATTTCAAGCTTGGGGGACAGCCAGTGCTAAGAGCAGGAAGACAAGAGCTAGTGCACCTTTTGAAGAATATGGAGAAGGCCATTTGCATGAACCATAGAGTGTGGGAAGGAGACATATGTATAATGAGGGTGGAAAGATGCTTTGCAGTCATGTTATGAAGGGATTTAAATGTTCAGCTGAGGGGTTTATATTGAATCCTAGAGACAAAAGAGCCATTAGAATTTATTGAGTAATTGAACAACCTAGGCCGACCCATACTTGAGTAAAATCACTATGGCCTCCAGGTAGAGGATAAATGAGAGTGGGGTGAGACTTGGCATAGGGAAAGAGACTAGGAAGCCAATGTAATGGTCTATGTGAGATGATGAGGGCTTGAGCTAAGCTGACTGCTGATGCTGGAAATGTCATGGAGGTAGAAATCACAGGGTTTGGCAATGGATCAGTGAGGAAAAGGGAGATGATGAGTTTAAAGACTTATGGAACTAGAAGATAGAGGAGTGGTGATACCTTCAATGGAGACTGGGAAGCTTGGTAGAGAGGTGAGTGTTGGAGAGAGAAGGGAAAGGAAGGGAGGAGGAGGGAAATAAGCTTTTTTTTTTTTTTTGTGAGGCAATTGGGTTAAGTGATTTGCCCAAGGTCACACAACTAGTAAGTGTCAAGTGTCTGAGGCAGGATTTGAACTCAGGTCCTCCAGACTCCAGGGTTGGTGCTCTATCCACTGCACCACCTCGCTGCCCTGGAAATAAGCATTTATACAGTACCTACTATATACTATGTTTTATGCTGAGTGCTATGTTGAGGTCAAGATAATTCTAGGACAAGATGTTGGAAATGTCCAAGAGACCACTGATCCTTACAGGGTTGTTGTGAGTATTATTTTTGTTCAGCCATTTCAATCATGACTCATTCTTTGTGACTCCATTTGGGGTTTTCTTGGCAAAGACACTGGAGTGGTTTTGCCGTTTACTTCTCCAGCTCCTTTGACAGATAAGGAAAATGAGGCAAACAGGGTACAGTGATTTGCCCAGGGTCAGACAGCTAAGAATTGTCTGAGGCCAGATTTGAACTCAGGAAAAGGAGTCTTCCTCACCAGTCACTGTACACCCTAGCCTCCCTGTTGTAAGTATAGAATGTTGTAAACCTATACAAGTCATCAACTAATCCATGGAGTATACTCTTGGGCTCCATTGGGATGAACGCTACTCTGGTCTCTTGCTAAAGGGCAGGCATGACCAGAGGCTCCTCATTGGTCCTGGAATCCCTGAAGTTGGGAAGAAGTAAGGCATGATGGGATTGAAGAGAGCCATTCACAAGCTCATCAGTACCTTTCCTGAAGTATCACGTACAGAACTGACCACAATATTCTGAATGTGGTCTGACCAGAGTTAAAGATAGACCAATTACTAGCTACATTCTAGTCTTTCACACTGTGCTTCTGGATAGAGAGCTGGGCTCGAAGTTGGCAAGACCTGAGTTCAAATGTAGCCTAAGAAACTTATAAGTCATGTGACCCTGAGGAAGTCACTCAACCTGCCTGCCTCAGTTTCCTTAACTCTAAAATGGGTAACAGCACCTACCACCCAGGGTGGTTGAGGATCAGATGAGATAATATTTGTAAGGGGCTTAACCTGGCAAATAGTAGGTTCTTTTTTTTTTTGGTGAGGCAATTGGGGTTAAGTGACTTGCCTAGGGTCACACAGCTAGTAAGTGTAAAGTGTCTGAGGCCGGATTTGAACTCAGATCCTCCTGAATTCAGGGCTGGTGCTCTATCCACTGCGCCACCTAGCTGCCCCTAAATAGTAGGTTCTTAAGAAGTGCTTGAATTAGTTGGCCTTAGCTTTCTTAGCTGCTATGTCATATGATCAAAGGTCTAGAGCTGGAAGGAACTTTTGAAGTCATCTACTTCATCCTCCTTTTTATAAATGTGTTAGCCGAGACCCCCCAAAATTTAAATAACTTTCCCAAAGTCACAGAAATAACAAATGTTGGAGCCAAGAACATCTGAATCCAGATTCTCCGACTTCAAATCCAACATTTTTTCCCTTATTGCCCCACTCTGTTACTCTGATTGAGCTTGGTGGGTCCTAAGACCCCCTGATCTTTTTCACATGAACTGACATCCAGGGAAACCTCCTTTATCTTGTAGTTTTTGAACCCGCTGTCCATCCCTCTCATTTTGTAAATGAGGAAATTGAGACCCACAGAGGCCGACTAGCTGTCTCAAAGTCACTAGAAAGCAAGCAGAAGACTCAAAATTTGAACTTTCCAAATCTATTTCCAAAGCTCTTCCAGTAAAGATCAAGACTCCTAGGTGTCACAGTGCTGGAGGGTGCTAGACCTAAAATGAGAATATACCTGAGTTCAAATCCAGCCTTAGACACTTTTCTGGGCAAGTCACTTAACTGCCTCAGTTTTCTCCTCAGTAACATGGGATTATAAGCAGCATTTACCTCCCAGAGCTGATGTGGAGGATCAAATGAGATAATATTTGCAAAATGCTTTGCAAACTTTTAAGCAGTATATAATTGCTTGCTATTATTACTCTAGATCACATTGCCTCCCACATAAATGGAAGGGATTTTTATTATATTACCTCCTTTTATCCTCCCAGTCACCCTGGCCTCACCCTTCTCCACACCCTGCTTAACATTTCTAAAGACTACTGGGTGGCTCTGACAGTCTATGTTTGTTCAATTATTGACTGCAACTGAATCTTTCCTACCCTGGGGCACAGGGCACAGGATTTCTTTCCTTTTTGGAGCAACCTAGCTATGAATGTGGGGCCTGTTCTAAGACTAGCTTCTTCCTGAGGGCAGGCGTTGTGATGCCCTATCCCCATCTCTTGGTCCTGTCCTTTCCAACTGGGATTTTTCAAATTAGCTTTGTGGCTATTGTGAAATTCTTTTTTCTTTTTAATCCTAAAAACAAAGTTAATTTTGTTTTCAAATGACACATTGCACTCTGGGGTGGAGGTTGGGAGGTTTTGAAATGGAACCATTCATTCTAAAGCATTTGTACAGTACCTAGAGTGAATCGGGCTCTGTGTAAGCCACTGGAGATACAGAGTCAAAAGCAAGAAAGAAACTGTCCTCAAAGCAGTCACTCAATGTACTTTTATTAAACTCCTGCTGTGTACAAAGTCTTATTCTATCTAGGTGGCACAATGGATAGAGAGAATTGGGAAGACTTGAGTTAGAAGCAGGCCTCCATTTAGTTTCTGCAACCCTGGTGATTCAATCTCTGTCAGCCTCAGTTTCCTTATCTGTAAAATAAAGATAACAATAGCCCCTCTTTCACAGAGTTAGTTGTATGGAATGAATAAGATAATGTTTTGAAATGCCTTGAAACCTGAAAGTGCTATCTAAATATGAGCTATCAAAGAATATTGTACTAGCCTACAAAGCTCCTGTCTTCTGGGGTTGGGATAAAGAGGAGGGATATGGTATGTTGCTGTTGTTCAGTCATTTTACTTGTGCCTGACTTTTCTTAACCCTCATTTGGAGTTTTCTTGGCAAAGACCCTGGAGTGGTTTGCCATTTCCTTATCCGGTTCATTTGACAGATGGGGAAACTGAGGCAAATAGGGTGAAACAACTTGCCCAGGGTCACACAGCTAGTAAGTGTCTGAGGCCAGATTTGAACTCAGAAAGATGATTCTTCCCGTCTCCAAGCCTAGAATTCTATCCACTTAGGTGTCATGTGATATGGTTTATACACAGATAAAAGTCTTAGGCAAGGGAAACCAAGACTGGGAGAGGGACAAATTGACACATGTCTTGGCCATAGCCACCCAGCTAGGGAGTATCTGAGGCAGGATTTGAACACAGGACTTCCTGACTCCAGGGCAAGTGTTCTATCCATTAGGCCACCTTGCATGTCCAGACATTCAGGATAGCTAGTGAAAAAATATCAAGGTTTAGTTCCATAAATTAAACAAACGAATGAATGAATGAATGAATGAACAAATGGATAGATAAATACATAAATGAATGGATGAATGAATGAATGAATGAACAAAAAGATGAAGGCAAGAAAAGAATGTTGTTAAGGGGGATCAGCAAGTCAGCTAGAATTATTGGATCATAGATTTTAAGCCAGACAGGACCACGGAAGTCATGTAGTTCAAGTCTCTTTTACCGTGTCATAGGCAGAACTGGGAACTGAGTCTGTCATTTGAAGTATGAATCCAGAACTCTTTCTCCCACTACCAAACTAACTCTCAAGTTTGGCTGGAACATATATCACAAAGATGAAATGGAAAATAACTCATATTTTCAAGGTGCTCTGTTCTTCTTGGCAGCTGGAAGGTGGGAGATCAGTAAACACAAGATACACGCGAATTCCCTACAAAGTAATGGTCTGTGTTTTATTGAACTTTTGTGGCTTAATCTGAAAAAAAAAATATTGTGAATGAGACAGGAAGACATTGGGCAATTGCTGTTAGAGCCCATTCACGACTCTGATCCATCTTAATCAGGAAGGAACAAGAATAACTGTGTCTCCGCAGCCTTCTGGCTCGGTGCCTGTCCCTGAATGTTCCAAATAGGGGCCCGATATCTGAAGTCACTGGCATCTGCAAAGCCCTTTGGAACGTTGACTGGTTTATCGGCACAAAGGGCGAAATGAGCTCTTTTCTCCTCTGCCCCCCTTTATTGAGAAGGAAGTGGAGAGACAGAATGATTTTCTGAAGGCCAAGTTCAGAAGCAAAAAATCTTTAAGACTAAAGCCCGTGGCCAGACCACACCGAGTTTTGATGTTCTCCCAGGGTGTCCTTGTGGCGTATTTATATACAGGTTTTTGTGTCTCTCCTGGGGAGTAGTGGGGGTGAGAGGAAAGGGCAGAGGGGGCTTGCTGAGCACCAAAGCCCCTATCCCAAGACCTACTTAATTAGAGTTTAATTGTTTGTAGATCGGAGGTCTTTTTTTTTTTTTTCAAAGTCATTTTTTGGTCATCTGTCAATTTAGTTTATTGAGGGCTTGGTATGCTACAAGCATGATGCTGGGGGTCTAGGACGCAAATTAAAAAAATAATAATGTAGGATCATCAATTTAGTCCAGCTTCATTTTCCAGTTAGAAAATTAAGGTGTAGCAACGTGGTATAGTGGAGAGAACGTTGGATTTGGAGTCAGAGGGAACTTTTTTATATAATAAACATTTTTATTTATAGTTTCGGGTTCCAATTTTTATCCCTTCATCCCTCCCTCCCCTCCTCCCTCCCTGAGGTGGCAAGCAGTCAGATACGTTATACATGTACTAGTATGTAAAACATGACCATATTTGTCATTTTGTACAAGAAAACTTGATTAAAAGAAAAAAATGAAAGTGTGAAAAATCGCCGGCTTCAGTCTGTATTCCATCAATATCAGTTCTTCTTTGGAGGTGGAGAGTATGTTTCATTAACAGTCCTTTGGCATTGTCTTGGATCATTGTATTGTTGAGAATAGTCAAGTCATTCACAGTTCTTCATCAAACATTGATTGCTGTCTCTGTGCACAATGTTCTCTCGGTTCTGCTCACTTCACTATACATCAGTTCATACAAGTCTTTCCAGGCCTTTCTGAAGTCATCCTGCTTGTCATTCTTATAGCACAATAATATTCCATCACCATCTTATATCACAGCTTGTTCAGCCATTCCCCAGTTGAAGGGCATGCATTTGATGGGAATGGATTTTAATCCTGGCTCTGCTACTTGCTAGTTCCAAGGATGGCTTTTTTCCATCACAGCAGGAGGTACAGGATATATTTCTCTATGGCAACCAAGAACGTAAGCGATCGATGTGATATCCATTCCATTGTATCACCTAAAGGGTTTTTTTTGTTTTTGTTTTGTTTTGTTTTTTGCAGGGCAATGGGGGTTAAGTGACTTGCCCAGGTCACACAGCTAGTAAGTGTCAAGTGTCTGATGCGGATTTGAACTCAGGTACTCCTGAATTCAGGGCTGGTGCTTTATCCACTGCGCCACCTAGGTGCCCCATCGTCTAAAGTTTTAATTCTTCAAATATTCCTTTCGCTGAAGCTACCCCAGAACTGAGAGGCAGCATTGCCTCATGGGTAGAACTGGCTTCCTCATCAGGAAGACCTGGCTTTTGAATCCACTTCTGACACATACTAGCCAAGTGACTCTTGACAAGTCACTTTCTACTTCTAGGCCCCAGAAACTTCTCCAAGACTACGAGCTACTTATTTGCATCTGTGAAGAGAATTTCCACACTGAGTATTCTCCAAACTAGTAAGATTACATATTTGTGGGGCAGCTAGATGGTGCAGTGGATAGAGCACCGGCCCTGGAGTCAGGAGTACCTGAGTTCAAATCCGGTCTCAGACACAACACTTACTAGCTGTGCGACCCTGGGCAAGTCACTTAACCCCAATTGCCTCACTAAAAACAAACAAAAAAAAGATTACATATTTGTCACTCCCCCATCCCCATGAGATAATAATATATGGAGAGCACTTTGTAAATCTTGAAGAATTGTACTAATTTTAACTACCCCTTTCCTGATTTTCAGTCATTTAAGGGCCATGGTTAACAAACTCAACACGGTTCAGAAAAGTTAGATGAAGATGGTAGATAGTGAGTGCCCTCAAGATCATGTTTTTAGGAGATGAAACCAAATCAATACAAAAAATTTGAATTGTCTCTGGCTTTTGAACATCCTTGGGTTATATTTGTCTGTCTTGGGGGGGGGGGGTAAGTACAACTTACATGAGTCTTTTCCTAATTGGCCAACTTATTAACACCCTCTCCCTCTTGAAGTCACTTCAAATTGCATTTCAACTACTTCATATTTACTTAGGAACAAGTTGCATCTGTGTCTGCCAGGAAATTTTAAGCATTTTGAGGGCAGGGAACGTCCCAGTTTTGTCTTTGTATCATTATCGCTAAGAAAAGCATCTTGAATGAATGAATGAGGCATTTCTTAAGCACTTACTATTTGCCCAGCACTGAGCTAAACACTGGGGATGTGAATCCCAAACTTAAGACGGTTCCTATCCTGAAAGAACTTTTGTTCATAAGGGGAGGCAATTTGACAGGGGGGGATGGTGGCCAAGGGGGGATGTTTTGGCTTAGAAAGCCGCAGGGATGTTGACTGGCCAGAAGATGTTCAGGAGACAGTAGGAAGCATGGCCGGATAGTCAGCCATGTGAGATCCTAACCCATGAGCACAGTGGAGGCCTTAAGACTGGAGTTTCAGTCATGAAAGGGTTAACCTCTCTCCTTGCCTTGCCTCCACTCCCCACTACTTACTAGCTAGGGTGCTGAACCAGGATGTCAGGCAAAGATATGGCTGTGATGTTTTTTGAGCCAAATGGAATTGTAGGTGTCAAAATTCGGTAACTTCAAGAGAACGCATAACACTTCAGACTTGGAAATTGTCAGAGGGTTAGGGAAAGGGAAGTAGGGGAAAGAGAATAAGCATTCCTACAGCACCTACTATGAGCCAGGCAGTGTGCTAAGCACTTTACAAATACTACCTCATTTGATGCTCACATCCACCTTAGGGGAAGGTGCTATCCCATTCACAGTTGAGGAAATCAAGTCTGATTTGTCCAGGATCACAGAGTTAGGAAGTGTTTGAGGCTAGATTTGAACTCAGATCTTCCTGGTTCTATGTCCAGCATCCTATTTACTGTGCTGTCCAGTTACCCCAGCTGGGGAAAGCAAAAGCGTGTGTCTGGTGAATATGTAGTCCTCTGGGCTTCTCCTCCTGTGTGTCTTCCTGATGAAGAGGTGGCCCTGGGTCTCTTCCTGCCCATGCCCAGGAACACACAAGCTCTGTCTGGTCTCCTAAAGATGTAGAAGCCTGTGAACTGAGGGAAGATGGCATGTCGGCTATGTGAAGTTCAGCCCAGCTATTCTAGGTTCCCAGAGAATGAATGATCATTATCCACCTGGTTACAAGTGCTGAAGTCCAGCTGGAGTCACAGAAACCCCCAAAGGCTACTCCTAAGTTGTGGAGATCTCTGCCAGTGGAGGGAGGGAGTGTCCCCACCGACAGTCAGAGAGCCCTAGGGTATTGTGATAAGGGTTAAGTGGAGAGAAGCCTGTTGATTTTGTTCACTGATTCAGATGATGTTGGGTGGGTATGTGTGTACACATGTACACAAAGGCACATATACCTGTAAATATATGAGTAGGAACTAGACCTGGGATTTCACAGGTATAGGAAACCACACCTAATAATGCACATCAGCGACTTTGTGTCTAAGAAAGCTTCCTAGAACAATGACAAGTGACTTGCCTGGGGCACACAGCCTTTTTATTTCTGTGATACGATCTGAACCCAGGTCTTCTTCATTCCTTATTCTCTCCCTCCCTCTCTCTCTCTCTCTCTCTCTCTCTCCCCCCTCTCTCTCTCCCTCCCTCCATCTCTCCATCTCTCCCCTTCACTCCTGCCCCCATGTCTCTCTCCTCTCCCTTTGTCTCTTTCCCCTTTCCTTATCTCTTTTCCCTCTTTCCCATCTCTTTCTCTTTCTCTTCCTCCCTCATCTCTCTGTCTCTGTCTCCCTATTTGTCTCTCCTCTCCATCTCTCTCCCCTCCCCTTGTCTCTTTCTCTCTCTGTCTCCCTATCTTTGTCTCTCTGTTACTGTCTCTGTGTCTCTGTCTCTTTGTTTCTTCTATACACAAGGACATAAAAACATTCTTGTTGCTGACATGTTTTACCGTACATAAGAAGCATTTTGAGATTTGATACTTGGTTCTGTCCTCTCATAGGGATGATTTGCTTTCCATGGGCAGGAAGGAGTCAGGCAGGAGTTGAGACAAGTATGCAAATAGGACACAAGCATTCAAGCTCACTGGGACAGGGATAGAGACTGTCCCTGTCATTTCATTGTTATAGAGAAATCCCAGGTGAGGAACCCTCCTCCACCAATGCTGGCTGTTGCCTCCTTTGTAGCTTAGTCTCAGAGAGTTGCCTAGACTGGAGGTAACTGTTTTCCTTTGTGTGCCAATGTCTATAAAATAATAATAATTACAAAGTGCTTGTTTAATGAAAGAAATTGAGAAGGGCCTTGTTACATGTGCTTATTTGATGAATGAATAATGGTCTATAACTATCAATTTTAGGCCACAAGTTCTCAGGGATGTCTCATAGGACATAGGACTCCATGACCTGGTGGGCACATGATGGAAAGAGCAGTGACCAGTCTTGGAGTCAGAAGACCTGGGTTTGAATCCTGCCTCTGATGCTTATTAGCTGGGCAACTATAGGCTAAAATCACTTTAGCTTCCCTCAGGCCCAATTTGTTCAACTGTATAATGTGGATAATGATTCTTGCACTGTTTCCCTCATAGGACCATTGCAAGGGAAGTATGTTTCTCTTGTCTAGAGCCTGCCAATAATGGAATACCAATGGGTCAGGGAATATGGCGAGCCTAGGGATGATTTATGGCTCTTTCAAGCTCATCCTACCTAGCCTAGCCCTCAAAGCTCTGGGAACCTCCTTCACAGGTCCTATAATGTCTATGAGGCTCCGGTCATTTCACAGGTGTTGGATGTAACCAATCCGTAGGCTCCTAGAGGGCAGGCCCATAATTCTCTCTAAGCTTCAGGTGCTGCTTAGCCCAGATCTCTGGGCAGGAAGTAAATGTTAAGACCCACTTGCTTGACTGGTGATTCTGAACTGAGATCAACACCCCGTAAGCCTGGTTTATAAGTAGCCCTTGGGGTGAAGGGAGGGGCCGTTCGGAGAGAAGCAAACTTCCATCTAGGACTTTCCAGGGAACTATTGGCTGCTTCCGCCTCTGGCATGGAGCTGGCTAGAGGTTTCTCCGGTGTCTGTGGTCACCGTGGAGGGATGGCTTGGGAAGGATCAGGAAGCACTTAGAAATCCCAAGCCAAGTCAAGGTTTAAATAATCCGCAGCAGTTTCACAGGGAATTAACTCTTTCTCTAGGGCATTTTGCCTTCTCTGCCAGATCTGTCTGTTGGGAGAGGAGAAATCAGAAGTGCTCAGAAGTAATCTCAAGGTGAGCTAATCCAGCACCTTGTTTGAATACACAATGAAATGCAGGCACGGGAAGTTCAGATCAAGGTGATCCCAAAGTTTCTGTGCATACATATATAAAGGGATGGGAACCTGTGTTTCCACTGGTGTAAGGAACTCCCTAAGCAGGAAACTACCTCTCCCAGTGCAGATTGGCACCTTTTTTTCAACTGAGAGTCTTGGAGAGCTGCTTGGGACACTGAAAGGTTATGTGACTTACCATGGGTCACAAAGTCAGTATGTGTACCTATAGGGATGTGTGTGTGTGTGTGTGTGTGTGTGTGTGTGTGTGTGTGTGAGAGAGAGAGAGAGAGAGAGAGAGAGAGAGAGAGAGAGAAAAATAGAGATAGAGATAGACAAAGAGAGGTAGAGACAGAAAGACAGAGATGGAGAGACAGAGAGACAGAGACAAAGACAGAGAAACAGAGATCTAGAGAGAAAGGAGGAAAGAAGGTCTCTGTGTCCTTGAGAAAGTCACTTAATGTCTAGGTCAAATCTTCTTAAACTGTGGGTTACTACCCCATAGGGGGTTGAGTAACTGAATGTGGGGGTCGCAAAAATTTGGCAACAGTAAAAGGTTATGTATACCTATTTTATATACCTATATTCTTGGAGTCATAGAAATATTTCTCAGGCAAAAAGGGTGGTGAGCGGGAAAAGTTTAAGAAGCCCTGCTTTACATAACTCTACAACTCCAAGGTGGAAGCTTTCATTGGTAAAATGGGTTATCCTCTAAGATAACAGTGAAATGTGAAATGACACACTCACACACTCTCACATACACTCACAACATGAGTTTCACAGTGTCCCAAAAGTCTTAATGCAGTTCTAAGCTCCAAATTTGCGTGTATGACTAATTAAACAAGCATTTATTAATTACCTCCTTTCTGCTTCCAACTTTATGATGTACCAGGCACTATACTAGTTCTGGGGATACAAAGAAAGAACAAAAAACATTTCTGATCTCCAGTAGCATATAGAAAGCTTCCTATGTCTTTTCATGGATGTGACCAGATAATTAGAGAATCTCAGGTTCTGTGTAGGGAAGGGCAACTCACTGCTGAGTTGGAGTCAGAGGACCTGAGTTTAAATCATATCTCTGCTCCTTGTGATCTGTACAACCCTGGGCAAATCACTTCATCTCTCCTGTCCTCAGTTTCCCCATCTGTAAAGTAAGAGGGTTGGACCAAACTCTTCTAACTATAGGTCTAAGAGAGACCCACAGAAAAGTGACTTTGTCATGGCCACATAGAGAGTCAATGCCAAGGCAAGGATTTGAATGAAACCAATGTCAGTACTCTTGCTGACATGTTCTGCTGCCTTCTTTAAATTCAATCCCTTGGTATAAGGGAAAGAGTAAATTGGTTTAGAGTCAGAAGCCCTGGATTTGAAATCTAGGTCTGTGTGATCTTGGGCAAGATCCACTCTAGTTTTAAATCTGTGGTCCTAGGACATCTCTGTGCCTCAGTTTCTTCATCTGGAAGATGGGGAGATTAGGCAAGATCCACTCTAGTTTTAGATCTATGACTTTATGACATGTGTGCCTCAGTTTCCTCATCTGGAAGATGGGGAGGTTGGATCAGATGGTTTCTAAGGTACTTTCTAGATCTACTTTGTGATCTGATTTCAATTCAATGAGTATTCATGAACTGCCTATTATAACCCAAAGCAACCAAAATCCAAAGACGAAACCCAAAATTGTCCCCTCAAGAGTTCCCATTCAACTGGAACTGTATACTCTGCACCCCCGATAAGCTATAACTAAATTAACATTAATGCAACAAGGAATAGAGCGAGAGTGGGAAAACCAATGGCATCGTGAAATTATTTAAAGAAATGAATTAATTGAAGATAATGTGTACTACATTATAATGTTGAATATGGTAGTCCACAAGTCTCGTATCTATCTATTTACATGTCTATAGCAAACTTCAAACAAAGGCACTGGGCTTTCTCCATTTCTTTTTTCTCTCTTCCACATCCCCTTCCCCCTCCCCAGCCATCTTCTTCCTTTTTTTTTTTTTTGAAGAAGTGCGTGTTGATGTAAGTGGACAAGGGAGGGAGTAGGGAAGGAGGGTATCAGAGAGCCTGGGAGGAGACTGCCTGCAGCAACAGAGAAGACACAATTACTTGAACAACTGTCCAACCAACCACAACTTGGAGACTCCACTTAATGTAATTGAGTGTGAAGGCCGGCTGGAGACACAAGCTCCCCTCCCCCGTTCTCCCCCTGCCATAATACAGACACTATTGGCTGCTAATTGGCGCCAGTGGGCTGGTGCTAATTGCACTAATGCACTTGGGCTGATGGAGGAGGTTGTGAAGGATGAAGGGGGTAGTCTTGGGGAAGGGGGGGGGGCGCGGCGCGGCTGTCAAGGAAAAGGGGCAGGAGGGAGAGAGACAGGAGACGTTGCTCATAAAAGTTGGAACGAAGCTTTAATTTTTGCATCAAATATTTAAGGCCGGGTGGGGAGGTGGATCTGCGAGCGCTCCTTGCGGTAGCCCGCAAGAGGCCTTGGAGAATCAGCTCCTACCTTTGTCATCAGTGGGTTCTCCACGCTCTTCTGTCCCCAGTTTTGCTTAATTAATTGTGTGAATTCCTAATGACCCTTTTATCCACTCCCCCACTCCTTTCCCCCTCTTACTCCTCCTTCCCATTTGCTCCTGTAACTGCCTCAGCAACTGCTTCAGAGATGTGACAGTGTTGGGCCTACCACGGAGGGCACTGTGGTGCAATGGAAAAACACTGCTTGGCCTGGTGGTCAGAGTACTAGACCTGGGCTCTGTCACTAATGAACTGTGGAACCTCGGGTCAGCTGAGTCCACCAAACTGAGGTTCGATGCCCTTCTTGGGAAAATGTAAGGGCTGATGTTTAAGACCCCTTTAAGCTATAACGGGGATGGAATTCTGGACCTAGAGTCAGGAAGACCTCAGATCCACCCTCAGATACTTCCTAACTGCATGATCCTGGGCAAGTCACTTACCCTCTTAGCCTTAGTTTCCTCATTTGTAAAAAGGGGATAGTATCACTTACCTCCCAGGGTCTTTGTGAGAATCAAATAACATAAAATATATATAGCTTTTTTTTTTTTTTTTTTAGTGAGGCAATTGGGGTTAAGTGACTTGCCCAGGGTCACACAGCTAGTAAGTGTTAAGTGTCTGAGGCCGGATTTGAAGTCAGGTACTCCTGACTCCAGGGCCGGTGCTTATCCACTGTGCCACCTAGTTGCCCCTATATATATGGCTTTTTAGAAAACTTTAGGTATGTAAATTCTAGTTATTATTATTGTTGTTGTTAGAGTTATCTCTTTTATATCATTTGCCTTCCCCAATGTATCTACATTTTCTACTTCCCTGAATCACCTTGTATAACTAAAGCGAGAGAGGGGTGGGAGAGCATGTAAAGAGACAAAGAGAGACAGAGAAATAGAGAGAGAATAGAGTCTGAGAAACTAATCAACACATCAAAAAAGTCTGAAATTTCTTATAGCATCCCACATCCTTCTGTCCCACTTCTAAAAACGAATGGAGGGGGTATCTTTCTCATGCCTCTCTTTTGGTCCACCTTGGTCATTATAAATGCATAGCAATCCTTTCCATTTACTGGGTTTTTTGTTTGTTTTGTGTTTTTTTTGTGGGGCAATGAGGGTTAAGTGACTTGCCCAGGGTCACACAGCTAGTAAGTGTCATGTATCTGAGGCCAGATTTGAACTCAGGTCCTCCTGAATCCAGGGCTGGTGCTTTATGCACTTCGCCACCTAGCTGCCCCCCACCATTTACTGTTTTTTAATCGGTGTGCATGTTTTCCTGGTTCACTTTTGCTTTCCTTCAGTGCATATATATCTTCCTATCCTCTTCTCTATTCGTGGTACTCATCATTTCTCATGGCATATTTCTTATGGATATTTATCTATCACAATTTGTTTAGCCCCTCTCCAAGCCATGGGTATCCCTTTATTTCCTGTTCTCTGCTAGCACAAAAAGTGTGCCTATAAATATTTTGGTGTAAGTGGATACTGCTTTGTGTTATTGACCTCCTTGGAGGCTGTACTTAGGCATGGAATCTCTGGCCCCAACACACAGATATTTTAGGCACTTTCTTCCCACAGTTTGAATTGCTCTCCAGAATGGTCAGACCCAATTCTGTGCTCCACCAACAATACATTAGTGCCTATGTTTCCCCAATCCCCCTGACCTTGACTATTTCCGTATTTTGACATCTTTACCTGCTTGTTGGATGTAATGTAAAACCCAAGAGTTGTTTTGATTTTAATTTCTCTTATATAATTAGTGATCTGGAACATTGCAGTTCTCCTTTTGAGAACTGTTTGCATCCTTTAACCATTTTTCCATTGAGTGATGGCTTTGTTCTTATAGATTTCTGTTAATTGTCTACATATCTTGTATATCAGACTGTGATTAGAAATATTTGATACAACAATTTTTTCCCTCAATCTACTTTCCTTTTTTATCCCAATTGCATTAATTTTATTCATGCAAAACTGTTTAGTATCATATGATCAAAATTATATATTTTATCTTTTTTATTTATTTATTTATTTATTTATTTATTTATTTATTTATTTATTTATTTATTTATTTATTTATTTATTTATTTATTTAGTGAGGCAATTGGGGTTAAGTGACTTGCCCAGGATCACACAGCTAGTAAGTGTTAAGTATCTGAGGCCAGATTTGAACTCAGGTCCTTCTGACTCCAGGGCCAGTGCTCTATCCACTGCACCACCTAGCTGCCCCTATTTTATCTTTTATAATCATCTTTACCCTTTTTTGGGCTAAGACTTCACTCACTAGCCATAGTTATGAAAAGTCCCTGATATGATTTTCTTCTCATTGTTTAGGGTATACAATTTAATATTCAGGTCACATGTCATCATCTATACTATTTTTCACTATGTCTTATTATTTCATTTTCTTTTTTATATCACAATGAATTCTAGATATTCTTCCCCTATCCCCTTTAATGAAGAAAGTCCACTCTTGTAAGAAAGAAAAAACACATACACACAAATTCAATAAACTTTCCTGACAATGTATGCAATGTGTTATCCTCTTAATCCCCCACCCTTCTGCTGAGAGGAGGGAGGCATTTTTTATTAACTCTTGTCTGAGACCAAACTGAATCATTAGAATTATTCAGAGTTCAATTTCTTTTTTGATCTTCTTTTTCTGAGAGGAGTTGGAGTACAGAGGATAAAAGTTGAATTGAATGTCCTGAAGGTATCTTAAATTCAGTGAACCCTCTTCTCAACTTCTTTATCAACATTTTAGGTACCACCATCCTTCCAGTCTTCATTCCTCACTCTTATTCACCCATCACATTGTCATATCATGTCTTTTCTACCTCTATAGCACATTCTCTCTTCGCTCCAGAAAATAGCAAAATATCTTGGACTCGATAAATGTAAAATTCTTACCGAGAACCACAGAATAATACAGACTGAAAGCTTTGAGGGGTCAAGTTGAACCAATGGATTGATACTGTACTTCAAATTGACCTTAGTTTCTCCTTCAGTCCCAGATACACCAAGTATGAAGCTCTCATAGAAGAAAGCTGCCACTGAGTGTGTTAAGATACTCACTGATATTTTGAAGTAAAAACTTCACAAGAAGGACACCTTCAGAGTAATTTACACCTACTCAACACCAGTCTTAACGTATACTTTTGGCACGGTAAATGGACAACAGATCTAGAAGGTGTCCAAATAAAAACTTGGATGATATTAACAAAACACTGAACTCCTCACCCCAAGGCAGCTATAGAATGATGAGCATCTGAAATTGGAAAGCTTGTATAAACAAAAGTTGAGAACTATCTTTACATGTAACGGAAAAAATAAAATACCTTATATGTAAAAATATAAATAAATTAATTAATAAAAAAAAAAGAATGATGAGCAGTTCCTTTCACCAAAGGGAGGAAAGAGGATTGATAGATATTTTCAGAGCATTAGATGAACAAGTTTAAAACATACAGAAATACTTTTGGAACAAAGCAACGGTAAAAGCTGATTACAGTTGTATTCCAATGGATTTGTTGAATGTAACTGAAAGTGATTTCTCTTTGGACATGATCTATGGACTGGGTAAGATCCAAAAGTAGAATTAGAAAGTCCTGCATGGGTAACATCCATAAGAACTAAACCAACAAAATGTCGACAAAGCAGTGTGAAACAAATGGGTTGTTTCATGCATATTTGTTTTTAGAAATAGAAGGATTTGTAAAAGTGATTCAAGATCAGGTCCTTGTTACCAGAAATTACAGAAAGGTTATCTCTCTTTAAGGCTCCCAGATTTATTGATCTATTCAGATTATTTAATGAAGTGGTAGAAACTGTGCAACATATCATTGTCGTTTTTGGAAAAAAAACACACACACACAACTTAGAATCTATCAAATTCCTACAAAGATAAAATCAGGTGGTTAGAATTATGCATCAGAACTTCACTATCCTTCACAAATTAACTGATGATAAATCTTGTAATATAATACAAATATCCTCAAAAATTTGGCAAATAACCTGGACTGAAATGGATCTTCATTACACATAGGTGTGTTGCCCATATTTACCCAAATACCACATTGATCTGTAAAAATTTAAAAACAATGTTTTCAATAGATATCATACCATCCTAAACCACCATAATCTTTAAAATACCCAGAATGAACAATTCATAAAAGGTGGAGACCAAAGAGAGGAAATAAAAAAAGTAGGACTAGGACATGTCTTTCTTGTCCCATCTGGTCCTAGACTTGTATCAAGACTTGTTCGATGATACTACAAAAGATACAAAACCATACTAAGCATTTATTAAGTGACTACTGTATGCCAGGAACTAAGTGCTGAGAGAATCTTGGCCCTCAAGGGGCTGACAATCAATGGGAGAATGCAAGCTAAAAAAGTGGGGATGAGGGGAGGTAATGTCCACAAAGCACTAAAAAAAACTATATTTGCTTCTTTTGGACTGTTTCTACCTGAGTGAGACCTGTGGGAAAAGATAGGGAGAATGAGATAACAGTGGTGGTGATGAAGATGGTGATGACAGTAACTGACATTTATTTGGGACTTTAAGATTTACACAACGTTAAACTCCATAACAATAAACTTCTCTTCCCACCCCTTGAACTGGACCTCAAGGGCAAAGAGTAGAGACATAACTCTATCTCTCTATCTACCTATGCACCTATAGTTTTCTGTTTATCTAACATCCCTCTACTTACCATGTTTTCTATGAATCCTTCTATGTGGCACAGTGGATAGAGCACCTGGCATGGAATCAAGAAGACTCATCTTTGTGAGTTCAAATATGTCCTCACACACTTACAAGCTGTGTGACCCTGGGCAAGTCACTCAACCTTGTTTACTTCAGTTTCCTTATCTATAAATGAGCTGGAGAAGGAAATGGCAAAACCTTCTGGTATCTTTGTCAAGAATACCCTAAATGACATCCCAAAGAGTGAGACGTGACTGAAAAATGACTGAACAACCTTTATCTATCCCTACCTTTTCTCTCTGTTTGCCTGTCCGTCTGTCTAATATATCTGTCCATCTAATTGTATCTCTCATCTATCTACTTATCATGTCTAACTACCCTTCTCTAGTTTATCTATCTATCACTGTTTTTCTGACTGTGCCTCCAGTCTCTTGGGTCCTTAGGATGTTAGATGTATGGGCCCTCATAGCTCTCCCTGCTTCTTTCATGGCCTCTCTTAATGGGTCTGCCCTAGGCTTCTGTACTTGATAGTACTCAAAGTACTTCATGAGGCGCCTGAAGGCCTAGGGTGAGCTCTTTCAAAATGGGAAATTGTAAGGAATGTGGTTGGGAGGCCCATTTTTCAGTGCCAGAGACATGAAAACTGCCACCTCCCAGCCAGGAATGTGATGAGGATTGCAGGAACAGGGGGAGGAAAGTGGGAGGGAGCCAGAGGAGTGTCTGTTTGAAGGGGGAAGGCAAACTCGGCCTAAGTGATGCTGGGAAGGTAGCTGCCTAGCAGGATTGTCCATACCTCCTTCCAGCAGAGGTGGGTTGGACTTTCATTGTGTTGAATCAAAAGGGTCTATTGGCCCCTGTGGCTATCAACATTACAGGATGCTCTGATGTCAACATTTGGTGTTGACCATTATCCATACATTTGCTAGGAGGCAAATTGTCCAGTGGAATGAATACCAGACTTGGGGTAATCATGGGATCATGGAATAATTGAGCCAGAGATGAAAGAGACTTTAGTGCTCACCTAGTCCAACACCCTCATTTTACAAGTAGGGAAACTGAGGCCCAGAGAACAGGACCTAAACTTACAAATGGTATGATCCTGGGGAAAAGACTACTATTCATGTCACCATTTCCTCCTTTGAACAATGGGCGTGATAATAGTACCTACTTTCCATACTTTTGAAGATCAACTGAAAAAATGTGCTTTGCAATCCTTACAATGCTGTAGAAATGTTAGTGGTTATTAGCTTATTAAAGTAATGCTTTCTTAACCATCTTCCCATTTTGCTCTCTCCTCTCAGCCCAACCCCCAATACTCCCTCTAAATGGGTCACAGCATCACAGACCTTGAAACCCGTCACGTCCAATCTCTTCATCCAAAAGACAATGTCACTGAGGCTCAGAGAAATCAAGTGCATTGCCTAGGGTTTCACAGCTAGTAAGAGTCACAGATGGAACTTCAATCCAGGTCTTTTGGACACCAAATCTGCTCCTCTACGACTCTACTGGACTGTCTCTGAATCTCTATTCTATTGACATGGAATAAAGAGGCAGTGATATATCATGGAAAAGAGATTGACTTCTGATTAGGAAAACCTTGATTCCCTCCCTAATTCTGTTACTTGTTATCCTTGGTACCCTTGGGCAAGTTAGTCTGATCTCTAGGTCTCCCCCAAGAAGTTGTTGGATTCAATGGATGCCCTTTAATTCCCTTTCAGCTCTCAATCTGAGATCCCCCCCCAAGTCTCCCACAGAATATTCCCAGCATGCTCCCTTCCGTGACTTCTGCCTATTAGTCTTTGTTCCCCTTTCTCCTCTTCTCTTTCTTGACTCCTTCATTAAAGGGCTCTCAACCCTCATTATAAGGTTGCTTCCCAAGATTAGCCCCATCCAAGGAAGCTGAAAGGAAATCCCAAATTCTGGTCTGTGTGTGTGTGTGTGTGTGTGTGTGTGTGTGTGTGTGTGTGTGTTAGAGAAAAAAAGGTTTTCCATAATCCCACCCCAGCCATCTCTAATTGTGCCTAGCAACCAAGCTTCTGGAGCCAAGAGCATGTCTAGTTTTGTTTGTGACTCGCTCCCAGTCAGAGGGAGGTTACATCCGCTAAGCTTTGTTGGCAGTGGGGCCCTGAGAGCTTTCTCCCTCTTGTTTGAGTAAAGGATTAGCATCCTAAATTCTGGGAGAGGCAAGATGCTCCAGGGAAGGATTTGCCTTGTTCACTGCTTCTGGCCAGGCACTGGGTTTCTATCTCCCTGACTCTGGTTTGAGTCCATAGCTACTGGGTTTGCCTCTTGCTGTCCTGGGAGAAGAAGGGCTGTCATTGGCTCCATCCTGGGCCAGGCTTCTGGATGGGAGAAGAAAATGTGAAGGGAGAAATTGTTTTCCACCAAAAGTCCTGTGGAAAGTTGGGTGCTGTGAAAGTCTTTTGTCTTTAGGAGAACTTCTTTTTTTTTTTTTTGTGGGGCAATGAGGGTTAAGCGACTTAGCGAGGGTCACACAGCTAGTAGGTGTCAAGTATCTGAGGCCGAATTTGAACTCAGGTCCTCCTGAATCCAGGGTTGGTGTTTTATCCACTGTGCCATCTAGCTGCCCTTTAGGAGAGCTTCTTAATTCTGAGGGCTTGGGGGAATTCAGAACAACTTTGACTCTGCCTTTTCTTTCCAGTTTTTCCATCCAAGCTGGTACAGAATGTTCGTGATTGGGGGAGTTTACTCTGTTAAACTGAGATGTCCAGTCACTGAAACTGAAAGCAAGTTTGGAGAGAGAGAGCGCTCAGAGTATCTCTGGTCCCTGTCCCATCTCCCCAAATGTTGGCTGCTAGCCCAGTGAGCTGCCAAATATTCTTCAATAATAATCAGAAAAACCCCACCTTCAGTTTTCTCCTCTGTAAAATGGGGGAAGGGTGTGTCTATGAACCTTGCAGGTCTAAATCTATGATCCTATTATCTTCCTTTCTTTACTAGTATCTAGCTATCTTTGTCGCTTGTAACAATTGGAGTGATGCCACCTGCTGGAGAGTTACTGTAGTAAAGCTCCGCTATGAGGAGAAGGTGTCTGAGGGCAAGCCATGTGGTCAATTCCTTGGTGTCAGGAAGTGATGTTTGCTCATGGGTACTGTCTATCAAAGCTACCAGCCAATTAGCTTGGAGCTGTGTGTGCGTGTGTGGATGGGATGTTCCCAGTTTCACAGGAGGCTTCTGGGAGGAAGAAGGAAGCGTTGGGTCTTTTTTGTTCCTGACCTCGCCATGGCAGGTCGGATGATGGGGTCTCTTAGAAATAGTTAGATTTTTACCTCACTCTCTGATCATTAGATCCTAATGCTCTTTAACAAATAGTTAAAAGTCTAACCTCTTGCTAAAGCTTATAATTTATCGGCGACCACTCATTGGATATTTTAGACAGTATAGGTAGATAGCAACTTTGTACTCCATAACTTTAAAGAGGAGTCCATGTTATTACTTTTGAAATCTACTTGTCCTTGAGTTGACAAGACTCCATGTATTTTTTCTACCCAGACCTAAGATGCCAAGATCTCATCTAATTCCTGGAATGGAAACTCCCTCTGGATTGGATAACTCATTTTTAACTTACAGTCTTTGGGTCCAGAAATTATTTACCTGACCAAATTCACATAGCTAGGATATGTCAAAAGGTGTGAAAATTTACAAAAACCTTTCTAGAAAACTGCCTCCTTACTTCCTCACATAGGTAGTATGTGTATTATCCCCATTTGACAAACAGGGAAGTTGAGGCTCAGAAAGGCGAAGCAATTGGCCCAAGATCACAAAGCTAGCACGCCTTCATCCCGAGACTTGAACCAAGTGATTCCAAGCCCAGAGCCATTTGTGCTAGGCATTTGTACCATGTGATTTCGGGCAGTCACTTACATGCCTTGAGTTTCAATTTCCTCATTTGTAAAATGCGGAAGTTGAAATGGATGGTCTCTGAGGTCCCTTCTCATTCTACATCTTGATTCCATTTCAGTGAACCCTTCCCCCAGGCACCCTATCCCCCCAAAGTGCATGCAGGTTAGGATAACCAGGGGAGTAAAATAGAAGAGAAAGGAACCATCTTGTCAAACTCTTCTGGCCTCTCAGACCTCTCTCCTTACTATTCTTCAGTCATTTCAGTCATGTCTGACTCTTTGTGACTTTATTTGGGGTTTTCTTGGCAAAGATACCAGAGTGGTTTGCCATTTCCTTCTCATTTTCTAGCTCATTTTACAGATGAAGAAACTGAGGCAAACAAGGTAAATTGACTTGCTCAGGGTCACACATTTAGTTAGCACCTGAGACCAGAACTTAAGAAGGTGAGTCTTCCTGACTCCAGGAATATAATACAATATTACATATTAGTCTCCTTCAAATACTACTCAGTCTAGCCTGCCTTTCTTTGGTCTTCTTACACAGTATTCCATCTCTCATCTCCATTCCCTTGCACAGACTGTCCTTTCTGCCTGGAATGAATCAATTAATAAACATTGATTTCCCTCCTCATCTCTACATCTTCAAGTTCCCAGCTTTCATCAAGTCTTGAATTCATGTCAGTTGAGAAAAGTAGCTCTCCATATTGGGTAGAGGAGATGGCCTTGGAATCAGGAACACCCAGGTTCAAGTTCTTCCACTGAATACATTTTGGCTCTGTATGACCATGGACAAATACTTTAATTCATTTAATAGACATTTTAAAGTGCCAATTTGTGCCAAACATTGTGCTGAGTTGGAGGAGGGGGGTGATAAAAGCAGAATCAGACCAGTCCCTAACATGAAAGAGGTAGATCAACAAATTAATAAACAAGCATTTAGGGGTGGCTAGGTGGCCCAGTGGATAAAGCACCAGCCCTGGATTCAGGAAGAGCTGAGTTCAAATCCAGCTTCAGACATTTGACACTAGCTGTGACTCTGGGGAAGTCACTTAAACCTCATTGCCCTGCAAAAATCAATCAATCAATACACAAATAAGCATTTATCATGAGCCTATTATTTGCTAGAGACAAAAGTGAAACACTTCTTGCCTTTCACTGTATGTAAAAAAACAACATTTATGCAGATTAGCACAATGTTTATACAAAGTATGGGCAGCTAGGTAGCTCATTGGATACAGCCAACTGGAGTCAGGAAGACTCCAAGTCTTCAACTTGAACTCCAAGTTCATATCCAGTCTCCAACACTTCCTAGCTGTGTGACCTTGGTCAAGTCATTTCACCCCATTTGCCTGTTTCCTCATCTCTAAAATGAGCTGGAAAAGGAAATGGCAAACCACTTCAGCATCTTTGCTAAGAAAACCCCAGATGGGGCCACCATGAGTTGGACATGGCTGAAAAATGACTCGGCAATAAATATATAAAGTAATGGTTGAGTGTTTAGAGAAGGGCATTAGCACCTGGGTGGGGGAAGGGCATGAGGAACCCCTCCATTCCCAGGGATTTCTCTAAGACTAGAAGATGCAGATTGATAATCTGATAAAAATTCTGTCTCTAAAGTCAGAGGAGTTAGATTCAAAATCTCTGACCTTAATATCTGTGTACTCTCACCTAAGTGACACCCACCTTGGGTCTCAGTTTCTGTACCTGTACTAATTGTAAAAGCTGGCCTATGTAGGGCTTTAAAGTTTGTGAAGTACTTTTGCAAATATTATTTCATTTCATCTTCATACCAACCCTGTGGGGTGGGTGTTTTTATTATCCCAATTTTACAGAGCAGGAAAATGACTCCTAAAGAAGTTAAGTGACTTTCCCAGAGTCAAACAGTTAGTATCTGTAGCTGAATTTGAACTCAGATCTTCCTGAGTCCAAGTGCAGTGCTCTATGCTGCCTTCCTAGCCAAATTATTATCTTGTATCTATTTTGGAAATCATTGTATGTGAATATGTCTCCCTGGCTAGACCGTAAGTTTTTTTTTTTTTTTGGTGAGGCAATTGGGGTTAAGTGACTTGCCCAGGGTCACACAGCTAGTAAGTGTTAAGTGTCTGAGGCAGGATTTGAACTCAGGTACTCCTGAATCCAGGGCGGGTGCTCTATCTACTGCACCACCTAGCTGCCCAACTGTAAGTTTCTTGAAGACAGATACTGTTTCACTTTTGCCGTGGTAGCTGCAGAGCCCAACAGACATGGTATATAATGGTATATATTGGTGATTGATCTATTGATTGTTCTGCATCTGTGCAGAGAGCTTCCATCCTAGGAGTTGCCAGAAAGTCAAAGGTCCAGAGTTTTATTTTTTTAAAAAGTCAGATCTGCAAATAAAAGGTAGAAGATTTAACTTGGGCACAAGCAAGGGTTGGCCTTTCTTCTCTTTGCCCAGCACTAAAATGGTTAACTGCCTCATACCAGCTGCTAACGTCCAGGAAGCATGAAGTCAAGGGCAAACCATTTCCCTTTGTCTCCCTCCACAGAAGAGTATGCTAAATGAAGCAACAGCATTGAGGGGCACTGTGAAGGCCGGCTGGGCTAAAATTAGCCCCGCGGCCGCCTTTGTGCTCAGCTATGGAGGTTCTGATGAGGGTCACATTCTTCCACCAGAGGTCTGGGGAGCCAGGAGCTGGTGACAGCAGGCAGCAGTGGCCCCTCTCCTTCCCTGGCCTTCCAAAGGAGGTGATAGCTCAGTGGTATTGGGATCACACAAGCAGCAAGTATTTATGAAGGGCTTACTGTGTGTCAGGCATTGTGCTGGGTACTGGGGCATATGAGGATAAGGGAAACAATTCCTGTTAGTGAGAAGTTTACATTGTAGTGAGGGACACAATAAATACATTTAAAATATGGACAACATATATATATATATATATATATATATATATATATATAAAATGAACAAATACAAACACATGCATATCACATGTGTGCATAGGAGTTTAGATGCATATATAACACATATGTGTGCATCATTATATATATACATATTACCTATGTGCAAATTATCTATACCTAGGTGTCTAGATTATAGATATAATGCATGTATACATTAATACTATATTAATATAGGTATTGATCTATGCATTACCAATAAGTTTACATATTACTTTCTCTGTATATATGTATATGTGTGTACACACACACACACACACACACACATACACACACACATATATATTGAGTGAGATTTTCCCCAGCCCTTAGAGATAAGTGATTTAACTCTGGTAATAATCAGTATATAGATTAATAATTGTGATTTAACATATTTAGTTATTTTTTTAGTAGCTTAAGCAAATGACAATGGAATAATTAAGACAGAAATTTAGTAAAGCTTATGTACATACTATACGGTAGATTGATGCAGACACCACATAATTAAAACCATTAGCTAAATCCACTGTGGTCAAGTACCCAAAATAGGAACTCTTGAGTTACCCTGGACCAGTCAGAACTTAAGAAAAGCCATCATCAAATGGAAGTTGATAAATTCCAATGGCTGCCATCAAAAGAAATCAGCAGATTCAAGCAGTTCAGACTTTTGAACTATAGTGGATCCACTAGTTGGATTACATGATTTTGCATAAGGCTGAGGTTTCCGTCATTCTATGTGGACTTGTACATGCATTACTTGAATTGTGCAGTGTAAAATGGTGTTTGTGGGAGGAGTTGGTCTAAAAATAGTATGTATAAATAATTTTGAGCCCTGATTTGAGTATAAATACCAGCTTCTGGCTCTGCTCTGGGTCTTTGGGTTTTAGACTTGAGACCGGCTTTATTGTGAAACAGGTAACCTCTCTCAATAAATCTCTTTTCCCCATGGCTTGGAGACTTTGCTGTTTCTTTTCTTCATCAGACTTAGAAATTTTCACTATAATATACACACAATACAATATATACAACATACAGTTTAATGAATTTAAATAATGTAGCTATATGTACACATTAACTAGAAAATAAATGTAAAATAAGTATACAGTAAATAAAACTATAAATGAAAATATATAAAATATATCATTTACTATATATTTATACATGGTTATTTTATAGTTATGTATTAGATTATGTAGTATAGTATATATAGTATATTATAATATATTACTGTAGTATATATAGTGTGTATATAGATGATAGATAGATAGATAGATAGATAGATAGATAGATAGATAGATAGATAGATAGTATATTACCATAGTATATGCAATATAGTGTTGTAAGGGGGTTTTAAAACATCCCCCAGGTTTGTTAAGCCCCATGTGGGTCAATCTGTAAGGGCCTGCCCCCTTCCCAACTGCTTCTCCCAGACTAACAAGAAATGAGATTAAAAAGCCTCCTTTCAATAAAAACAAAAAAAACCCTGGGGTTTCTTGATTAGAACTAATTTAGAAATAAGGACAAAGAAAAGGTAGGAAATAGGACCTGTGAACTTGCCCGCCAGACTCTCTCTACCCGCTGTGCGTCTCTTGCCTGTGGATGTGGCTGACTGCTGCTGCTGCCTTAGCGTCCTCTCATCTCCTCTCCACCTGTCTCCTTTCTTGGTAGCTCCCCTCTCTCACTCACTCGCTCCCTTTGGTCGCTTGCTCCCCTCTGCTCTACGTCTCTCCTCCATTCCTTCACTGTCGTCTTCTCTACCTCTTCTCCCGCTCCCCTTAAAAAATCTTTTCCAGGAAATCCAGGGCCCTGTATTTGAAGCAGGTGAACCTAGGTTCAAATTCTGCCAATGATACTGACTACCTGTATGATTTGGGGCAAGGTGCTTACCCTCCCCAAAAAGGAACCTTAGTTTTCCCATCTGTAAAATGAGCAGATTGGACCAAATGGCCTCTAAAGTCCCTTTTCACCCTACATCAATGATCTTTTTTTTTTTTTTTTGAGTGAGGCAATTGGGGTTAAGTGACTTGCCCAGGGTCACACAGCTAGTATATGTCAAGTGTCTGGGGCCAGATTTGAACTCAGGTCCTCCTGACTACAGGGCCAGTGCTCTATCCACTGTGTCACCTAGCTGCCCCAGCACAGTAATAGTCTTATAGCACAGTAGTATCATATTACATTCATGTACCACAATTTGTTTAGCCTTTCCCTAGTTGATGGCATTTACTTTGTTTCCAATTTCTAGCTATCACAAAAGCTGCTACAAATATTTTAGACTATGTGGAGCCTTTTATTTTCTTATTGATGGATTCCTTGTAATCCAGTAATGGTCTCTGGTTCAAAGGATATGGACATTTTAGTCACTTTATTTGCATAATTCAACATTGCTTTCCAAAATGGTCATATCATTTCACAGCTCCATCAACAATGTATTAGTGTGCCTATCTTCTCATAACCCTCACTTAATCTTCTTCTTATTGACCCTAATTCCTTTCCCTTACTCCCCTTCTCTCCTGTTTCCCTGTTGGGTGAAGTGTATTTCTGTACCTATACTCTCCACTCCTTTATAGTGGTGTCTCGTAAACTTTATATGATCCTTACTGTGGTTCTTTAGCACTTGAATTCTTTCTGGCAGTTTGCTGTATATTTGACCGGTGAGCTCCGGATTTTGGCTATAACACTTCTGGGAGTTTTCATCTTGGGTTTCTTTCATTTTCTTTCAATGGATTCTATTAATTTCTACTTTGTCCTCTGTTTCTAAGACATCTAGGAATTTTTCTTTCATTATTTTTTTGAAATATGATTTTATTTTTATCATGAAGTCTAGCAATTTTTTTGAAACTATTTTATTTTTTCATAATTACCAATAAAAAACAATTTTTAACGTTCATTTAAAAAATTGAGTTGCAAATTCTCTTTTTTCCTCCTTCCTCTCCCAAACTTGAGGAAGCAAACAATTTGATATACACTATATATGTATAATCAAGCAAAACATTTCCATACTGGTCAAATTATGAAAGAAAATAGAGACAACCCCTTGTCCCTACAATGCAGAAAGTATCTAAAAATATTTTAAAAAATATTTCATTGTCTATGGACAGATTCTGTTTCCCTGTACCTATAGACCCCTCTGTCTGTCTCCCTAAGCCTCTGTGGGCTAGAAAAAATGACTTACTCTCTTTTTAAAATTTTCTTCATAAGACCTTGGCCTGGCACACTTTCTAGATCTTTTTGGAAGAGGTTTGGTAGGTAAGCTAGAATTGACTTCTTACTCTATCATATTTCTTCCTCTTATTTCCATCTTGACTCTACCCTGACATTATATATATTTTAAAAAATTTACTTTTCCATGACTTGACTAGACTTTCCCTTTATATATATTTTTCTGGAACTGTGATTTCATCCATGTGGGGAATTCTTGATATGGATAATCTCCAGATTCGAAAACTCTTCCTTAATTGTAATCTTAGAGAATACAAGAAATTCTCTGGTACCCATGGTCACTTAGCTAATACAGCTGAAAAGTAGGACTTGAATCCAGGTCTTTCTGAGGCCAAGATGAACTGCTCTGTTGTTTCCCTTTAGTATAACTTACCAGCATTTGTCTGGCACATAGCAGGTACTTAATAAATGTTTACCTATTGATTAACTTAATTAAATTCTACTCCATTTCTTTTTTTGGGGGGGGAGATGATGGGTTTCATGGTGTATTTTTACACATACCATTATCTCAAAGAGGTAACCTGCCTTA
Source organism: Dromiciops gliroides (assembly GCF_019393635.1). Lineage (NCBI taxonomy): Eukaryota > Metazoa > Chordata > Mammalia > Microbiotheria > Microbiotheriidae > Dromiciops > Dromiciops gliroides. The sequence goes on from NC_057861.1 coordinate 24,026,693, forward strand.
GATAAAGAGAACCAGCCTCAGAACCAAGAAGACTTGAATTCAAATCCTGCCTCTGATGTATGCTGGCTTATGTGACCTCTCTGAGCTCTAGCCAGCTCTTAAAGACTGTGAGTTGCAAAGAAGGCACCAATTTACATCGGTAGAGGTAATCTCACCTGGGAGGTTTTTGTTTCTATTCCATGGATTGTCAATGGGTAGCTGAATACAGTTATACATACGGAGTCCTAATATAACCCACGTATCTTCTAAAAACATGGATATGTGTGTTTGAATGATGCTTATTGAAATTTCATGTATGACTGTGTTTATTGCTAAACTGATCATATATTTATCATAATAGCTTGCATTTATATCACACTTTAAAGTTCGGAAAATGCCTACCAAATATCATTTTATTTTGTCCTCACAACAACCCTGCGAGGAAGGTGCTATTATTATCTCCATTTTACAATTAGGGAAACTGAGGCAGACAGAGGTGAAGTGACTTGCCCAGGGACATAGAACTAGTTAAGTATCTGAGTTGAGATATGAACCCATGTCTTTCTAACTCCAGGTCTAGCAGTCTCTCCATTTCTACTTCTTAGCTGCCATCTTATCTCATCTTCTAGTAGAGGAAATAGACCTGAACTGGGAGTTTGAAGGTTTGTGACAGAGTTCCAGTTGGCTTTGCCATTGCCTGTAGGGAATAGGATTGGCTCTTTGTTTACTTTTGGGTTTTTTAAATTGATAATTATTGCTTCAAGGGGAAGCTATGTGGCACTGTGGATAAAGCACCGGCCCTGGATTCAGGAGGACCTGAGTTCAAATCCAGCCTCAGACACTTGACACTAACTAGCTGTGTGACCCTGGGCAAGTCACCTAATCCTCATTGTCCCACCCCCCAAAAATGATTGCTTCAACACAGCAGACAAACCCTTAATAAATGCTTATTTATTCATTCACTCTGAATCCCTTCCTACCAGCCTTCCCACATTTCTTTGAATTCTTCTGCTTCACCTTTGAATAATGATGTAATAATAGTGAAAACAAGTATGAGAATCAATGTCTTCTGACTCAAACCCCAGAGTTCTTTCTGCTATACTTCGTTGCCACTCTGGTCACCAAAGTTACAGCTGTGTCTCTTTTCTCCAACCTATTTTAAATTCTGTTATTGGAAGCCATTGATTGATAGCAAGAACATTGCATTTTAGATTGAATCATCATTTTGCCCTTTATTTCTCTTGCAGCATAGTTAATATGGAAATATGCTTTGCTTAATTTCAGAAGCGTCATTAAGATCATATTCTTGCCTTCACAATGAATGGGGGAGGTGTGAGAGGGAGAAAAGAATTTGAAACTCAAAAAAAAAAAAAGAATGTTAAAAAGAACATTGCATCCAATCTCCTTCTTGTTACTTACATGACGTTTGGGATCCCTAGTTTAGCCACTTAACTTCCTTGGATGTTGATTTCTTCCTCTGTAAAAGGAAGTGGTTGGATTAGATGGTATCAAGGGTCCTTTCCAGATGAAAACCCTAAGACCCTAGTGGACCACAAACTTAATATGTCAATGGTGTAATATAGCAGCCCAAAAGCCTTAGATTATGTTTCTGTGACTAAGGAAGTGTGGATGTGTTGTTCTCCATTTTTGTTAGACCCCATTAGTACGATCGTGCTCATTTCTGGCCATTTTAATTTAGGAAAGACATTGAGAAGTTGGAGAATATACCAAGAAGGATAATCAAGGTGATAAAATGCCTCAAAATCATGCCATAACATCTCATTTGGGCATTTAGGATGTTTAGTATATAGTAGGAAAGACCTAAGGAAGTTATGAAAACTTTTTCAAATGTGTTTGAAGGACTTTCACATGGAAGAAATCTTTTGTTCTTAGGTTCAGAGGGAAGCCTAGGTCCAATGGGCAGAAGTTCCAAAGCAGTAGTTTTCACCTTGATTTAAGGGGCTGGAGAGGAAGATCCCCTCCTATTAGAGCTATCCAAATGTGGAATGGATTACTTTGGGAGTGTAAGGGTTTCTCCTCACTAAAAAAAGTCTTCAAACAAAATCCTTCAAATCCCAGCTAAAATCCTACCTTCTATGAAGAGGGATTGAGGCAGCTGGGTGGTGCAGTGGTTAAATCTTGGTGATGGGAAGATCTTAGTTCAGCTCTGGGCTCAGAGACTTACCAGCTGTGTGCCCCTGGGCAATCTCTGTCAGCCTCAGTTTCTTCATCTGCAAAATGGGGATGTTCATAGCACCTATCTCTCAGGATCATTGTGGATAAAATGAGCTAATATTTGTAAAGTGGTCTGCAAACATTAAAGCATAGAAATAACAGCTATTTTTACAGGAAGCCTTTTCCAGTTTCCCTAATGTTAGTGACTTCCCTCTGTTGACTATCTCCTATGGATCCTTTACATAATCTGTTTGTACATAGTCATGGGCATGCCATCTTCTCCATTAGAGACCAAACTTCTTGAGAGCAAGGACTGTCTTTTGTCTTTCTTTGTATCCTTGGCAGCACAGTACCTGGCACATTTTCAGTTCAGTCATTTTCTAGTCATGTCTGGCTCTTCATGACCCCATTTGGGGTTTTCTTGGGAGAGATAATGGAGTGGTTTTGCCATTTCCTTCTCCAGCTCATCTTACAAATGAGGAAGTAGGTGCTTAATAAATGGCTTCAGACTAAGACTAAATAACTGCTTCTCAGGGATAATATTGAGGGACCAAAAGATTACATATCTAGAGATGGAAGGGACTTCAGGTGCTCCCTTAGACAACCCTTTAATTTTATAGTTGAGGAAACTGAGGCTCAGGGTAATTAAATAACCTGCTCAAGGATACATAGTGTTATAGAATGGATGAATTTCAACCTACTGAATCGAGGTCTTTTCACTCCAGATCCAGAGTACCACTTAATGGGTTATGGTTTGGGCTCAATAGCTTCTGAAATTCTGTGCTTCTACATTTCTGTGATTAAAGGGAGAAGTTAAATGTGAGAGAGAGATCAGGAGGTATCAGGGGATTTCCTCATTAGATTGTAAATTCCTTGAGGGCAGGAACTACCTTTTGCCTCTTTTTGTATCCTTTAGCACAGTGCCTGGGACATAGTAGGATCTTAGTAAATATTTATTGGTTTGATTAGTCTACCTTGGAAATATTTGAGTCTCCTGTGGATGGGGAAAGGGAAAACCAAAAATGGTTTTGAAGTTTCCTATGAGTTAGCATCCACTTGAGAAGCTACAGAGACACATCTCTGAGTTTGGTCATGGGAAGGGGCATCTGTGAATTGAAAAGTTCTGCTGGCACATCCTGGCAACTCTCGCTTCACTTTCTTAAGGTTCTTCATCTGTAAAAAGAGAAGTAGCCAGTGAAGAACAATGTAAAGAACACCAACTTGGGAGTCATATGTCCTCGGTACAAATTCCTGCTCTGCCACTTACTCTCTGAGTAACTAACCTTGGACAATGGAAATGATTTCTTTAGACCTCAGTTCTTTCATTTGTACAGGGAGGAGGTTGGACTGGGTGGTGTCAAAGGCCTTTTGTGTTGTAAAGTTCCTTTGAATTCTCACATTTTCTCTTCTAGCCCATCTCTAAACTTCTCACTTCTAAGACCCCTCCCCGCTCTGACACTTCCTGTTCTAAGGTCCCTCCCAGCTCTGACATTTCCTGTTCTAAGGCCCCTCCCAGCTCTGACTTTTAATGTTCTTTGCAACTCTGACATTCCAGAATTCATAGAGTTTTTGTTCTTGTTTCTGTTGTATCTAACTCTCTGTGACCCTTTTGGGGTTTTCTTAGCAAAGATATCAGAGTGACTTGGCATTTACTTCTCTAGCTCATTTTACATTGGAAGAAACTGAGGCAGGCGGGGGAAATGACTTGCCCAGGGTCACACAGCTATCAGATGATACTTTCTGATCCCAAGCCCAACATTCTATCTGCTGCTCCATCTAGCTGCCCTTTCATAGAATCACACAATCATTTATGTAGAGCTACAAGGCATGTCAGAAGACATCTGGTCCAATCCCTTTCTTTTATAGTGGAACTGAAGCCCAGAAGGTTAAATGACTTGCCCAGGGTCATACAAATAGTGGGCATCAGAGGGCAGATTTGAATACACATTCTCAGATTCCACTGTGTAGGGCTCCTTCCATTGTCTATGATTCGTGGTAGAGAAATGATGCAGCAGCATTTTTCTTAATGCCATTTCATCTTGAACAGAATGGTGACTATGGTAAACCATGGCCCATAAAATCTGGGTCCTTGTTACTCTAAGCATTACAACATCTTGTGAGAAGCCCTGTTTCTGTTCATGTATCCACAAAGCACCACTCGAGATGTTGACTTCTTGGAATCTCCTCAGAATTCTAGATTATTGGAGTTGTTGGCAGGATCTCTTCCCCAAACCCCATTACTCACATTAAGGATTGGGGACCCCAGTCATTTGGATAATGGTTCATTGATGACTTTGTGAATAATTATTGACTCAGGCAAGGAGGATATATAAAGAGAACAATTCCTCCCAAGTCTTATAGCTTTCTTTCTCCTCAAATTGAGTTCTGAGTGCCTCCTCTCTACCTACATATTATATCTCCATTAGATTATAATCTCTTTAAGGTCAAGGACTGTTCTTATTTTCATCTTTGTATTAGAGCATCTGGCTTAGTGTTCTGCACATGGTAGGAGCTTAATGAATATGTGTTGTGTGAAACTGACTAGGAATCTGGAGACATGGGTTCTAGTTTCTCCTCTGGCAATAACTAGACATGTCACCTTAGGGAAGTCTCTCAACCCCTCTTTGTCTCAGTTTCCTCAGTGGTAGTCAGAACATCTGATCCCAGTGGTACTTTCCAATCGTAACATTCTGGGTGTCTTTATAAAGGTGATAGCGTGAGGCACTAGGAAAAGTTTAGAGTATTGGTAGAGAGATGCTTTTGGAGATCTGTGTTCAAGTCTGACCCCTGACATACTACCTGGGCGATCCTGAGTAATTTACAACCTCTCAATAGCCCAGGAAGCTCTCTAAGAGGGGACTTCTTCTTTTTTTTTTTTTTTTAGTGAGGCAATTGGGGTTAAGTGACTTGCCCAGGGTCACACAGCTAGTAAGTGTGTGTTAAGTGTCTGAGGCCGGATTTGAACTCAGGTCCTCCTGACTCCAGGGCCGGTGCTCTATCCACTGCGCCACCTAGCTGCCCCTAAGAGAGGACTTCTTAATCTTTTAAGTGCCATGGTGACCTTTGGCAATCTGGTGAAGCCAATAGATCTTTAAACTCAAGTCTTTGAAGGCCAGAGACAGTGGTCTTTTTCTTTGTGCCACATGATTGATAATAATGTTTTTAGGAGGCAGCTAGGTGGTGCAGTGGATAAAGCACTGGTCCTGAATTCAGCAGGACCTGAGTTCAAATCCTGTCTCAGACACTTGACACTTACTGGCTGTGTGACCTTGGGCAAGTTACTTAACCCTCATTGCCCCACCCAAAAATGTTTAAAAAAAGGAAATACACTACTAATGCTACTAATAATAACGGCTTATATTTAGATATTGCTTTAAGATTTGCAAAGCACTTTGCATATATTATATCATTTGATGTTTACAACAACATTGGGAAGTCCAGATGAAGAAGTCAAGTCTGGCAGAGGTCATGGCTCTTACCCAGGGTCGTGCAACTACTAAGTGTCTGAGGTGGGATTTGAACTCAGTTTATCCTGACTTCAAGTACAGCGTTCTATCGAAATATGGCTACCAAGATTTTAAAAATACTTAGTTAAATAAAAATATTTTTAAAACACAAGAAAGACCCCAAATCAAGAATCTTTCCTCTCAGAATATAATGAAGAGCAGTTAGGGCTAGTAGGAATTCCTCACAGGGTTTGTTCTATATTAAAGAAAGCAATGGTTGAATTGTAAAAAAATAAAATAAATAAATAAATAAAATAAAGCCTTACTCCTGACTCCTGATGGCATTATGCCTAAAGCAACCTGAGCCAGGTGAATGTCAATTTTCTCCCTATTCAGATGAACTCAGCCAAACAGCTGTGTACACAGTAGCTGATGGAACAGCCATCCCTACATGCATTTCCATTCTTTCACGCACATGTATCTCCCCAAATGACACACTGGCACATACACATATGTGAGACACATGTAGTTCCTTCCCCACCCCCAGTACACACCCACTTTCCATACTTCCCCTTCCCTTCTTGGATTTTTTGTTGTTGTTGTTGAAAAAATGGATTTTTGTTCTGCATACGTTTGTCATAAACTCCAGCTAATGACAGTCACTGCTATTCCTGTTAGATATTTAATCATGCAGGGCGGAGTTGGGGGGAAGGAAACAGAGGAGAAAAATTCAGGGAATTTCTTTTTCTACATTAGAGCTTCTTAACTTTTATTTGTGACCTAGATACCTCTGCCAGTCTGGTGAAACCTAAAGACTCATTTCCAGAATCATGGTGTGAAAAGCATCCAGTAAAATGCATTGGGTTACAAAGGATACTAATGATTGAAATAAATAGATTTATTAAATATTCTTCTTAAAGGTCATGGACTTTAAAATAAGAACCATTGTATAGTGATATCTATGTGTGTTGAGGTTTCTGTGGCTGCATAAAAATAAATCTGCACTGTTTGCAGTAGTTGGAGCTGTCCTTGAAAGTGACTTTGGGGGGCAGCTATGTGGCACAGTGGACAAAGCACTGGCCTTGGATTCAGGAGGACCTGAGTTCAAATCCAGCCTCAGACGCTTGACACTTACTAGCTGTGTGATCCTGGGCAAGTCACTTAGCCCTCATTGCCCTGCCAGAAAAAAAAAAGAAAGTGACTTTGTCCGAGTGATATATAGGAAATATTGGTTATTGTCCTTGGGGCCCAAAGGGTGCTAAAATGGCACAAGTATGTTGGAGTCAAGGTGCAGTGTGTCCAACTGGCTGATCAGACCAATATGAGCTCAGAAGGCTCTACCACAGGTTGGGCACAAGTGGTCCACATGGACATTTGGAATAGAGATGTCTCTAGATTTGGGCACCTCACATTTCTTTTGAACTACTATGATTCTGCTTTGCTCAAAGAGCATAGTGCCTTCTTTGATGCAGGAATACCATGCTGGGCAGTCCTGTGAAGTGTCTTCCATGTCTCACAATTGATTCCAAAGTTTTTCAGAGAGACCTTGAGACAGTCCTTGTTGCTTCTGACCTCTGAAGTGAGAACTTGCATTGCATAAGCTCTCTATAAAATAGTCTTTTAGGCAAACAAACACCTGGCATTCAAACAATGTGGCCAGTCCATCAGAGTTACGCTCTCTTCAGTAGAGCTTGAATACTTGGCAGTTCAGCTCAAGGAAAGTTCTTAGTGTGTTGTACTTCATCTTGCCAGGTGGCCTTCAGAATCTTCCTAATACCATTCAATTGAAAGTTTTTCAGTTGCTTGGTACTGTGCTGTTGTGCTATCTAGGTCTCACAGGCATACAACAATGAGGTCAGCAAATAGCTCTGTAGAGGGGCAGCTAGGTGGCGCAGTGGGTAAAGCACCAGCCCTGGATTCAGGAGGACCTGAGTTCAAATTTGACCTCAGATACTTGACATTTAACTAGCTGTGTGACCCTGGGCAAGTCACTTAACCCCCATTGCTCCTCGCAAAAAACAAAAACAAACAAGCAAAAACAAAAAATGGCTCTGTAGACCTTCAGTTTGATAGACAGTCTAATAATACCTCTTCTCTGCCACATTTTCCTTTGGATTTTTCCAAATACCAAGCTAGCTCTGGCGATATGTGCATTAACTCATCATCTATGTGGACATCCCTGAAAAGCATATGGTCAAGGTAAGTGAACTTAACCAGAGTATTCAAAATCTCTCCATTTGTTGTACATGATGGGACTGGCTGCTGAAGAACCTCTCTTTTCTTGGTGTTAATTTCCAGGTCAAAATTAGCACAAGTGGCAGAGAATCAATCCATAGCTTTTTGCATCTCAGCCTCAGAGGCTATATCGAATGCACGATCATCTGCAAAACAAAAAGTCACGCACCAACTCTCCCTATGGCCTGGGTACCTGTGTGCACGGTTATGACTGTAGCTCCTGGTGTATCTGCACCTGCTGCTTTCACACTTGCTCATTGCAACAGAACTTTGAGGTAGGTTAAAACAGTATGGCTGATGTTTTCGGACTCGTGCATAAATTGGATTTAAGGGAGGCTGAGTTGCACGAAGTTGTCGGCCTTGCTTTCTCTCCCAGAGTTATCAAAGTCCAATGGCAAGACAAAGACAACATAACAGGTGATGGCTTGGAATGCAATGGATGACCTTGGTGTCTTGAAAGTCTGACCAAGCTCTAAGTGTTCCACAGTGCCTGCTTTAGCCACCTTCACATTCATTGGAACAAATTGTTCTCCTTTTCCTATCTCACTAGGGAAGAATTCACATGCTTGGGTTAGACACACCACTAACTAATTCACTGATGAATTGGAGGCCCCTTTGTTACCTTCCACCTGGTTTAGCCTGTCTGCTGAAACAGTTTATTGGGGTGTGGCTGCTGAGCATGCCAAAGCTTCTTGGAGCCACATGGGAGAACAGAGTGCCAAGTAGACACCAAAAGTGGATGAGCAACCCTGAAAAAGGCTCAGCAAGTCCTCATACTGGAGATACTAGTCTTCTCTGAACACCCCCCACCCCAATACACCACATGTAGGAAGAATAGACACTATAAAGTCCTCTAGTATAGGACCTTGGGGGAGAGCTGAAGGAATATCAAACCTTTAAGTTTTTCTTTACATACTTAGGGAGCTGTTGTTCTTGGGAGAGCACTCTGTAACAGGACCTCCATATGTCCCAGGCCTCAACTTCCTGGGCCAGGACTACTTTGTCACTAAAGTTTGATTATCACAAGGTCCTTCTGATTTTTTTTTTGGTCTTGAGTATTTTCAGATGTTATTTGGACAGAGCATAGTACAACAGGACTGATTTTGGATACTGCTTCTCCCAAGGTATATGTTAAGGATACATGCACCAAATAGCATAGTACCTTAAGGTATTAAAGAAAATGCTAACCAAATTGCAAAAAGACATATATGGGTTCAACAATAATTGCAGAAGATTTTAATGTTTCTCTCTCAGAGCTAGATCAATCTAACAGAAAGAAAACAAAACAAGGAAATTCGGAGCTTAACAAATTCTTGAAAAAGAATATTTGTAAAACTTTGGGTGACATAAATGAGCATATTAAATCATACATGCAAATGTCTTAGAATTATAAAATTGATCATGTGCTAGATCACTAAGAAAAATACATATATGTCAAAATGTTAGTAATGTTATTATTATATAATTGATATTATTAAGCACATTATTTTAATTATAACATTAATAATTATTGATTCTTTCTATACAATAAATTATGGTTAATCAAGAATACAGTCAATATATTCATAATATCAACCATATTAACATATTGATAATATTAATCACAATATTATAATGCTAACAATTTTATTCATTACATATTAGTATATGATATATTGTATATTATTATATAATCAACATACTTTATTATTGGAAAATATTAATAATCCATATAGTAATGATGTGGTTAATAAATTGTAAACAAATTAGTGATTTATTAATAGTTTATTAATACTAAATAAATAAATGTGAAAATGCAGAAGCATTAAATATGTCTTGTATAGATCATAATTCAAAAAATAAAAATAAATTAATAATGTAAATATAAACAAAAGATACAGAATTAAATGGAGAGTAAGTAACAGCATTATAAATAATGATTGAATCAAATAACAAATTGTAAAAATAATAATTATGATGAAGAGAATGATAACTAACAATAAACCGAAATTTATGAATGTAACTAAAGCAGTTTTTAGAAGAAACCATACCTCTTTTGGGTGTTCTATAAGTCTCATTTTAGTTTTAAGCATTAATAGGAAACCCATATTTACAAAATAGAAAAGTATTAATGAACTGAACAATTTTTTAAAAACTGTAAAATAAATAAGTGATCCCAAACCAAAGACAAGTGGAAAAAAGGACCTTGAAAATAAAAGAAAAATACACAAAATTAAAAATTAAGAAAAAAACCCTGTAGTACTGCTAAGCAAAAGTTAAGAGCTATGTTTTGAACATTTACAAAATAGACAAACCATTAGCTAACTTGGTTTGAAAAGAGAGAGAGAGAAGAAAATCAAATTACCTAGATCAAAAATAAGTGGGGAAAATTCCCAGTGAACTGGGAAGAAATAAAGATAATTATAAAAAACTGCTCTATACAATTATAGTTCAGCAAAGCTGAGAATTCAAAGGAAATGAATGAGTAGCTACAAAAGTCTCAAATACCCAATCTGGCCAACCAGGAAACAGACATATTAAACAATCCAATTTTAGGGAGATCCAGTAAGGCATAAATGAACTACCAATGGGGGAAAAAGATCTTCGGTCCAGATAAAATGGAATTCTATCATACATGTTAAAAGGAAGTAATACCTAGACTATGAAAATTATTCTGAATAATTGAGAAAGAAGACACTTTAACAGACTCCTTTTATGACACAAATCTGATCCTGATTCTCAGACCAGGGAGTAATAAAATGATAATAGAGAACAACAGACAAATTTCACTAATAAATATTGATGCAAGTATTTTAAACAGAATCTTAGCAGACAATAGCAATATATATTTTTAAATCTTTCAAGCCCAGTTTGGAGGTATACCAAGATGCCTTGATATTAGCAACATGATTAGCATGATTATTCATGTAAATAAGAAAAAAATCTAATAATTTTCTATCTATATAGCATCTACACTCCTTTATGCTAAAGACCTTATAAGGTAGAAGAAGGAAGAAAGGAAGGAAGGAAGGACGGACTTATTAAGTGCTGACCACATGCCAATTACTGCACCAAGTTCTTTATAATTTATTATCTCATTTGATCCTCATCACAACCTTGGGAGGTAGGTGCTATTATCACCCTTATTTTACAGATGAAAAAACAGGCAAACAGCTATTAAGTGACTTGTCCAGGGTTATAGAGCTCGTAAGTGTCTGAGGCTGGATTTTAACTCATGTCTTCCAGATTCCAGACCCACACTCTATGCACTGAACTACCTAGTTGGTCTTTCTTTAATATTATGTAAAGTATGACCCTAAACGAGGAGTTAGCATTATTTGTCATGGAAAAATATGGAAACTCTATTAATAAATACTGGGATAAAGTTAAAAATAACCCTCCCTTTACTCTTACCTGGTGTATTACTAGCTCCAGCAATAAGACAGCAGAAATTAAGCAGGAGACAGAATTATCTTTTTTTTTCAAAGTGATGTGATGGTTTTGCTCAGAAATACTTGGACTCAGCAAAAAAAAAAAGAAATTAAAAAATTAATAGTTTTAAAAAGTATTTGAACACAAAATAAATCCACAAAATCATTTCTAAACTGTACAAATTAGAAACCGGAAGAAAAATGATAGAGATTCCATTCAATAGAACTATGAAATACTTAAAATATTTGGGCGTTAACCTCCAAGGCATGCATGGAACTTATATAAATAGTACTATAAATGTTCTTTACAGAAATAAAGTAAGACAAATACCTGGAGACATTAATTTTTCTTGGGTGTGCCAGAACAATATAATAAAAATAATGATAGTACTTAAATTAATTTATGGATTTAGTATCACATCACTTCAACTACCAAATGGTTATTGAATAGAACCAGAAACAATAATCACAAAGTTCATTCAAAGGAAGGAAATGATTAAAATTTCAAGGGAAAACATAAGAAATATCTGGGAATTAAAAGGATTTTTTGTTGTCGTTCAGTCATTTTCAGTCATATCCAATTCTTCATGACATCATTAGGGTTTTCTTGGCAGAGATACTGGAGTAGTTTGCCATTTCCTTCTCTAACTCCTTTTACACATGAGGAAACTGAGGCAAACAGGGTTTAAATGACTTGCCAAGGTTCACACAACTAGTAATTGTCTGAGGCTGGATTTGAACTCAGGCAGATGTCTTCCTGATCCCAGGCCTGGCATTCTATCCATTGTGCCACCTAACAGTCTCTAAAGGGATTTACTATTACTGGAGCTCAAACTCTATGGTAAACAGAGTGATAATCAAAACTATATGGAAGGATTAACAACAACAACAACAACAATAGAAAAGATCAGTGTAGGAGATTTGACATGAAGGATACAGAAGCAAAAGAACACAGTTGCCAAGTGTTTGAAGCATCCAAGAATATGAAATCCTGGAGGGAGGAAAGTTGGGTCATCATCTTGACCTTTGTCTTGCCAGTGGACTCTGATGACTCTGAAGGAGAGAGAGGCTGGTGACTTTGCTCACCCCTGCCTCACTCAAATCCAATTCATGCATTAGTCAAGACATAACCCTCATGACGTTATTGGTTCTCTTCAACAATGAAGGACAAATAAGGGCTCTGCACAAGGTTTCTTCACAGAGAGAAGGACTTATAGGGCAAATGACATGAGTTAAACCTTGTCACACTCTTTCTTACATGTGTGCCCATTATTATGGTCTAAGATTAAGCTTACTCCTTCCATGGCTGCTGTGTGTTTTTGTGGAAAGGACTGAACCACAGGTTCTCAGAAAAAGGTTTTGTATTAATTGTATTTACTATACAATTGTATTTACTATACAATATCTGACCCTAGTAGTAGGTACTCCCTGGGGAACCAACCTGCCACAAGTTGGGAAATGCTGCTTTCTTCTTCTTCTTCTTCTTCTCCTTCTTCTCCTTCTCCTTCTTCTCCTTCTTCTTCTTCTCCTTCTTCTCCTTCTTCTTCTTCTTCTTCTTCTTCTTCTTCTCCTTCTCCTTCTTCTTCTTCTCCTTCTTCTTCTTCTCCTTCTCCTTCTTCTTCTTCTTCTTCTTCTTCTTCTTCTTCTTCTTCTTCTCCTTCTTCTTCTTCTTCTTCTTCTTCTCCTTCTCCTTCTTCTTCTTCTCCTTCTTCTTCTTCTCCTTCTTCTTCTTCTTCTCCTTCTTCTTCTTCTCCTTCTTCTTCTTCTTCTTCTTCTTCTTCTTCTTCTTCTTCTCCTTCTTCTTCTTCTTCTTCTTCTTCTTCTTCTCCTTCTTCTTCTTCTCCTTCTTCTCCTTCTTCTCCTTCTTCTCCTTCTTCTTCTCCTTCTCTTTCTTCTCCTTCTCTTTCTTCTCCTTCTCCTTCTTCCTTCTCCTTCTTCCTTCTTCCTTCTTCCCCATCAAAATCACCATCCCATCACCATCATCTCCTCCTCCTCTTCCTCCTCCTCCTCCTTCTTCTTCCTCCTTTCTCTTCCTCTTCTTTGTTTTCTTCATATTCTTATTCTTCCTTCTCTTCCTCCTCCTCCTCTGGAGTTTGAAGCTTATGGTGCTCTTGAGCTCAGGATTTCTGAGAGCAATGTACTGAGCTGACAGAGTGTCTACACTGAGTCTCACACCAAAATGGTGAACCTGGGGATCAAGGGGACACAAGACTTCCTTGGGAGGTGGGGAACAAAATTGGAAATAGAGTAGGTCAAAGCTATCATGTCAAAAAAGTATTGAGATCAGGAGTAGCCTGTGCTACCAGCCTTTTGTCCAGAGAGACCTAGTCCTAAGGAAAAGAAGAAGGAAAGAAGCAAGCAAGGGGAAAAGGAAGGAAGGAAGAAAAAAGAAAGGAAGAAGAAAGAAAGAAAGAAAGAAAGAAAGAAAGGAAGGAAGGAAGGAAGGAAGGAAGGAAGGAAGGAAGAAAGAAAGAAAGAAAGAAAGAAAGAAAGAAAGAAAGAAAGAAAGAAAGAAAGGAAGAAAGGAAGAAAGGAAGAGAGGGACAGATGAAAATAAAAAAGAAGGGAAATGGGTGGAAGGAAAGAAGGAAGAGTGAGAAGGAGGAAAGAAGGGAGGGAGGGAGAAAGGAAAGTAGTAAGAAAGGAAAGAGAGGAAGAAGGAAAGAAAAAAAGAGAAGAAAGAAGGACGAAGAAAACTTTTCATATGAAAATAAGTTTAGAACAGCATCTGTCAGATACCATCATACACTCCAAATGGATGTCTGTAAAAGGTAAAGTGAAAGTATAAAAGGTCACGTTATTATTATTTTTTAAGATAGGGAAGAATGGAAAGAAGAGCAATTTACAAATTAGGAAGAGATTACAAAATCAAACAGAAAACAAAGACAAAAGACAAAAGCAAAGCAAAATAAAATACAAGATAAATAGAAAATTTGGATTATATAAAATTAAAAGATTTTTGCACTAACATAATCAATTTAATTGGAGTAAAAAGAGTGGGAAACCAATCTTTCCATCAAATAAATGAATAATTCAAGACAAAGAATACTGAAAAAGGTATATGAGACCAAGAACTTTTCTTCTGTACCTGTGATCAAAGTACATGAACATTTTGGAAAGGCAAATTGTGACTATGAAAATAAAATTATTCCAAATCACTGTAGCATAAATGCTAATTAAAACACTTAAGAGGTTTTACATCATATACATCAATTTGGCAATAATCATACATTAGTGTCTCTGGAAGTGAATTCATGAAGATATTCTTTCTGGTGATGCATATTGGGCATCATCGACCCTGGTTATCCTGTGTAGCTCTAGTTCATACCCTCCCACAAGTCTTCATGAAAAGATGCACTGAACATTCTGGGGAGTCTTCCTCTTTTTATTTTAACATTGAGTAAATACAAATGGATTGCATAGGGCATCCATTTGTTTTCCCTTTTTTCCATTATGTGACCAGAGCAAATGGGTTTTTTTTAAATTATTCAATGCCACATTACTCTGAATATTATGTTTATGCCATTTCTCCAGCTTAATTCCTCAATTTTACTGTGTTGAATTCTGCTTGTGCTTCTGTTGCTCCCTGGGTGATCCTCAATTTTAGTTCTCTGGATATTCTACTGCCCATTTGTCTTGTACAAAATAGGTGTACTTGTAGAATAGTTCTATGTGTGGTCCATCCAACTGAAAATCATAGTCTAGACAATTGTTATTCTTTATCTGCTTGTTTGGGCTAAATTCTTCTGAGTGATTGCTGTTTCCTTTAGGAGGCTTTGCAAGTATTTTAGAGATTGATGCATGCAACATCTTTTCATTCACAAGCAGGAGAAAGACCTGGAGGACCTCACCATCTCTTGTTGTTATTCAGTTGTTTTTCAGTTGTGTCTGACTCTTTGTGACCCCCTTTTTAATTTTCTTGGCAAAGATACTGAAGTACTTGGCCATTTCCTTCTCCAGCTCATTTTACGGATGAGGAAACTGAGTAAATAGGATTAAGTGATTTGCCCAGGGTCACACAGCTAGTAAGTGTCTGAGGCCAGATTTGAACTCAGAAGATGAGTTTTCCTGACTCCAGGACCAGCACTCTCTATCCACTGTGCTATCGTGCTGTCCTCTCACCATCTATTAGGAATCCCTATTCAATTTGGACTCTCTGGAGGAAAGACTATCTCCAGTTCCTTATGTTCCTCTCTATGCTGGACCTCCTCTATGAAAGACAGATAGGCAGGTAGGTAGGTAGATAGATAGAGCATTTATTAATCACTTATTATGTGACAGGTACTGTGTTATGCACCAGGAATACAAATATTAACAAAAGAGAGAATCTTACATTTTAATAAGGGAAGGCATGTAAAAGAGAGCTGAAAAGTGAGGGGGGACTGAAGAGGAGGTGCTGTCTGCACAAGGAGAAGGTCTAGCAGTCTGGAAAATCAGGAATGGAGTTGAGCAGAAGTGAGTACAGCTGGCCTGGGCATTTCCTCAAATGAAGGTTCTAGGAAGGAACTCACCAATAAGAAGAGGGGGCTACAAGGACAGAGGCATCTCCAATGTGAGAAGGCATTTGGGACAGAGGTGGAAAAGTGTGGAGAATTAGGAGCAAATGGTGGCAGACCTTTGCTGAGCATCTTTCTCTCTCCCTGTTATTTGATTAATTATTAATACCCAGGAAGTTCTGGAAGAAAATTATTTTTTGTTGCTATATCTTTAAGAAAAACCTTGAATGATTTTCACATATTCATGAGAGACACTTTGTTCTGCAGTAGGAGATTTTGCTTTAGCACATCAAAGGTGTTTTAAAAAGATGATTGAAGTTAGAAATAGTTAATCATTGGGAATGCTGTGTGTAACATCCTCATGCAAAATTATGGCTAGTAACTGGTCCAACCATACTGGATGTCAATTTGGAATTATTAGGAAGAGTTTCTCAACTAGTCTTGCCATCTGGCACAATGACACCATTCCAAGGTAATAGATAAATACAAGATGAGAAGAAAAGATGGAAAGTTTCCTCATGCATATATTAAAATATCCACTCCAAAGAAGAACAGCGAAAAGAAGTCATCAAGATACTAAATGATAGGAGGAGAGATGGGCTGACCATGAAGCAAAAATGAGGGATGGTGGGCAAATAGTTGGAATTTTCTACTGGAACCCTGGAAATGTCAGGAGAAAGCTAGGAAGGCCTCTAGTATATTAGGTGAGTGGCTTATGGTGAACATGTGTGAGGACAAATGCTGCACTGGATTGACAGACATGGTTGTGTTGGGTTGTGACCTTTATTCTGGGAGGGAAATTCCAAATCAGTGAAATCACAGCTCTATATGAAAAATTTGGGATTGTAATAGGAAAATATTAGGCAAAAAGTGAATGTCCATCAATTGAGTAATGGTTGAACAAATTAGTTTATTAGTGTAATGGAATATATTAGTGCACCATGAGAAATCATGAACATAAGGGATACAGAGAAACTTGAGAAAACTTGAAAGAACTGATGCAGAGACAGCATGGGACACATCTATAACTAATATAAAGGGGCAGCTAGGTAGCTCAGTGGATAGAGCATGGGCCCTGGAGTCAGGAGGACCTGAGTTCAAATCCGGCCTCAGACACTTATCACTTACTAGCTGTGTGACCCTGGGCAAGTCACTTAACCCCAATTGCCTCACTAAAAAAAACAAAACAAAAAAAAACCTAATATAAAATAAAAAGCCATTTTGGTGAGGGGAAGGCAATAGTAGAGGGGGGAAAGGAAAGGCTTCAAATAGAATATGTTGCTTAAGTTGAACTTTGGAGAAAGTAGGGAGCCTAGGAAATGGAACTGATGAGGATTTGCATCCCAGAGGGAGATAGTCTATGCAAAGGAAAGGCATAGAGATAAAAGATGGTGAGAAATCAAGACACCTTTTTGACTGAACCAAAGAGGATATGAAAGGAGGTGATGTATAATAAGCCTGGGAAGGTAGGGGGAAGTAATTTGTGAATGGATTTAAATGCTAAATGGAGGACTATGCATGTGTTCCTCAAAGCAAAAGGGCACTCCTATAGTTTATTGACTGGTGAACAAAACTGGTCAGACCTGTATTTAGGAAAATCACTTTGGTAACTGTAAGTCTGGGGAGAGACTAGAGGCAGATCGGTCATTAAGAGGGTATTGTAAGGGGGCAGCTAGGTGGCACAGTGGATAAAGTACTAGCCCTGGATTCAGAAGCACTTGAGTTCAAATTTGACCTCAGACACTTAACGCTTACTAACTGTGTGACTCTGGACAAGTCACTTAATCCTCATTGTCCTGCCAAAAAAAAAAATAAAAGAAAACAAAGGAAAAGAAAGAAAGAAAGAAAGAAAAAAGAAAAGAAAAAGAGGGTATTGTAATTGACCAGAGAAGAGACCAGAGCCAGAATTAAGGTGGTGATGGTCATGTGAGTATAGAGAAAGGGAAGGAACAATGTGAGAGGTGTTGTGAAGGTAAAATCAAGATGATACCTGATTAGATAGGTAAGTTGAGTGAGAGTAAGGAGTTAAAGCTATCTCAATGATTTCAGTTACTCAGACTAGGCAGTTGGTCGTACTCGATATAAATAAGGAAGTTTGGAAGAAGGTAGATTTACAAGAAAATATAGTCAATATGTAGAGAGTCTACAATTCAGTGATGCGAGCTTCTTCCTAGAGTCTTTCTCTCCCTTCAGGGACTGGAAGAGAGGTTGGAATTGTATGTCTTCTATTTCAAAGCCAGAAGCCATGACTTCTATTCTCTCTAACTTTCAACAACTCTGCCCATCACACAGGCACAGAACATCAAATAACCAATCTCCACGAATGAGGAGAATTTCAGACAAATGGATATCCATCCAAGAGTTACCTGAAGGAACTAGACCTGTGATTTTCATTGGTTTAGCAAACTCTCAGAAGAACAAATATCTTTTACCAGTACACGTTGATCAATGCTTACATTGTGACTTCCTCAGAAAATTAAGTGACTTGCCCAGGGTTTCCACAGAAATTTAGAGTTTATGTTCCTTTTCTGAAATGTAAATGAAAAGAACAATAAAAAGCAGTTGGATATATATTTAATGCAGTGATCATTCTTGATCTCGGAAGAAAGGAAATGAAATACTCTTCTCTCTTTGTGGAGAGGTAGGAAAACTAACTGTTGGTATGGAGAGCTCTGTATTTCTGTAAGTCAGTTTTTGTTTATCTGGGCTTTCTTTCTTAATAAAGAGTGTTTTATGCCCTTATTCTTAGATAACCCAAGATGTTTTAGGAAATAAAAAAAGTTTTAATAAAACTTTAAAAAATGTTTACTGGGATCTTCCCAATGACTAGTTGTCAGGTGGATGCATGCTGCTAGATTTTCTTTCTTTTTTTTTTTTTGGCAGGGCAATGGGGGTTAAGTGACTTGCCCAGGGTCACACGGCTAGTAAGGGTCAAGTGTCTGAGGCTGGATTTGAACTCAGGTCCTCCTGAATCCAGGGCCGGAGCTTTAACCACTGCACCACCTAGCTGCCCCGATTTTCAAAACCTCAACCAGATAACACCTGTGCTAACTCTCACAAATCACATGACCACACCGGTTCTAGTAGTATAAAAAATGTGATGATGATTTAGAGAATTAGGGAAGAAGGTGAAGAAAAAGAAAAGAGAAGGTGCAGACAGAGGGCTAGAGAAGATATCAATTAAGCTGACTGGATGATAAGTTGTGGAGCCTTGGAACAGATCATATAAGAGCTGGAAGCCCTTTAGAACAAGGAATGTCAGGGCTCAGAGGTCTCTGAACAGAGAATGTCAAAGCTGAAAAGGATCATCTAACACAGCTCCATTTTAAAGAAGATACGGTGGCCCAAGATGGGAAATGACTTCCCCAAGGACACTCTGGCAATAATGGGATTAATATCCAAGCTTCCTGATTACCAGTCTAATATTCTTTTATTAAGTAGTAATGGATACACACACACACACACACAGAAACACATGTTTTTCTTTTAAGAGAGGAGATGTGTAAATAGGGATAATATGGAAAACAGCCTGTCATCCTGACAATATGTGTGCCCCAAACAAGTGCCTTCTTACCAATGCCTGGAGAATGATTATATAACCTGAAGGAACCAGGGGGCTGGTTAACTCCCAGCATCCTGACTTTGGCGCTTAAGGTGTGGATGGAGCTTAAGACAATAGGAATAATGTGTCAGCCTTAAGGTCTGGGCCTGTTATTAAAAACAATGGTGGCTTCGGAGCACGCCCAGCCCCCAGCTAACTAACCAGTGTCTGCACATGGGATTAACCAGGCCACAGGCTGACTCATGTGTGACATCCCTTTGGGGGGTTTAGAACAGGTGGAACAATAGGGTACTTTTTTGATTTGGGGAGAGGGAGGTGACGACTGTTTCTGCCACCAGCTTACCTAGAATCCACACATATCCTCTTGTCATGAATTAGGAAACAGATCTGAGGTGGGTGCTTGATTTAGGGGAGGTTGGTAGGAGTTTGGGAATAGGGTAGGGTTGGGTATTGGCTCTTGGGTGTTTGTGGCTGGGGAAGGTGGGTGTGTGGGGAGAGAGGGTAATTACAGTTCACTTCAATTCTCAGTCTTTCAGACACTGTCTTGCTTGCTATGTGGTTCCCCTAACTCCTGAGCACTCCTAGTCTCTGCCTTTTCAAAATTCCTCTTTCCTACTCCCTGGAACAACCAACCAAACAGCCAAACAACCAACCAACCAGCAAACATTTATTTAAGGTCTCCTCTATACCAGGCACTAGACATTGGTCTGGGGGTAATAAAGACTACGATCAAAACATTCCCTGCTCTCAAGGAGCTTATGGAGCCAACAACAATAACTTACGATGAGAAAAGACAACAGTTTTATAATAAATAGGAATATTGAGTGTCTAGAGAGCTCTTCAAGATCTTCAAGAAACTTTAAAAATATAGTCTTATTTTGGATCAAGAAGCTAGTATCTTGGCTGAGACTTGAACCCAGGTCCCAAATTCCAAGTTCAGGTCTTTTGCCACAAAATTATTTCTACTTCAATTTATTCCCCAGCCATTTCTCTTTATCAGCCCTGTTTCTGTGTGTCTCTTTTTTCTTGAAGGTGCCCTTATGTTTTCAAAAGCAGGAAAATAACTACTGTAAAACTAGTTATTAATAGCTCTGCATTTTCTTTTCTCCCCTTCATTTCTTTGTTCTCTCCTGTCCTTCTATCTTTACTATCTTTTCCAGTCCATATTTTATTGCCCATGTGTAATGGAGTCATTATGGCATACTGATGACTCCTCCAGTTAAAGCACATTCAGAAGAGGAAAGACAATAATGAGGCCTCCAGTCCAGACCAAGAGGAAAGATATTTTCCTTCTTAGCTCATCTGTCTCTTCTCCTTGGCTAACTTTTAGTTTGGCATCCCTGAGTTTTTATGATCATTGCAGATACTGTTTGAGATAGTGGGTGACCTCTGCCCCTTCTTGGGTGCTGGAACATTGACCTTAGAGGTCAGTGGAAGCTCACAAGTCATCACATTACTGCCCGATGGTCAGATAGATATTTCCCAGCATTCATCCAGAGGACATATCTTACAGAATGGAAGAGAAAGAGATGAAACAATGTGAAAATGGCCAAATGACAGCCTTCTAGCAGTCAGATGAATATCCTAATGGGCCTTTAGATCTATGGAATATTGTAGAATCATAGTTTGTTGGCTGAGAGTTTGGAAAGGCTCTCAGAAGTCATCTAGTTGTAGCATCATAGGATTAGAAATTTAGTCAGTCAGGCAGCTAGGTGGCGCAGTGGATATAGCACGGACCCTGAATTCAGGAGGACCTGAGTTCAAATCCGGCCTCAGACACTTGACACTAGCTGTGTGACTCTGGGAAAGTCACTTAACCCTCATTGCCCCACAAAACAAAAAGAAAAGAAAAAAGGAAAGAAAAGAAATTTAGTCAGTCAACAAGTATTTATCAAGTGATTACTATGGGCAAGACACTCTGCTAAGCTCTGGGGATACAAAGAAAGTTAAAAAAAATGGCTCCTGCCCTCAAGATGCTTATCTTCTAATAGTGGAGTCAACATGCAAACAATGATGTACATGCAAGACATAGATACAGAGTATTATAAAGAAAAGGGACACCAGAGTGCATTGATTCCAGCCTCTATTTTATAGGTGGTGAGACTTACAGAGGTTATGTAGACTTACTCAGGACCACATGGTTGTTAAATATTTGAGACAGGATTGAAATTAAGTCTTTTTCCCTCCAAGTCTATTCCTACACCCTGGTACCGAATCCAACCCCCTCAATTTTAGGTTGAGAAAACTGAGCACCACAATAAATCAACTTCTCCAAAAGGTTTCTCAAGTGGCTTCATAAACTTGTTTTGAAATACTAGAACTTACATACATGTAATGTAGTGATTGACATGGCAGCTTTAATTGGCTCCATTTTTTCATGTTGAGCTGGTTTCATCCTTAGGCAGCCTAGTGGCCATCATCTCCTAGGGGCTCACCATATTGTTGTCACACTTAGTTGGGACATCAAATTAACTTTAGCCCTCTTGCAGCTCAAAACTTCAGAATGTGAGTGGTCCACCAATTCAGCCTCCCAAGTCACAGAGATGACAAGAATGGTACACCAAACCAGGCATGATTCAGTTTTAATTGGTTTGTTGTTATCATCTCCATTTATATTGTTGTCACCATACAGTTCCATTTTCCTGGTTCTCTTGACTTCAGTTCATGTGATTTGTCCTCATGCTTCTCTGTTTCTCTCATCATTATTGTTTTTGTTTTGTTTTGCAGGGAAGTAATATCTCATATTATTCACTGCACTTTGTTTAATCATTCTCCACATGGCAGATGTCTGCTTTGTTCTCTGGACTAGGTCTCCTGATGGTCTAGATTTATTTTGTTTTTGTTTT
This sequence comes from Dromiciops gliroides, assembly GCF_019393635.1. Taxonomy (NCBI): domain Eukaryota; kingdom Metazoa; phylum Chordata; class Mammalia; order Microbiotheria; family Microbiotheriidae; genus Dromiciops; species Dromiciops gliroides. The sequence goes on from NC_057861.1 coordinate 24,048,842, forward strand.
TTTTTTGTTTTTGCAGAGCAATGGGGGTTAAGTGACTTGCCCAGGGTCACACAAGCTAGTAAGTGTCAAGTGTCTGAGGCCGGATTTGAACTCAGGTACTCCTGAATCCAGGGCCGGAGCTTTATCCACTGCGCCACCTAGCTGCCCCCTAGATTTATTTTTACTATAGCCCATTCTGTTTCATAAGGTTTGGTGTTTATCTTAAGAAACATCCTCAAATTTGGGGAAATGGATTTGAATTCATTTTGGTTTTTTTAATTTTTAAAATAATAGGAACACTTTTTGAGGGATGGGCACTGATATGAAATTCAAATGAAGAATGGCATTGTAGGGTGACAAAAGTTCCGAATTTGAAGTCAGAGGGTCTGGGTTAAATCTTTACTTAATTATATTCCCTTAGCTCTAAACCTATCATAATTTAGCAAACAGTTATTCCATGTTCCAAGCATTGCAGTAAGACCTGGGGATATGACAACAAAGTAAAACAACTCCTATCCTCAAGAGGCTTCTATCTAATGAGGAAGAGAATGTACATAACTAGGTCCATACAATATGTGTACAGAGTAGATGGAAGACACTACATCTGAGAATACTAGGAAAGGCCTCCTTCAGAAGGTGGGTGTTTGAGCTGAGTCTTGAAGGAAGGCTGGAAATGAAGATGGAGAAGGAGAACATTCCACACCTGAGGGACAGATAATGCAAAACTATGGGGAAGTTGTGTTTGAGGAAAAGCAAATAGGATAATGTGATTGAACTAAAGAGCATGTGAAATATACCTATATAATAAGAGCTTCAAATGACAGAGGAATTTATACTTCTTCCTTGAAATAATAGAGAGCCACTGGAGTTTATTGTAAAGACATGTCTAGACTTATGCTTTAAGGAATCACAGCCCCACAGGGAAGACATTCTGCATCTTTTTTATATTTCTAGCTGCATGTTCCATGGGTGGGTGCAACTACTGGTCATGGAACTACTAATAAATGTATGATTGGAAGAATCCCAGGCCTGGTCTCAGCATCAACCATCTGGGAACAGGTGGCACCTGTCTAGTATTTTGTAGCTAGGCCTCTGTCCACACAGCACCCTTTGGGAAGCAAAGGGAGATTAGAACTCAATGTGAAAGCTGGATAGCCTGGCAAAGAATATTTTAAATATGTCCAAACATGTTGAAAACATACTGGAGAGTGTGGCATGCTTTTAATATTTTGAAAACTAGCCACTTAAACTACACTGTGTATATATTAAAAAATCATTTTTTTCTATTTTATGAGTTATACAGAATATAATAATACATTATTTTCCCCAAAGGCATTAGGCAAGATCATATAACACTGTAAGGTTATGCTCTGGTGCATGGCCAGTAAAGTTGGTTTAATAGATATGCAAGTCTGTTTTATTTTAATACACAAATATATAGATTTAGTGAAAGGTGTGGACAGGAAATATGAATTCCTGCTTGCTCCCAGATTCTCAGGGGGTGGAGCCTCATCCATGAAACTCCATGGGGAAAATTACATTTTGGTGTGTATTTAGCTCCATAGGCTAAGTAAGCAAATTATTTAGGGTAGTAAGTTAGGTATTATGGGAAGTGTATTGAATGAATGAATTAAAATTCTAGGAACTCACTGAAATGATAGAAATACCTGTCGTTATTAGCTGAACTTTAAAGGAAGCTAGGAATTATGAAGTAAGAGGAAGTACATTGCATACTGTTGGTGACTACTTACCAAAGGCAGAAAAGGAGGAGTAGATATAATGCCATGCATGAGTAATAATTTAGCATGTCTAGAACACGGAGTATATGAAGGAAAAATAGAACCAAGACCAGAATAAGTAAGTGAGAGTAAGATTGTTAGAAGGCTTTAAATGCTAGTATAGGTCTGGATCTATATTTTGGAAACAAGAAAGGAAAGGAAAATTGCAATATATCAATACCAAAAAAGCAAAGAAAGAATTATTGTTGGTTCAATGCTATTGGTTAAGAGAATAACAAGACAAAATTTGAGAGAGAAAATTCTTAAGACCTATAATTAGAACCACTGGAACAGGGGAATGGAATAGGTACAAGAATCCCTGGGAGTGGTTGAAATACAGAATTTAAGATTTGGAGAAAGGAACAAGGAGTGTAAAGAGTAATGTGAAAGGATGGCAAGGCGTAATGGTGTCAGAGGGAATAAGACCCATGAGTTCATCTTTGACCACATGCTGGCTGTGTAACTAACCCTGAGCAAGTCTCTTAATCTCACAGTAATGGTTCCCTGCCCTCCACCAGGAACTCCCTAAAACTATAAATCACAGAGATACGCATTGATTGAAGAAGTTCCTCACTAGGAACTTCTTATATGGACTAAATCATAGCTAAATTTTCCCTATACCCAAGTGTGAGAAACTAGAAAATAACTGGTTTAGAACTGAAGCTAGAAAACATTAACAAAATAGCAGATACCTTGGGAAAAAAAAGACAGAAGCAACAGAACTTAAGAATGCTATAATACTATAAAACATATTATAGCAAAGTCAAGCGTTGGCAAAATTGGATGGAAGAACTGACCTAGGAAAAAAAAACCAACAACAAAAATGTGGAGAGAAAAATTGAAGAATTATAGGTATCCCAGAAGAATATGATGAAACAGAAAGTCTAAATACCACATATACATGATACCATAAAAGAAAATCACTGTATTGGAATCAGATGGGGAGAAATCTTAGTTTAATTCATCCATAAATGTGTCGCAAGGTTACAGGTTTCTTTTGTCAAAAAGAAACTAACCGACTCTCCGGTTCCTAGATAGACACAGATCAACATACTAATGGGACCTTAAGTCAGAATTTTCTGGGTCTATATTTTGGAAATAAGAAAGGAAAAGAAAAATTGGAATATGTCATACCAAAAAGCAAACAAAAATTGCTTGAAATCTAGATAACCTATCCTTCAATTATGAAATAATTTTACAAAGAGAAAAATTGACTTTTCATAGAAATTAATATTTTGCTAAGGATTTTTATTGATGAAAGCAGAGTTGGTAAGAGTTTTGCAAATAGAAATGCAGCAGGCAAGAGAAGCAGGAATAGATAAAAGAGCGAAATTGATAGTCTAGTCTCCTGAAAACAATCCAAAAGGGGAAAAAAAGGGGTAGCTAGGTGGCACAGTGGATAAAGCCGCGGCCTGTATTCAGGAGTACCTGAGTTCAAATCTGGCCTCAGACACTTGACACTTACTAGCTATGTGACCCTGGGCAAGTCACTTAACACCCCATTGCCCCGCAAAAAAACAAAACAAACAAAACAAAAAAACCCAAAACCCAACCCAAAAAGGGGAGAAAAAACCAAACTGTTATTCTATCATTAGTATTGTACCTTTTTAATTGTCAGGAGGGAACAAAGTTTAATAAGCCATGGAAACAAGGAGGGGCAGGGAGGAGGAAGAAGAGAGATAGAAGAAAAACAGAAAGAAAAGGAAAGAAGAAGAGGAGAACAACAAGAAGTCACAAACAACAACATCAATAACAAAAGAAAGTAATAAAGCATTAGTCCCAACCCTTTTGTTTCTTGACACCCTTTTGCACTCTTAAAACAAACAACACCATTTTTGGATAGTCCAAAAGAGCTTTTGTTTTATGTGGGTTATATCTGTGAAATTAGAAATTAAAGCTTCTTAGGAACCCCAGAAGAAAGGTTTCCAAGAACAAAGAGCACATACTGAGAACCACTCCTGTAGAGAAGATGGAAGAAAGGAAAAGGGGAATCCTAAAATTTCTTTTAACTGGGGTATCATTAGAGAAGATTACACAGAATTTGAGGGTGGGAATCTTGTAAGTCTCGTGCCTATCTGAGTTGAGGATGAGGAAGCCAGAGAAGAACACAGGGAGGAAGAAAAGGAAGTGGTAGAAGTATAATAAATTTATCAAGCAAGTAGGATAGGATTGGGAGGGAATATGTGAATGAGAGCAGAGTCAAGGGATGATATTACTTTCAACAAAACAGAACAAGTATACTGTAGTGAATAAAGGCCAAGACGTGGAGATACAGATGTCTAGCTTCAAACCTTAGTCTCCTAACTTTGAAAAACAACAGACAAAAAGCTTTTATTAAATCCTTACTGTGTGCTAATCATTGGAGATGCAAACAACAAACAAAACACACACACACATACACACCTTAATAGCATACTGTCTAAATACTTAAGGGGAAATCTAGCTGCATAAATGATAAAGCACCTACTATGTTGCCACCACTGTGCCAATCATTGGAGAAACATACAAGCAAGACAGTGTCTGTCCTCAAGGACCTTACATTCTAGTGGAGAAAGTGGTGGTGTTCAATCATTTTCCAATCCTGTCCTGTTCTTCATGACCCCATTTGAAACAGCAACAGCAGTAGTCACTTACTACTAAAGACTTGGGCATCTGATGACCAACACGCTTTTTCCACCAACCTAAACACCATCAAACTTTAGGGATGCACCCTCACAGCAAACACTGGCATTTAATAGGCTATGACATTAGGGGTGAGAAAGTCAACACATGCATTTGAACTACAAAAGGGAGGAGACACACCCATGAGTCTTTCAGCAGCACCCTCCTAAGGTTATCCTCCAATGTTCCCTGAGCTTCTTTCCCCCATTTTCAATTGGAAGCAGAAACCCTGGCTTCTTGTCAATCCAAGGTATAGAGTGTCACGGTCCAGTGATTCCCCAGGGTAGTAACGTGTCAATGGGATGGCTGAACCTTCTAGAGAAGCATTAGGATGAAGATTCCTCCCCATGGGACCCTCGGAGGTAGAACTCCCCCAGAGAGTGGGCTCCAGTCTGAGAAACATTACTATCCTCATTACCATGTCCCACTAGGAGACTATTCTTTTGATGGCTGGACTGAGGACTAATAATTCCGAATATGAACTCCAGGCGGGCTCAGTAGTCTGCAACCTCACGAAGCTTCAAAAGGAGAGAATCTGGTTCACATTTCCACCTCAGCACCTCCCCTCCCAGCCAGCAGACATCTTATTGTGCCAACCAGCTGTGCATAGGAAACACACTCTAGGTTAGCCTCCTAACAGCACAATAACGTTCTTTCAGACACGAGACAGGATGGAATTTGAGGGATGACCTCAGAATGCTGGCACCTAAGGGGAAAGAGAAGTGATGAGTACTTAGGGGTGTGTGTGGGGGGAGAATAAAAAAACATTTGACTCACTTTTTTTTAATCACTCGAATTGTATACCAGACTCTTAGGGACCCTGAGTTGTTACCACCTCTATTTTCTTTTGGTATTTTTTCACATACATTTATTACTTTTTTCCCCATTTCTTTTATAGCTAAGGGTAGGGATGTGCTTGTAAATGTTTAACAACCAGATCTCTGGAGACACTCTTTTCAATTTAATGTGCATTTTATCAGTGCTTTCTTAAGTCTAGTAATCAACAAACCAAGTCCTAGGATCAACTTTGCTAGGTATAAATTCATCCCCCAAATTAACAGTTGACTCTTGGAGTCTTCCAATCTGTCTCCAGCACACCAATGATTAAGCACTGTTCATTAACAAAAAGGTCTAATTTTCCATTAGTTCTAGCAGCTTCTTGGTTGTCCTTCATAATCTATCTTGGCTAGATAAGTGTAAGGCTGAAGGTATTCAGCTATGTGAACAAAAGCCTACGCGTTTACATGGACGATCTGTGATTCCATCAAGCATTGGAGAATCTCAATATGGGAGCTTCTTCCACAAACACAGATTGCAACCCCTTTTATGACTTAAGAGATACAGGGTTAGAAGGGAAGTGATTGACATAGTCACATAGCTAGAAAGAATCAGAAGCAAGATTTGAACCCATATCTTCAGAAACCCAGCATTCAATCCACTATGCCACATGTCTTCTTCAAGAGCATAAGAAAGACAAGTATGTGAACTGAAACAAATACATAAGTCCACCATTGTAAGGAACTGATGTCCAGATTTACAAAGTGGTGAAACTTAGACCTGCTGCCTTTTAAGAATGAACATGGGGGGGGGAGGGGCTCTAGGTGGGGCAGTAGATAAAGTATTGGCCCTGGATTCAGGAGGACCTGAGTTCAAATTCAGCCTCAGACACTTGACACTTACTAGCTATGTTACCCTGGGCAAGTCACAACCCTCATTGCTCCACCCAAAAAAGAAAAAAAAAAGAGTGTAAGGGACAGCTGGTGGTGCAGTGGATAGAGCACTGGCCCTGGATTCAGGAGGACCTGAGCTCAAATGCAGCCTCAGACACTTAACACTTACTAGCTGTGTGACCCTGGGCAAGTCACTTAGCCCCAACTGCCTCACCAAAAAAAAAAAAAAAAAAAAGAGTGTACTTGGGATCACCCAGAAGCAAGTTCAAGATACTGAAAATGATCACATGCTTGTCTATAACTTCTGTCACTAACCAACCATTAAACCTACCCCAAAAGATTGACTTTAATCCAGCAGTACACACAATATGTCCTTGTTTGCTGGTCTCTTGTGACCTTCTTTACTGGGGTTCAACAGGAATTACCTGCTACTGTTATCTTAACTGCAGCTGAAAACTCACCCTTATCCTTTTTTGAAATACCCAGGACCAGAGGATTTAGTTTTAAATCAAAAGGATCTTTGGGGAGATGCAGTCCAACCCTCTTCATCTTACAGATGATAAACTAGAGGCCTAAAGAAATGTCCTCAGATCACATAAATGGTAAATACGAGTGCCCAGATTTGAACCTGGGTCCTTGCTTCTTGACTTCTGAATCGATAGCTGCTCAAATCTTTAGGGAGCACCACACTTGAGGTCATTTGGGATGATTTTTTCCCTTGTATCCTCTTCCAGTAAGATGGAAAAAATGTTGTGTGTTCACATGAGTCTTGGTAGTGTTTTGTGCCTGACATGCCATGAAGAGATTGGAAATATTAACAAAGGAGGAAGCAAAGGGAGGGGATGGGGGTGTGTGTGAAGGGATGGGGGTGTCGGGAAAGCAAAGGATATTATTAACTAGGAAGCTAAGCGATCCCATGTTAACCATAATGAGGCAGCAGGTCAAATGCTGTGAAGGTTTCCACATGTGGACCACAGTTCAGATCATCTCTTACAATTTGGTGGATGGGTGGTTCTTGCAAATTTTTTTTTGTTGTTGTTTTGTTTTCTTTTGTAATTTAATGAGCATGGTTGACATTTACATGGGATGTTAAAATTTCCAAACATGCTACATAAATTATTTCATTCTAGCCTCAGAACAATTCATTGAGTTTGGCAGTGCAGGAAAATATCCTTTTTTTGCAGATGGGGGAAACTGAGGAAAAGAGAGGTTGGACGACTTGTCCAAAGTCACCAAGCTGGGACTAGAAATTTCCCACTCATTGCCCCCTCCAAATCCAGTTTTGTTTGGATATGATTATTTTTTAACTCCTTAAGGTTGGAACTGTCTTTTGGTGTTTGTTTCTTGGTATCTGTAGTACTTAGTATAATGTATTAGGTGCTTAATATGTACTTGATATCGTGACTTGGGGGCATCGAGGTGGATAGAGCTCTGTCCTGGAGCCAAGAAAATTCATCTTCATGAGTTCAAATCTGGCCTCAGACACTAATTAGCTATGTGACTCTGGGTAAATCACTTCACCCTGTTTGCCTCAGTTTCCTCATCTATAAAATGAGGTGGAGAAGGAAATGGCCAAAAAAAGTTAAGTGACTTGCCCAGGGTCACATAGCTAAAAAGTGTTTCAAGTCTTGAGGTCCAAGGCTTTATTTACTGTGCCACCCAGCTGCCCTAGTCAATATTCAAATAATCTTGTATTTATTCATTTGCCTATAGAGTATATTTCCCAGTAGAATGGAAACTCCTTGAGGACAGGCACTGTTTTTCATAGATCATAGGTTCAGAACGGGCAAAGCCTTAGACACAATCTAGTCTGACCCCTTTTTTACAGGTGAGAGAACTGAGGCACTGGGAGGCCAAAAACTTGCCCAGTGTCACATAGGCAGTAAGCAGCAGTGCTGGGATTTGATCTCACCTTCTCTAACTCCAATATTCTTTTCTAGAACATTTTGATTTTGAAATTTTTTAAACCAATAAGAATTTTTTAAAAAAATCTGTCCCTGTTGCTTTCTCCTGACACTGCAATTAAGGGAAGAATAAAAGGCCATAATACATATTGTACCTTTATGGCCCCATGTCCCCCCAAAATACATCTGAAAATGCTCATCTTGTCTCCATCTCCAATTCATCACTTCTCAGTCAGGAAGTGAGTTCACTAAGCTTTGGATCACCAAAGCTTACAGTGTTTTGTACACAGTAGGTGATTATTAAGTGCTTGTTGAATTGAATTAGATTGTAGTTGTTTGATAGTCAATTCATTCTGCATAGAGCAAAGGCTTGTGCTAGTAGAAAGGCAGTATCATATGATAGGTAGGGCGCTAGATTGTGAGTCAGAAGATCTGTATTTGTGTTGTTTTGGTGTTTGTTTTTTTTTTTGCGAGGCAATTGGGGTTAAGTGACTTGGCCCAGGGGTCACACAGCTAGTAAGTGTCAAGTGTCTGAGGCCAGGTTTGAACTCACGTCCTCCTGACTCTAGACCGGTGCTCTATCCACTGCGCCACTTAGCTTTCCCTTAAATATCAGATTTCTTTTTTCGTTTGTTTGTCTGGGGTTTTTTGTGTGGCAATGAGGGTTAAGTGATTTGCCCAGGGTCACACAGCTATTAAGTGCCAAGTGTCTGAGGCCAGATTTGAACTCAGGTCCTCCTGAATCCAGGGCTGGTACTCTATCCACTGAGCCACCTGGCCGCCCCCTTTGATATCACTTCTAATGGTGGTGATGATGACGGTGATAGCACCAGCCATTCACTGGTAATGGTTGTGATAACAGTCATGGCTGTGGGGATGATGGTGGTGGTGGGAACCGGCTCTATAGGCAAAGGGCCTGGGTTCAAATAATACCTTTGTGATTAGCAGGGCTGATGAGGATGACTATGATGGTGATAAAGATGACAGTCATGGGGCTCATAGTGATAATGATCCTGATGAGAGGGAGGGTACTGCCAGTGATGGGGATGATCACTATAATTTTTTTGTATTTATCTTTATGTTCAGTGGAGCTCACATAGGAATAGCCATTGGGGAAATTGTTAGTTTGCTATTGTTCTCTTATATTTAGTGACTGGGCAACTACATAGTGCACTGGATAGAGTGCTGGATCTGGAGTCATGAAGACTCATCTTTCTGAGTTCCGATCTGGTCTCAGACACTAGCTGTGTGACCCTAGGAAAGTCACTCAACCTATTTGCCTCAGTTTCCTCATCTGTAAAATGAGCTGGAGAAGGAAATGGCAAACCACTCTAATGTCTCTGCTATTAATATCTCAAATGAGATCAATGAAGAGTGGGACATGTCTGAACATCATCAAACAGCCAAATTATCATACTCGATCACAGAGGCAAATACAAGAATTCATTCTATGCCCTTGTATGTGTCTTACTAAGCTTATCAGTCACATCAATTTGATTGGTTCCTTGCAAAGACTGTATTGATCAATAATTCCAAACTCCTTAAGAATAAGCCTTGGGAAATATCTGATAACCATAGCTACCGTGGATGTTATGTGGAATATAGAAAAAAGCTCTTGGATTTGAATTGGATCATTTTTCAAAAATGTTGAAAAATTGTTGGGATAATTTCCAATGATCTGTGTTTGAATTCTGCCTTCACTATTCACTGGTAATGATGGCGACAATGTTGGTGATGCCACCAGTCATTCACTGATGATGGTGGTTATGACAGTGATGACATAGAATGTGAGATGAAAATGCTGATACACACAGGGACAATCATTGCCATTCACCTGACGTGCTCCCTCCAGGATGTGCTGGTATATTTAAATACTCCTACTCATAGTTCTAGGCATAGCTCTGAAAATGACGTCAAATATGGCCAGCTTCCATTATTCAAACCAAAGAAAGGGTTCTAGAAAAATACAGTTAGCCACAGATTATGGATTTCTATGTGAAAAGTACCTTAAAGTTCATCACGTTCTTCTACCACCACCCCACTTTGCAGATGGAATAACTGAGGCCCATGGAGGCTGGGTGACTTTCTCAAGGTCATACAGCTAGTAAATATCTGAGGTACATCGTCCAGACTCTATATCCAGTACTCTCTCTACTGTACCAAGATGCCCCCAAACAGAGTCAGCTCAAACAACCCCAATGATAACAATAGAAATAACAGTTCATACTTCTATAGGGCTTTATTTAGAGGATCTCTTTTGATCTTTACATCAGCTTTTTTACGGAGGTGCTATTATTATTACCATTTTATAGAAGAGAAAATTGATGTTCAGAGAGGGCTTGATTGACCTGCTCATGATAATAGACAGAGTTAATGAATAGGTAGAATCTGTACTAATTCTTCCCCACTGTCTAGCACCCTAGAAAAGATAGATAGATAGATAGATGAATGGATGGATGGATAGATGGGTGGATGGATGAATGCATGGATAGGTAGGTAGGTAGATAGGTAGATAGATAGATAGACAGACAGACAGATAAAGATAGCCAGCATTTATATAGCACTGACTATGTACCCAGCACTATGTTAAATACTTTACAAATATTATTTCATTTGGTCTTCATGACAATCCTGGATGGTAGGTGCTGTTATTGACCCCCCTCCCATTTTATATTTGAGAAAACTGAGGTAGAGTTTAAATGACTTGATCATGATCACAAAGCTAATACGTTTCTCAGGTCAGGTTTTAACTCATATTTTCCTGATTCTAGGACTGGCACTCTATCCACTGTCCTAGAAAAAAAGAGGAAGAGAGAGAAAGGGAGAGGGAAATTTAAAAAAGGAAAAAGAGAAAGCAAAGAGGAAAGGAAGAAAAATAGGAAATAAAGGTATTAGGAAAGGAAGTAAAGAAGTAATGAAAGAAAGAATACAATTTATGAATAAATGAATGGATGAATGAATGAATGAAGAAAGAGGAGAAATAGATGGAGAAAAATAGGAGAAAAGAAGTAAAGAAAGTAGGAAAGAAGAAAGGGAGAAAAGAGAAGGAATAAAAGAGAAATATGGAAGAAAGAAAAGAGAAAAAGAAAGAAAAGGAAAGAAAGGAAGGAAGTGAAGTGAGAGGGAATGGTAGTGGGAAGGGGGAAAAGGAAGCAAAGAAAGAATGAAAGTGAGAAACAAAAGAAAAGGAAAGAAACTAGGAAAGAATGGAGAATGGGAAGGAAGAAAGAAAGGAAAGAAGGAATGAAAGAGAGAAAATTATTATATCATGAAGAAAAAAGGAAAAGGAAGGAAAAAGATAAAGGAAAGAAAGTGGGTAAGAAGAAAAGGAGATGAAAGAAAAAAGGAAAAAAGAAAAATAAAGAGAAAAGGAAGGAAAGAAAGAAAAATAAAGGAAAGAAAATAGGAAGGAAAGAAGGATGAAGAAAAGGGATATAAATGAATGAGGAAAGAGAAGGAAAAGAAAAGAGGAAGGAGAGAGAAAAGAAATAGAAAGGTAAGAAGGAGGAAAGAAAGAAAAAGGAAGAAAGGAAGAAAGAAAATGAGAGGAAAAAAAAGTAAGGAAGAAAGGAAGAAAGAAAAAATGAAAGTTGCCCAGCCTCCTCTGATTTGCCCTTTTGGGATTTAGCTTAATTCAACCTTTCTGCTTGTTCACCCTGTTCTCTTCAATTTCCTCCTTTTCCAAAAACAAATCGAGGTGTCTCTTGAACTCGTGTATCCCCTTGCCTCACTTGCCTTCCTCTTTAAACAGTTTCCATATGTGTGGTTCGCTTAGGGCGAGAAGTCCATCCGCCTCATTGCTGAGATATCCGATGTCTGGGTAATGTTCTTTGTGTTTGGGCCCCTCTGTGCTATGGAAAAGCGCCTCTCTTTTCCTTTTGCCCTTTCATAAATAGGGCCATGGCTTGGGAATCTCATTTCCTCTGTGAATAAGTCCAGCTCTTTTATTTTAGAGGCCTACAGGAGGCCATAATTCCCTTGGGGGGCACCTGAAATCACTTTTGTTTGGTGCTGTGGTCTACACCATCACAAGTGAGAAGTGCCTATAAAATACCACTAATTCTGTTAAAAGGCAGAAGCATATAATGGAATAAATGACAGATTGTATGGGGATGACCTGGGTTCAATCTTGACTCTGTGCCTTACTACTTGTATATCGTGAGGACAATTCATCAAACTTACTCGGATTTCAGTTTTCCATTCTGTAAAATAAAAGATTTAAGGTCCCCTTGGATGTGAGATAGGCGTTGATAGAGGAAGGCATTTTAATGTGTCCACTCAACAAATTATTTTTAGACTTGTGAGAAAACTTAGATATCATTTATATAAAGACTCTTATTTTATATTTAAAGGTGTGGAGGTATATCCTTCTTAATTAATCACAGAAATCCCAAGCATCTAAATTGAATTAATCAATTAATAATAAAAAAAACCCACCAAACCTTTGGAAAACTGAATAAAGACAGATGACTCTATGGAGGAAATGTCTTATGATTGGTTGAAAAAGATCAGGTAATGCCCTTTGGACTGTGTGAAAAGACAAGTGGATTTGGTACCGATCAGCCAAATAGGAGAGGACTCCAAATTTGAGAGTTGAAGATTCTAGCCTCCTGAGAGGAAATCACTCTTGGGAAGAAAAAAAAATGCCCTCCACTTTCTCCTTGTTGTGAAAAATTTTAAGTCCCCAGGTTAGAGAAATTAAAACCAAATTGTCCAAGCCAAAGAAAATAGGTTTATTGAGAGAGGGATCCTTATTCAAAAATTGACCATGTATTAGGGCACAACAACCTGACAGTCACACGTAGAAAGGCAGAAATAGTAAATGCATCCTTCTCAGATCATGATGCAATAAAAATTACATGTAATAAAGAGAGAGGGATCCTCTCTCACAATAAAGCTGGTCTCAGGTCTAGGACCTAAAGACCCTGAGCCTCAGGATCCATGGATATTTATACGCAATAACATCTCCCACAATATTAACACAATTCAAGTGGTACATGTAGAGTAAGTATGAAGTAGGGAAAAAGAGAACATCAGTCAATCATATTCAACTTGCTAACCTCTTGGATTTCATTTTTCCACCTAAGATGGTGTCTCTTTGGTTGCTGTCCACTAAGGTAGCACTAGATTAGAACCAGATGATTGGAGAAGGAATAGATGAATGCCATTTAGATGTTCTTTTTAGCCCTGATGACAATATAGCATTTGAATTTGCTCTACTAGTATCTGTCTTACTTCATTATTATTAGCTTAAGCTACTACTAAAGAATGCCTTGACATGTTAAATCACAGTTTTCTAGTCTTGTAACTGATTATTGCCATAGTCAAATCACTTATATCTACTTATATCTAAGGGGTAGGAAAAATCTCACTCATTCTCCTTTGTCCCTCTTGACCATGTCACCAGAGAGCTTGTACCAGTAGCATCTGACAAATCCAGATGGAAAGAGAGACAGACATGCCAAGGGCTCGGAGAGATGATGACCTGGTGAATTTCAAAAGGTCTGAAAACCTGGAGGTCCCATTAGCATTGGTAGGAATGTCCAGCAGAGTTGGAAGCAGCACTGCTGGTGGCTGAAGGGATGGGCTTGCTTCTTTAGGCCCCCTTTCCATTGGTGACTTCTTCCCAGAACCAACATTTGAAAGAAAGACTCTCAGAACAGCCATCTCTCATTCGCTGGAAGTAGCTACTATTGCTACCTTTCTCTCCTACCCTTGCTTTTCAGGTCCATTAGAATAGCATCCATTAGAATAGACATCTCTGTATAACTTATATTGAATTGATTGAATTCTTAATGGGGGGAGGGTATAAGGAGAGAAGAGAGAGAATTTGGAACACAAAGTTTAAAATTGATGTTACAATTTGTTTCTACATGTATGTGGGTAAAAAATCTAAACAAACAAACAAACAAACAAGAGAAGGAAAGAATGATGCATCACCTAGCCAGAATACCCCTAGTATCCTGACAGAGTAATTAATTATTTAGTCAGTTTCTAGGGACCTGGCCTGACAATATGAAGAGAGAGTAAAAGGGCAAACCCTGGAGGGGGTATTACATATAGATGAAAAAAGCAAGAAAATGGGGAGTCAGCTAGGTGGTACAGTGGATAAAGCACTGGGCTCTGGATTCAGGAGGACCTGAGTTCAAATCTAGCCTCAGACACTTGACACTTACTAGCTATGTGGACCCTGGACAAGTCACTTAACCCTCATTGCCCTGAAAAACAAAAACAAACTAAGAAATGAGAGGTTACCTGTCTAAGTTCACACAGCTAGAACAACTCAAATAATTTGCATTTCTGTTTCTCTTTACATCTTGCAAAGTAGAATGTTTCACCAATGCCATATGAGGTGGTTGGGTAAATAAAATTACCCCTGATTTACAAGAGAAGAACCAGAGGCTTAACATTTTTGTTTCAGCATTTCCATTGCCTAGCACAGTGCCAGGCACATAGTAGGTGCTTACTAGATACTTGATTGATTTGCAAAGTTAACTGTTTTCACTTTTTAGAATCTCTGATTCTTTTCCAACATACAACCCAAGCACCCTCTCTTCAATTAACGCCTTGTCTTAGCTCCCCTCCCCCAAACTAAAATACTTAGAATTTGCTTTCTAATATACATGTGTACATTCCCCCTCCCCCAATGGAAAGTAAGGTCTTCAAGGTTCGGGACTTTTTTCCTTTTTGTCTTTTCAATTCTGATGCACAGTAGGCCCTTAATAAGTGCTTATTGAATTTGAATTGACTTGAGTGACTGGTTGGATTTGAACTCAGGTCTCCACAAACCAACTCCAACTCACTACCTGTCATTCTGAGCTGCTTCTCACAAAACAAAATAGCAATGCACTTTATTACGTCTCATCTCTAGAAATCAGAGTGTAGGGCAGAATGTATGACCCTTAAAAGTCAGGGACCATAAGCTGAAACTCCTGAGGTTAGAAGTGAAGCATTATGGGAAGTGCCTGTTTTTGTAAACAGTCATGAAAAGCCTAGACAGACAGGCTGTGGGAGATGAATTCAAACTCATTGCCAAATGGCTTAAATTATTAACATGAGTTAATAACGAGATTTCCATCTAGTGTAGACCCAACCCTAATAAGTGACCTTTTAGACATGTTTCCAGCATTACTGGCTTTCTTATCATAGACAGATTTTTTAGCAGCTAATAAAAAGTAAAGGAAAAATAATCTCATGTAAAAGGTCCTTACTGGAGTTCAAAAGCAGAGTGCAATTAATTTTTAAATACGTCATTATTTAGTAAACAATGAATTAAATAAAATGAGCTAGACAGTCTTAAAAAAAACTAAACCGTTATTACTTTAACTGTTTAATTCAGTGTTTTTGAAGTTCTCCTTTCAAAAATAATTCAGTTCATAGAATAGCCTCACTTTTAAGTAAAAAAAAAACAACAAAAACACCTCATTTAAAATTACTTATATTCTTTACTATTTTTTTCAGCCCTGAAGCAGGCTTTTAAAATATGCTTCACTGACAATTTGCAGACCAGCTTCTATTTAAATTACATTAATCTAAAAATGCAAATTAAAGCCATTTTGGTATGCCCCCTCATCCCTATCTGATTAGTAGATAAAATTTGCCATTAGCAGGAATAAGTTAGGGATATCCTTCACTTCTAAGGAGAGCAGTGATTGGGGTTATCTTTTTGAAAAACAAATTGGGAATCTGCAAGAGATGTTGACCCTTTAGTTCAGGGATACCACTATTTGAGGGGCACTAGGTGGCACAATGCATAGAGTGCCAGGACTAGAGTCAATAAGACTCATTTTCATGAGTTCAAATGTGGCCTCAGACACTTACTGACTGTGTGACCCTGGTCAAGTCACTTAACTCTATTTGCCTTAGTTTCTTTATTGGTAAAATGAGCTAGAGAAGGAAATGGCAAACCACTCCAATATCTTTGCCAAGAAAACCCTAAATGGGGTCCTAAAGCGTCAAACATAAATGAAATGACTGAACAAACTACCGTTAGGACTATAACCTTGTAATGTAATTAAAAGAGAGAAAGATTGCCCTATTAGTATAAAAATATGTATAGGGAAGTTTATTTGTGATAGACAATATCCACATAGTCAATGGTGGTGAATGACTACATATATTGGTTTTTATCAATAAAGGAAAGATTAACTTTTTCAAAATGAACAAGTGACAAATATTAAAAATACAAATAAGTAGTGATATAGCAAAATTATAAAGACAGAATATATTGCTGAATTTAAATATTCTAATAATACCCCAAATCTGAAAGATATTATGTATTTTTTTAAAAAGGTCAGAAAAAGACACCAAACGAACGAGATGTCATTATCATCATTTTTTAGAAGTTACTATATTCAAGGTGAGTACAAAGAAGTTACAACATGTTAGCATGATTACTTTCATTCATCTTCAGTCTTCCAGCTCTAAAGCCTTTGCCTAGGCCATCCCCTATATGAGGGATGCATTCTCTCTTCACCTCTTCAGAATCTTTTTTTTCTTCAAGGATTTTACTTAAGCACTACCTTTATGTAAAACCTTTTCTTATCTGCCTCCAACCTCACCAATTTTGAGCAACCTCCTGCCTTAAGTTTCTCTCCTGTTCTTCTTCTTTTTTAAAATTACATTTATTGGTGTTGGTGTTTTGTTTATAGTTTTTTTGGAGGGGGGTGGGGCAATGAAGGTTAAGTGACTTGCCCAAGGTCACACAGCTAGTGAGAGGCTGGATTTGAACTCAGGTCCTCCTGAATACAGGGCTGGTGCTTTATTCACTGCACCACCTAGCTGCCCCCTGTTATTCTTTTATAGTCTTACTAAATCATCAATTTAAGGTTGGAAGAGTCCAATCCTTTTCTTTTACATATGGAGAAACTGAGGCACAGAGTGGTGAAGTGAATAACCTATGGTCATACAGCTAGTAAGTGACAGGAGTCTTACATTTGAACTCAGGTTCTCTCCAAATCTAGCACATTTGACACTGTTAGATACCACCTCTCCATGTTGCCTACCCTCCATAGAATGTAAGTTCTTTGAGAACTGGGATGGCTTCATTTTTATTTTTATATCCCCAGAAGTTGGTACAATATGTGGAACATAACAGATAATTCAATAAATATTTGTTGATTGACAGATTGAGAAATGACATAAAATACCTCATCAAGGCATGTATGGTCAGGGAAAAAATGGATTTGGTTTTGATCAGGTATAGCAAGTATGAAGATTGAGATGGATAGCTCAAGCACTTATTTGGATCTAAGAAATTATAATAGCTAACATTTACATAGTACCTACTATGTTCCAAGCACTGGGCCGAGTACTTTACAATTATTATGTCATTTGATCCTTATAACAACCTTGGGAGGCAAGCGCTATTATTATCCTCATTTGATAGATGAGGAAACTGAGGCAACAAAGACTAAGTGACTTGTTCAGGAACACAACAGCCCGTAAGGGTATGAAGCCTAGTTTGAACTAGGGTCTTCCTGACTCTGACATTCTACCCATTGAACCACGCTATCAGCTGGACACAAACCAGAGAAAGATGGCTACCATATTGGATGGATCCTCTAAGGCAGAAATTACTAATTTGGGTTCTGTGAACTTGGTGTGTATACATACATATCTCATATACATATGTATACATACATACATATGTATATTATGCATATATTTATATATCAAATAATTCTACTTCAATAGAATTAGTTTCCTGTAATCTTGTATATTTTGTTATATGCACGTAAAATATTACTCTGGTGTAGCTAGGTGGCGCAGGGATAAAGCACCGACCCTGGATTCAGGAGGACCTGATTCCAATCCGCCTCAGACACTTGACCCTTACTAGTTTTGTGACCCTGGGCAAGTCACTTAACTCTCATTGCTCTGTTTAAAAAAAACAAAAAACATTACTCTGAACAGGAGTCCAGAGGCTTCACTGAATAGCAGCCAAAGGGGCCCATAATAACAAAACTAGTTAAGAATCTTAGTGTACAGTGGACAAAAAGTATGCTTGAAGGCTTCACCATGACATGGAGGGTAAGTCTGGGTTCTACTGAGCTAGAAAGGCATTGAGTTTGGTCCTAGCCAGAGATGGATTTTTGTTGGCTGCAAAGCCAACATTCTAGCAAAGCCCAGAAAAAGAGGGCTCTTCACTAGGAGGTCTTAGCTGCTGATCTATACTCAAAAAGATTTGAGATTTTATCATTTCCAGAGTTCACTTCCAGTGATACGAATACCACCCATCTACTTCTAATCTTTCTGAGAAATTATTGGTCCTAACTAGTTCTTCTTCCCCTAATTCCACTACAATGTTAGCAACAAATTACCTAATTGGGGTCCATATAGCATGCTGAAGAACTTCTTCACCTTAGCCCAACATTATATGAGTACCAGAAGGCTACTCCATAGATATTCTTCATCCACTTGGCAGTTCTGTGTAGATGGATGAGCGCAGATGCTGTTGAGCTTTTCTCTTCAATATTGACTGAAAAATTTGATTCGTTTTGATGCAGTCAATATGATGTCATCTACAAAATGGAGCACTTAGAAGACCTCACTACCCACAGGGAATCCTTTTTGCAGCCTGAAGTCTGCATTGAATATCCTCCACCAGAGTGGTGAATAGCTTTGGCAGAATTCATCTCGTCTAGTTTATGTTTCTTCTGATGTTTATTATCGAGAGTTATTGAGCAGTGTTACATCTAAGTAACACTTATCTGACTCCAACCTCTACCAATTTCGAGCAACCTCCTGCATTAATTTCCCTCCTGTTATTCTTTTTTTTTTAATTTACACTTATTGTTTGTTGGTGTTTTGTTTATAGTTTGGGGGGCAGGGCGATGAGGGTTAACCTTCCGATGTCATTGTGCTCTTGAGGGACCAAGGACCAAACACAACACAGGATCTTCAATGTTCTCATAAGTGCATGTCTCCAGCAACCATCTTATCTATAGAATTTGATCCATCTGGTTGCTTTTCCTGTCTTTGTTTTCTTTCATGCCATTTTGGTCTTTTTCCAGGTTACATCTCGCCCTGAGGGTCCAAATGTGTTGGTTCTACTATCTTGACATCTTAGAAAAAGATAGCGTATTAAAGTCTTTTTTTGCAAATCTTTTCTATTTTTACTTCTGTTTGTATCTCTTTCCACTTTTCCTTTGAATGCCTTTGTAATGACTTCACTTAAGTATTTTGCGATTGTTGTTTGGTCATTTCCAACTCTTCATATCTCCATTTGGGTTTTTTTGGCAGAGATAGTGAAGTGTTTACCATCTCCTTCTCCAGTTCATTTTTCAGACGTGGGAGGAAACTGAAGTGAATGGGGTTAAATGACTTGCCCAGGGTCACATAGCAGTAAATGTTTGAGGCCAGATTTGAAACTCAGGAAGATGATTTCTTCTGATTCCAAAGCCAAATGCACTATCCATTGAGCCTCCTTACTCCCTATATCTTTCCAAGTTTCTCTAAGCTGATTTTATCCTTCATTCCTTCTTTCTGATTTAGAAGACAATACTGACTACAAAATCCACCATCCTTCTTTGAAAAAGTTTAAAATGAGTCTATATTCTGACCCAGTGTTGTCCATACTAACCATCTTCATTATTGTGGCAAGTAAGTTAGGATGTTTGGTGAACAAAGAATGGTGCTTTCTGGGCTCTCCTTTTGTGGTAATTACTTTCCACTGTTAAAATTCTATAGAAGGCATCTGTGTGGTTTCTGTGGTTCATTTCCTGTTTTTTAATTACTTGCTTAAATAGTTCAGGGATAAATCTTTTTTCTCTTTGTTATTCTTTCTTTTTTGTTCGATTTCAGATCATATCTCTGACTAAAGAATGAACTACTCTACATTAACAAGTAACACAGAGCTAACATGCATATCAATGAATTATTTTCCTATATATTAAAATATGATCATTCTATTTTGATTGTTTTTTGCTGCGCCCTTTTCTTTTCCTATACATTGAAATTCTTCCCTATACTATCATTTTTTCTTCTTTATTGTTCTATTGCTATTCACTATATTTAACTCCAGCTATTTTTTTTAAAGAAAGTTTTCAGATATAGAAACATGTGACTTCTAAGTATTCCAGAACAGGGCTTCTTAAATTTTTCCACTTGCAACCTCTTTTCTCCCAAGAAATTTTTTTTGGGGGGTGGGAGGGCTGGCAATGAGGGGTTAAGCGACTTGTTCAGGGTCATACAGCTAGGTAAGTGTCAAGTGTCTAAGGCCAAATTTGAACCCAGGGTCCTCCTGAAGTCCAGGGCCCGGCGCTTCTTACATCCACTGAACGCACCTAGCTGCCCCCTCCCAAGAAATTTTACAGTACCCTGGGATTATATAGGTATATAAAATAGGTATACAAATCAAACATTTAAAGCCAAATTTTTCATGACCCCCACATTCAGATACGTGATCCCATATGGGGTCACGACCAACAGTTTAAGAAGCTTTGTTTCTAGAAAGCTTTGGATTCTTTCATTCCTTCTTCCTGAACCAGGCTTTCCCTTAGATTTCTCCTCATCATCACTTTTCCCTCACCTTTCGCTTGAGGTCACCAAGTATCAGAGGGTATGTTGATTTCATTAGGGTCTTGTCATGTTCTGTAGAATTCCTGTACTTGAAAACAACTGTCCTGTTCACCCTTACGTCTTCTTTTCTCCAGGCTAAATGATCCCACATTTTTCAATTGATCTTCAAATGGAGGCATCTTGAGACCCCTCACCACGTTAGTTACCCGTCTTTATGTGATCACTAGCATATCAATTATCTTTTGTTCAACAACGTGGCTCCTAGAATTGAACAGATGTATTCTGATTGTCAGAAAACATTGGGAGTATCATTGTCTTAGTCTTGGATATGCTACCTCTCTTAATACAGCCTGCTAAAATCACATTAGCTTTTTAGAGATATATTTATATGTAGACAGATATGTATACATATGCATATATATATAAGTATATAAGTACAAACATATAGATATATGCACAATGCATTATATATTTAAATTCATGTATGGCTCTGTTAGTGTGTATATATATACACATATACATACATACATACATATTTGTTTATCATACTGTTGACTTAAATTGAGGTTACACTATATTCATTATATAACAGGGCTGTATACATATTATCTTCCTAATAAAATGTAAGCTACAGGAGCATCAAATGCTTTGATCTGTAGTCTATTTATCTGATACACAGCAGCTCATTACTAAATACTTATCCACTGTTTAATAAAACTCTTGGGGGTCAGTTAGGTGGTGTAGTGGATAAAGCACAGGCCCTGGATTCAGGAGGATCTGAGTTCAAATCCAGTCTCAGACACTTGACACTAACTAGCTGTGTGACCCTGGGCAAGTCACTTAACCCTCATTGCCCCACCAAAAACAAACAAAAAAAACCTCTTGGATGGTTTTTTTTTTTTTGGGTGGGGGTAATAAAATTTATGCAGTTGTGATGCCTGTATCCTGTATTTGTAAAGTTGGTTTTGGGAGCCCAAGTGGAAGACTTTCCATGAATTCATATTCAGTTTCATCTTACTCCATTGGTCCCAATGTTCTGGGCTCCCGACTCTCATCCCATCCATCAGCTTTTAAGATTCTGCAATTCTGAGATGACGGTCGCCTGTTTACAAACCCTTCATCTCCTGGCTTCCTTGGCTTCTTCCAGGCTCCAACTAAGATTTCTCCTTCCTCAAAAAGTCTTTCTTGATCTCCCTTTAATGCTAGCACCAACTCTCTGCTTATTATCTCCATTTTACCCCATATAGATCTAGTTTGCATGGTATCTTAGATAGGGATTATTTCTCTCCTCTTTTGGTGTTCCTGGAATAGAGTAGGTACTTAATAAATGCCCAGTTGGAACATGCTAGGCACTTATTAAATGCTCATTGACTTGACAGATTTAAAAAACCATATAGAATGATTAATTATAGGATTTTTATGGCATGAACGTAGAAATCAGCCCAGGAAAGAGTTATACACTTGAATAACTACTGCACCCATAACACTTGGGTTCAAATCACACCTGATACTCATTGTCTGTAAAAGTCACTTAAACTGGGCATCATCAGTTCCCTTATGTGTAAAATCATTAGAGAGATGATTTCTGAGATCCCTCCCATCTCTAGATTTTGGATCCAATGAACATCTCCTACCTGTGTGATCCTGGCCAGGTACCTAAGTCTCCTGGAGCCTCTGTTTCTTCATTTATAAAATTAAGGGATTGAACTGGATGACTTCGAGGTCAGATGCCCATCTATGATCCCGTGACCTCCCTAGATAAAGGAAGACGTGTTGACAAAGCGTTGACTGAAGGTGTCAATGTGCCAGCGGTTGCTCATCTTCCTGAGCAAGTCGTGAGACAGAGGAGTGATGGATGGAAACCATTCTCTTTCTGAACTCCAGTCACACACACACACACACACACACACACACACACACACACACACACAAGCTGCTTCATATCCACTTTCTCCGTAATGAAAACCTGGAATGCAGCAACTTTCTCAGGCAAAATAAATGAAGCTGGCCTTTTGCCCCACTTCTGATGCCCCTCTACCCCTCTCTGCATAAGGTGTTAATTACTAATGGATTAGCACCTCATCTTTGTCACAACAGACAAGTGGGGAACTGGAGGTGACAACATGAATCTGCAACCCAATCCACAGGACTTTGGCCCTGGGCAAGAAACACAGGTGAGAGGCAAGAAAGAGGAAGCAGCTCAATTTCAAACTCTCATCTGATAAAGCTGAGGACAGCTGACAAGAGTAATCCATCCAGGAGGAAGTCTTGAGGCTTGGGGGAGGCTCTGCCTCTGCCCTCCTGAGAAGGGATGTCCTTATTCTCACCTCTGCTGGCTTTGTTTTCTAGCCAGCCTGGGGTCCATTTAAGTGAGATACCCTCTTCTCTGGGAACCTACTGCTCCTGTAAAAAGTGAGGGGCTGGACTAGATAGGCTTCAAGGTTCCGGGCAACTCAGAATCTTTGACCCTAAAACACAATAATCTTTGAGTATTATAGAATATTCTAGCATCTTCAGGTACTATAGGATACTATAGTATCTAGGGGTGTTATGGGATATTGCAGTTTCTTTGAGTATTAAAGGATATTGTAATATCTATGGATATTATAGGATATTGTAGTAACTATAACCATTTATTTATTTACTTATTTATCTATCTAGTTATCCATTCATTCATTCTTCATTTATTTATTCATTTATTTACTTACTTACTTACTTATTGCAGGGCAATGGGGGTTAAGTGACTTGCCTAGGGTTACACAGCTAGTAAGTGTCAAATATCTGAGACTGGGTTTGAATTCAGGTCCTCCTGAATCCAGGGCTGGTGCTTTATCTACTGCACCACCTAGCTGCTCCCCAGTAGTTACTGGGTAATACTCATATAATATTCATAGTTATGAGTATTATAGAATATTGTAGTATCTCTGAATATTAAAGGATATTACAGTCTCTTTGGATGTTACAGGATATTGTAGCATCTTTGAGTGTTATAGGATATTGTAGTACCTAGGAGAATTAAAGAATGTTGTAGTATCTTTAGATGTTACAGGATATTTTAGCATCTATGAGTATTATAGAAATCATACACTCAGAAATAAAAGGGATGTAAGATGTCATCACACCAACCCCTTAATTTTACAT
Source organism: Dromiciops gliroides (assembly GCF_019393635.1). NCBI lineage: Eukaryota > Metazoa > Chordata > Mammalia > Microbiotheria > Microbiotheriidae > Dromiciops > Dromiciops gliroides. The sequence goes on from NC_057861.1 coordinate 24,072,497, forward strand.
TGAGGAAACTGAGACCCAGAGACATCAAATGACTTGCCTAAGGTCATACAGTGAGTAAGAATCTGAGGGAGTATTTGAACTCAGGTCTTTGTGGTTCCCAGTGCAAGGCTCTGCCCCCTTGACCACCCTCTTTGTGGGAGAGTGCTGGGGTGTTTCCCTACCCCAGTACTGACTTATTCTTTGGAACCAAAAAATCCAGGGCTGGATCAACTTCTCCAGGGGGGTTGGACATATTTTGGACCATGAGCCTCTTTGGCAATCTGGCAAAGTCTGAGAATACCTTCCAGCATGAATTTGAATACATAAAGTAAAATACATAAAATTATAAATGAAACCAATTATTCTGAAATGTAATGTGTTAGACAGGAGCACAGCATTCACCAGGGAACTAGCTGGTGGTTGTACTAACCTAACTACAGTGATTTCTAAGCAGTGATTAAGTGCAAATGATATTTCCAGATATCTACAACAATTATAATGTGATATTAAAATATCTGTGATTTCTATTGGTGACAAAGTCTGAAGGACTGCCTAATACCACCCTTACGTGTTACTTACATTTCAAATGGAAAGCAACTTTTTTTTATTTGTTTGTTTTTTTGTTTTGTTCGTTTTGTTTGATGGGGCAATGAGGGTTAAGTGACTTGCCCAGGGTCACACAGTTAGTTAAGTGTCAAATGTCTGAGGTCAGATTTGAACTCAGGTCCTCCTGAATCCAAGGCCTGTGCTTTATTCACTGCGCCACCTAGCTGCCCCTGGAAGGCAATTCTAAAATTAATTTAGATGTTGATGAAAATAAAGGTGTGGTGGGTTTTTTTCCCCATTCAAATTCATAGACCTTCTGATTCCCATCCACATGGACTCCAGGTTAATAACTTTTAATCTAGTCCAATTCCCTCATTTTACAAAGGAGGAGACAGAAGCTCAAAGGGTAAAAGGACTTCTGTAAATATATGTAGACAACAGCTAGGTGGTGTGGTAGATAGAATGTTGGAGCCTGAGTTCAAATCCTGCCTTAGACGCTTTTTCTAGCTGTCTTGTCTGACCCTGGTCAAGTCACTTAGCCTCAGTTTGCTCCTCTATAAAACAGGGTTCATGGAGCACTTACATCCCAAGGTTGTTGGGAAGATGACAGATTTGTAAAGTGTTTTGCCAACATAAATGTGCTAACTGTAAGCAGCAAAGTGGGGAATCCAGCCTGTCTTCTGGTTTCAAATCCAGCATTCTTTCCCCTCCATTCTAACTATGGTTGGTTAGATAGTCAACAAGTATTTCTAAAATGGTACCATGAGCTAGTTAGGCACTGGAGATACGCAGAAAGGCAAAAATATAGTCTGTACCTGTAAGGAGCTCACATTCTAATAGAGGATAGTATGTGGGAATAACCATGTACAGAGAAGAGATATATAGTGTAGGATTGGGGGCTAGGGGATGTGGACCAAACACTGGGAAACACACATACAGAAATTGCTGTATCCTAGGCAAATGGCTGCAGGTTTGGGGAGTTCTCCTTTCCACTCCCTCCAAGTTCATATAGTATATGGAAGTTGAAAGGGAACATTTAGTCTAACCCATAGAACAACAACCCCCCCCCCCCAAACATATCTGCCCAGCCTCTTATTTGACATCTTTCAAGGACAGAGAACTCATCACTTCCCCAGTTGCCCATTCCACTTTTGTACAATTTGAATTTGAGGGGTGTTTTTTTCCTGACCACTAACCTATTAGCAACTTCTACCAATGTTCTTGAATTTGCTTCTGGGAACAAGACTCCAGGTTTTAATTGCTCTTGTCAGTCACGTCAGTTGTGTCTGAATCTCCATTATCCCATTTAGGGTTTTCTTGGCAAAGATACTGGAGTGGTTTGTCATTTCCTTCCCAGCTCATTTTACACATGAGGAAACTGAGACAGACAGGGTGGAAGTGACTTGCCCAGGGTTACATAGCTAGTAAGGGTCTGAGGCTAGATTTGAACTCAGGTCTTCCTCACTCCAGGTCTGGTGCTCTAACCACTGCACCACCCAGCTACCCATCTTTACCAGTCACTAACTTAGGAATACTGATTGGCCACCACTCCTCTGAGCCTTAGTTTTTTCCACTTGTGAAATAAGAGGTGGGATAGAGCCAATGATCTTTAAGGTGGTGATGTGGATAGAGCTCTGGGCCTCAAGTCAGGAAGACTTGACCTCAAATCCTACCAGATGCACTTATTGGTTGTATGACCCAGAGTAAGTTAATTTCTGTGCCTCAGTTTCCTCATCTGTAAAAATAAGGATCATAATAGTACCTACCTCCCAGGGTTGTTGTAAGGAGTAAATGAGAGTTTGTAAAAATACTTTGCAAACTGAAAACACTCTATTTTTATTATTAATTATTATGCCAACTCCGATCATCTATGCCCATGATTCTGGGGCTTAAGTTGGGTTTCATTATGCATCTTTGGGGAATTAATGAATTACTGTGGACCCTTTTTTTGGATTAGCCCCTTTAAGCTCTGAAACAGGGAGTCTTCAGCTTGTGGCTATCCTGGGTCTCTTGGGTGGTCAGTTGGGTGAACTTTAAGAACTCTTCCTCAGAATCATGTTTTTCCATGTGTGAAATAAAATAAAACAGGGGCAGCTAGGTGGTGCAGTGGATAAAGCACTGGATTCAGGAGGACCTGAGTTCAAATCCAGCCTCAGACACTTGACACATACCAGCTGTGTGACCTTGGGCAAGTCACAACCCCCAGTGCCCCCCCCCCCCAAAATTAGAGTTCAAAGTCATGGAGGAAGAAGACATCTTACATCTTTCCATTTTCTCAACAGAGGAAAAAGCTAGAATTGAGGGGAAGGGTGACCATATGGGATTATGGGGTATTGAGAATGAAATCTGTGAAGTGAGCAGAACCAGGAGAACATTGTATATAGTAACAGCAACATTGTGTGATGATCAAGTGTGATAGATTTGGCTCTTCTCAGCAGTGCAATGATCCAAGACAGTTCCAAAGAACTCATGATAGAAAATGTTCTCCACATCCAGATAAAAGAAATGTGGATTCTGAACACAGATTGAACGATAACTGTTTCTACTTTTTGGCTTTTTTTCCTTTTTGAGGTTTTTCCCTTTGTGCTCTGATTCTTCTTTCACAATATGACTAATGCAGAAATATGTTTAATGTGATTGTACATATATAACATATATCAGATTGTTTTCTGTCTTGGGGAGGGGGTAAGGGAAGGATGGAGAAAATTTGGAACAAAAAATCTTATGAAAACAAATTTTGAAAACTATTTTTACATGTAACTGGAAAATAATAAAATACTTTAATGATATATTTTTAAAAAGAATGAACTCTGTTTACTTTGAGATCTTGCCAAAGATGTGGCCTTATTTTTTGCAGTTGAATAGGAATACATTTTCATGAGGGCCTGCCTGTTTCAAGGGCAAGCAAGCCCAGACATCGTGTATATTCTGGGTCCCCAAGAGCATGAATAAGCAGAATCCTTGATTTCACATTCATAGGATGGGGGTCCTATATGGACAGCTGGAAGGACTAATTTTACAGAGAAAGAAATAGAAGACCTGAGAAATTAAATGACTTGTGTAAAACCATACAGTTAATCAGTGATTGAGCCAAGATTTGAACACATGTCCTTTGATTCTGGAGTCCATTTCATTGTACCATACTGCTTATATTATAGAGTGTGAGAGCCAGGAGAGACTTTAGAAATAAATTGGATACAGAACTTCTTCACCTGGGCACCATGAACTTTTAAAAAAATTAACAATTGTATTTCAATAGAATCAATTTCCTTTGTAATCTTAAATATTTCATTTTATGTATTTAATACAATGATGCTGAGCAGAGGTCTCTAGGCTTCACCGGACCATCAAAGGGGTGAAGAACACCAAAAGAACTAAGGAACCCCCCCAGACTAAAGCAGGCAGCTCATTTGGCTCCTATAGAAGCTTCATCCCATAGGAGGGACGTGATACCCTAAGGCCACAAGGCTAATATGAGCTATAGATGGAAATAGACAGAGACAAAGACAGACAGAGAGAAACAGAGACAGATACAGAGTCAGGGAGACAGAGAAAGAGACAGAGAGACAGAGATGGAGAGACAGACAAAGAGAAAAGAATCATAGAGAGAGAGGGAGAAGGAGTGAGAGACAGGAGGGAGAGACAGAGAGAGAAAGAGTTGGGGAGGAAGAGCAAGACAGGGAAGGAAAGGGAAACAAAGAGGAAGGTGAGTGAGAGAGGAGAGAAGGAGAGACAGAGAGATAGACAGAGAAAGTGACAGAAAGACAGAAACAGAGACAGAAAGACAGAGAGTATACGTGTGTGTTCCTCTGGTTGCTAAAAACAAAACAAAACAAACAAAAAACCACTTTATCTACCAGCATCTATAGAGAGAGTAAAAATCCATAATACTCCATGTTCAAACAGAAAAGATGAGGTAGCCCAGGAAGTCAGTCAATGAGCATCCATCAAGTACTCACTAGGCACCAGGAACTGTGCTAAGGGGCTGGGGATGACAACATGCAAACAAATATGTGCACACAGCATATAGACAGAGAATGCAGAAAGCAGTCTCTAAGGGCAGGGCACCAGCAGGAGGAAGAGAAGGGAACAATGGGGAGGAGATGGATTTTCAAGTGAGCTTTGAAGCAAGGGAGGGATAGCCTTCCAGGATTAGGGTTAGGGTTAGAGTCAGGGGGTCAGCCAGTGCAAAGGCAGCCAATGGGGAGATGGAGACTGGCAGGCCAGGATCAGCAGGTGTGCCAGGAGAGCCAGATTGTAGACCACGTGGGCAGAAATTGAAAGCCTTTAAATAGCACAGGGAGATCTTTATATTCAATCCAGCTGGTGGGGAAGTGGCTAGAGCGCTTATACTACAGTGTAGATGGCTTCCTCAAGGAGTTTAGCTGACAAGGATCTGTGGGTTGCTTTGTTTTTGTTAATACTGATTCTGCTGTGTTTTTTGTTTTGTTGTTTTGTTGTTTTTTGTTTTTAATGGGTGGGAAATCCCAGCATGGTGACATTCACCTGTACTCTCTCCTATCTGGGATTCTGAGACTGGTGGGTCTTTCTTGGACCTTCACCTAATCACTGATTGTTTAAAATGTGGGATAGGATTGGATTTTGACCAAAAAATTGAAAGCACAATAAAATAGAAGGTATTATTAGAAATGAAGATTCATTGAGGAAAAGAAAGGATTTTTTTTTTAAAAAAGGCAAGGCTGTACCATATACATCTTGCTCTGATGATAACAACAGCTATTCTTCTTAGTTAACAATTATACTTTAAGATATGATACATATTTACATTCATCTTACACATCTGAGTGAATTCTTGTCTACACATTACTCTGAAATTCTTAAGTCAATCCAGGAGCAAAGTTAGAAGAAGATTCCAATGATATTCCTAACTGGGATTTCTTTTTCAATTAGGGAAAGTCAGGAAAAGAAAGTGTCAGCTGGTAGTAGCTATGGGGAAACAGATACCATGGAACCCTGGGAAAATAGGGACTGTGTGCTGGCCATCTATGCCTGGAATACTCTCCTTCAACATTTCCACTCTTGGAGTCCTTGGCTTCCTTCAAGACTCTGGTTAATCCTCACCTTCTCCAGGAGGATTTTCTTGGATTCCCCAGCTACTAGTGCCTTTCCCTCCCTAGTTACCTTTCATCTACTCTGTGTGTAGCTTGCATCTATCTACATATATGTTGCCCTTATTAGAATGTAAGTGCTTTGAGGGCAGAAACTCTTTTTGCTTTTTCTTTGTTATGCTTAGCAGTAAGCAAAATGCCCAGAACATAATCAATCAATTATTCAACTAATAGATTACCAAGTTTTTAAGATGCCTACTATGTGCCAGGCACTGTGCAAGTACTGGGGATAAAAGTACAGGAAGACACAGTCCTTGCCCACAAAGAGCTTACATCCTAATGGGGGAGAATAATATTGATTGATTCAGAACCATACTGATTTCTTGTGATTTCCCAGTTCCCCATCTCCTTCTCTGCACATGGACAGAGTTTTAAAGATGAGACATCGCATGCTATTCCCATCCTCAAACCTTCCACTGGACTGAGCTTGGCTGGGAGGTGCCCAGAATATTGAAGTTATATTTACCTGCTGGGAAGAAGATACTCAATTCAGGGAGTATTTATTATGGTGTTCTAATTAAATTTCTCTACCTCTTGGTGCTGTGGTGAGAAATACATGTCATCCTCTAAAGAATTAAAAAAAATAACTAGAATAGCAATGCATTTATTGAGTTCTCACTATGTGTCAAGCACTATGCTCCTCACTGGGGATAGATAAAAAAGTTAAAAGGCTTCTGCTTCCAAAGAGTTCACATTATAACCAGCAGAGAGAAGACATAAAGGAGGGCTCAGCTACAGGGCAAATGGAAAGTTCCAAGAGTCCAGTGAGCAAAGGGGAAGGTCAAATAGTAAGGCTCAGTGTACTTTGGGGAGCATTGCTAGGGTCAATAGTTGTCTCCTGGGTGGTGGATGTCCTGTGTTGAATGTGGAAAGTCTCAGCTCCCCTTGGCAACAGATTTTGCTGGATCCTTGGGCTACTGGTTGTCCTTCAGAGGATCCCGGAGGGTTCATTATCTTAAATGTTGGCGATGAGACCCTTCTTTCAGCACCTTTAGCAAAGGGCAGCTGACTCCCTCTGATTATGACTCCAACTCCAAGACATACCAGGGAAAAGTAAGCAAGTCTTGTTTCCCTGTAATTTTGCCATTTTTCTCGGTGCCTTTGGGGAATAAGAGCTAGGATTGATCTCTATTTTAAGAAAGGATTATTAAATAGAAAGTTGGAAAGTCCGTGACCAAACCCTTTCCCATTCCTCCTTCTGACCTTGCAGAAGCTGATGGAACTGTGGTCCCATGAAGACATTTCATGGCCCCATAGGATCTTTACAACAGTAGGGCCCAATGTATTGATTTGGACAATTTGCCTCTAAGGTCAGCTATATTTGGGCATTGTGGTTTCCCATCTTAACACATCAAATTTGTCATTTTTCTTGGGCTCCATGAGAAATGCCAACTCTTGGATTCCAGTTCTAGGAGTGGAAATTTGTCTCTTCCTCCTAGAACTCTAGGGTCTCATAAAATGTGTCTTAGGTTTGAAGGATTTCTGTCCAGTCTTTAAAATGGTACCATTACCCCCATCCATTCACTGTTGTGTGTGGTATTAAAAGCCCCAGTGTCACTGGCGGAGTCTCATTGTCTCTCCTTTGGGTTGATGGTTAAAAATTCATAGTAATTTTCGAAGAAAAAATGCTTAAACTACTTTACTCTTTGCTGGTGTTCCTTTTTTGATTCAAAATCAAACTTTTGTCTAGACAGACGAGGGCTGTTTTTGCTGATGTATCTAGTGAGCTAGATACCTTGAGGTTTAAAAAAAATGCCGCACCTCCTCCCTTTCTTTTTTCTAAGTCTTCAAATCCCTCTTAGTTCCAAATGTATCTTCTTTGGATATACACAAACATATTTGGCTACTTGAGTCAAGGGTCCCAAGATAAATTTTGGAGTATTTCTCTTTTGGCTGTCTAGGGATCTTTAACAAATTGACTTGACTGGAAATTCCATTTTGAGAAACTTAATGATGGGGGCCCAAAATTCCCAGGAAGGTCCTAAAAATCTCCTCACCCAGTCATATATCCAGCTAGTTTCTTTCTAATACCATTTTTTTTTTTGGTGGGACAATCACATAATCTCATAGCCAGAACGAAGGACAAACTTTATATGTTTCTAGTCAGAGGTTGACTCCTGCATGAAGTGTGAGACATCATTGATAAATCAAGCCTCTTTTTGGATACCAACAATTATGATGAACCCAGCACACCAAGAGATAGCCCATTTCAGTAAGGTGTGTGTGTGTGTGTGTGTGTGTGTGTGTGTGTGTTTGTATTGCTGTGTTTGAGCATGGAGATAGAGAAAGATCTAATTTTTTTGTTTGTGAGTTCCTTATCATTCTGGAAAACAATTTGAAATTTTTCAACTAAAGTGGCAAAATTACTATATCCTTTAACTCAGAGATTTCACTGCTGGCATATGCCCCAAGGTGGTCATTGATAAAAAGAAAGGTTCTCTATATACCAAAATATCTATAGCAGCATTTTTTTTTCCTGGTAGCAAAGAACTGAAAACAAAGTCAATGCCCATTGACTAGGGAATAACTAAATAAATTATGGTGCCTAAATGTAATGGAATATTCCTGTGCTATAAGAAATGATGAACACAATGAATACAGAGATACATGGAAAGACCTATATGAAATGTGGCAGAATAGAGTTCACAGAGCCAGGAAAAAACATATACATACAATCTCTACAACCATGGAAATGCAAATACCAATAATAACTTCCTCTCTCCTCCAAAAAAAGTTATGAAATGACAACAAACAACCTTGATGCCCCCCCCTCCGCAAAAAACAGATCTAAGAGATACCATTCTTGTGAAAAGGTGGGGAATTCACATATGTGGAATATTTCATTTCATGATGGATTTTTGGGGAGGTATATTGATTGGTCAGCTTTGATGAATTCTGTTTTCTCCTTTTCTTTTTAAAATCTTTGTTCTGAGAGATGACTCTGTAAAAGGAAATAAGGAAAGATTGAAAGAGAAATCTTGGTGATATCAATAATATTTACTTTAAAGGAAGTTATTTCTTATATTGAGCTGAAATCTTCCTTCTTTTACTCATTGGTCCTAGTTCTACCCTCTAGGATTAAGGTGGATATGTTGATATTTATTACAACTCATTTAAAGGGGAAATATGAAAAGAATGAAAGGCCTGGATTCATATTCTGACTTTGCTTCTAACTACATAACCTTGGACAAGTCACTTCCAAGATCACATAATCTCATAGTTGAAAGGGACTTCAGACACCTTCAACCCAACCCATACCCAAACATAAATCCTTTCCACGAACACCCAAACCCATGGCTATCTACTCTTTGTGTGAAAGCTTCCAGAGAAGGGGCCCTTACCATCATCAAAGACATTTTATTTCATTTTTTGGATAGTTTGTATAGTTAGGCAGTCATTTCCTCAATGAGGTCAAGTTTAAATCTGTTTCTCTCTAACTTCCACCCATTGCTCCCACTTCTGCCTCATGTGGTGAAAAATCTCTGAGTCTCAGGTCCTTTATATGTAAAACGAGGTGTTTGGGAATGTTTTCTGAGGTCCATTAAATCTGTAAAAGCCATGGAATATTTGACAATAGCGCCTCATTAGGCTTTTCTTCTCTATAATAAACAAGCCTAGTATCCGGCTAACCCTCATCAGGAATGGATTCCAGTCTTCTCTTCTGGGAGGGTAGATTAGGAGGCATGTTTCTTGTTCTTTAAGATCTTATATTCTATTATTGTGCTATAGGAAATGACAAGCAGGATGATCTCAGAAAAACATAGAAAGACTTATATGAACTGATATAAAGTGAAGTGAGCAGAACCAGGAGAAAGATTTTTTAGTTTTTTGTTTGTTTTGTTTTGTTGGGCAATGGGGGTTAAGTGACTTGCCCAGGGTCACACAGCTAGTAAGTGTCAAGTGTCTGAGGTGGTATTTGAACTCATGTCCTCCTGAATCCAGGGCTGGTGTCGATTTCTATTTTAGCTTCTGCTTCTAGAATATAAGGGCAATTTTCCCTCACAATCTCTTGGAGGATGGTGTCTAAGCTTTTGTTTTGGTCATGGTTTTCAGGTAGTCCAATGATTTCAAATTATCTCTCCTAGATTTATTTTCCAGGTCAGCTGTTTTTCCAAGGAGATATTTCACATTGCCCTCTATTTTTTCATTCTATTCAATTTGCTTTACTGTGTCTTGGTTTCTCATAAGGTCACTAGCTTCCATTTGTTCCATCCTAATTCTTAGACAGTTACTTTCATCAGACAGTTTTTTAATCTCCTTTTCCATTTGGCTTTTCAAACTGTTGATTCTCCTGCATTGCTCTCATTTCTCTTTCCATTCTTTCCTACTTTTCTCTCCATCTTCTTTCTATTTCTCCTACTTTCTCTTCAAAGTCCCTTTTGAGAGCTTCCATGACCTGAGACCAGTTCACATTTTTCTTGGAAGCTTCAGATATAGGAGCTTTGACCCTATTATTATCTTCTTCTTCTGAGGTTGTATTGTGATCTACCTTACCCCCAAAGAAGTTTTTAATGGTCTTCTGCTTTCTCTGGCTACTCATTCTGGCTTACTATTTCTTGGCTTTTAACTCCTTCTTAAAGTGTGGCGCTGCTTCCAGGATACAGGGAATAAGTAAATAAAGGTAGATTTAAGGACCATTATGAAACCACATATATAATTCCTAAATTCAGAGAGGACACTGGGGACCAAAATTATATCTGAGGGACATTGTCCTTGGTCATGAATTCCCATTAAGGAGTCCTTCTTGAGACTATAAATTAGGGGCTGGTGTGGATTATAAATTTCAAATATCTTGGATATTTTTCCTTTATACATCTTCTATTTCCTCCCCTTTCCATAATAAGTCTTGATTTTTTAAAATCACATAGGAATATAGAAAAGTAGATTAAGAGCTGAATCTGACCTGATAGAATGTCTATTCCAACACCTTAATTTTACAGATAAGAAAACTGAGGCAGAAGGAGGTTTTAAGTAACTTAAAACATGACTGATTTCGTTTTTTAGGAATAGATGATTTTGTTGACCCTTCCTCCCTGAATATAGTCCACAGCTCTATTAGAAAACCTCTTAAAAACAGCTGTGACCCTGTAAATTGGCAAAGTTGGCAAAAATAAGGAAGTCAATATTGGAATCAATAGTGGAATGGCTGTGGGGAGAGAGCACACTAATGCACTGTTGGTAGAGCTGTGAATTGGTCCAAACATTCTGGATCCCGGTTTGGAATTACACAAGAAAATTGACTAAATTATTCATACCATCAGACAGCATTAAAACTAATGCTATATATATATACACACACGTACATATGTGTATGTACATGTACATATGTATACACACACACACATATATATATGTACATATACATATATACTGTAAAAGTAGAAATGGCATGCTCATTACACTTGTAGGTGATACAACATCAGGAGGGATAACAGAGTCAAGATCCAGAATCTTACACATGGGTATGAAACCTCAACTTCACATTAAACAGGTGAGGGCAGCACATGTAGGCACAATTTCCTGGAGGAAAAAAATGTAGTGATTTTGGTGGATTACAAGCTCCGTATGAGTCAGCAATGTGATACAGTCACAAAAAAGCTTATGTGACCTTGGGTGATCTTAAGAGAGGCGTGACTTCCAAGATTAGAGAAATGATATTCCTTATGTACTCTGCTCTTGACAGGTCTCATCAGTGCTGGGCACAACAGACACTGATGACTAGGATGGTGAAAGCCTTTTAATTCAGGCCATAGGTGGATCAATAGAAGGAACTGGGAATGTTCAGCCTAGTTTTCTTCAAGAATATCTGTCATGTGGAAGAGGGACAGAGGGATACTTGTTCTCTTTGATCCCATAGTGCAGAACCAGGGGCAATGGCTGAAGTTACAAAGAGAGAAATTTAGTCTTGTTCTCAAGAAAATTCCCAACAATCAGAGCTACTTCAAAGTGAAATGTGCTGTCTCAAGAAAATGGCGTTCTCTCTCCCTGGAAGTCTTTAGGTAGAAGATGGATGACCACTGTGTTATAGATGCAATGTGTTGGACTGGATGGCAGCTGAGGTCTTTTCATACTACTATGATTCCATGACAGACATCCATGGTAGGGGAATGATAGGACAAATTGTGGTATGTGGGTATAATGGAATATTTTTTGTTTGTTTGTTTGTTTGTTTTTTGCAGGCAATGGGGGTTAAGTGACTTGCCCAGGGTCACACAGCTAGTAAGTGTCAAGTGTCTGAGGCCGGATTTGAACTCAGGTACTCCTGAATCCAGGGCCGGTGCTTTAACCACTGCGCCATCTAGCTGCCCTGGTATAATGGAATATTGCTAAACTAAAAGAAATGATTGATATTGAGAATATAGGGAAGCATAGGAAGACATATGTGAACTGATGGAAAAGCAAATTAGTAAGAACCAGGAAGACATGCCAACAACAATGTAAGTGGAAAAAACAATAATAAACTAATGAAAGTAAAATGTAATAAAATAATTATAAATATAATAAAAATAATAAAAGCTAATGGAAATTGAAAGATCTAAAATTATAATGACCAACCTTAGAGTGGATTGTGGACTCCCAGACCTTGAAGATCTTCAACGAGAAGGCAGACATGTACTGGAAAGTTGAGGGATGCCTACTCTTTAAGTTAAGGAGCTAAGACTAGATGATCTCCCAAAGTCCTTTGTTCCAACCATAATATGACATGACAAGCAACTGGCTGAACTAACCAGTGCCAACACTCTGCATTCTATGCATACTCACATTTTTGTTTATTCTTCTTCCAGAGATCAATATCTAGTTTCACTCAATTGGCATGATTTGGATTGTCCTGTAGACACTAATACCTGAGGACTGGTGGGTTCACCACTGAGGTAACTTTGACCCCAAGGGGATAGAGGGTCAGTTGACTGTGTTTGACTCCTGGCTTCATTGAAAAGTCCTGTCTGCATTCCTACTCAAGGAAACATTCTGAAAATGTGAGGATATTGGCAAGAGAGGGGATAGTGACAGGGGAAGGGGCATCGTATTAGGTTGAGAATGCTACCATAATATGAATGTAATAGAATACAATTGTGCTATAAGAAATGATGAGCAGACAGATTTCAGAAAAAACCTGGAAAGGCTTACATGAACTGATATTCAGTGAAGTGAGTAGAACCAAGAGAACATTGTACACAGTAACTGCTACATTGTGTGATGATCAAATGTGATAGACATGTCTTTTCAGCAATACAATGATCCAAGATAATTCCAAAAGACCCATGATGGAAAATGCTTACCGCAACCAGAAAAAGAACTATGGAGCCTGAATGCAGATCAAAGCATAGTATTTTCACCTTTTTGGGGGGGTTGCTTTTTGTTTCTTCTTTCTTGTTTTTTTCCCTTTTGTTCTGATTATTCTCTTACAACATGACTAAATGTGGAAATATGTTTAATATAATTGTAATGTATAACCTATATTGAATTGCTTGCTGGCTTTGGGAGGGGTGAAGGAAGGGAGGAAAAGAGAAAAATGTGGAACTCAAAATCTTACAAAAATGAATGTTCTTTACATGTAATTGAAAAAAATTATTATAAAAATAAAAGCATCAGCTGTTTTCCAAAAAAGAGAAAATATTACCAAATAGAGCTATTAGATAACAATAGCTACTGTGCATATGGTGCTTTAAGGTTTGCATAACCTCATATGAGCCTCCCAACAAGGCTGGGAGGTAGGCGTTAACATATCCCAATTTTATAGATGAGGAAATGGAGGCTGAGTGGAGTTAAATGACTTTGCCCAGCATCACCCAGTTAGTAAGCATCTGAGGCAGGATTCTAAATTAATAAGGAGACCATCTCTCTACTATGTTCCCGGCTGTCTCTAGAGATTTGAGAGTCCAGCTACAGGGGAGATGGCAAGACCCAGTGTCCATTAGCATAGCAGATGGTGGGGGACCTGGGGGATATACAGGCAGTGATGATATCAACATCTGAAGGATACTGAGAGGCAGCAACAGGGTAGATGGCAAGGTCTGGTGGCTCTCCATTCCCCTAGAAGGACTGTAGTTGGTGACATAACTTAACCAAGTGTTATGAACAAGCTATGTGACTTTCCTTGCAGACCCCAGATGGGGTCTGGCAGCTTAGAAATCAGGGAGTAGTACAAAGGGAAGGGAAAGGGAACCCAATGTGGCACTGGGTTAGACACTGAGAAAGACACAAGTAAAACAATTGCTGCTCTCAAGAAGCTCATATGCTACTCTGAATTGGGAAGAGTGGCTGGACATGATGAAATATATATTGAAGAAATCTATCCAACAGATGCCACAATTCAAAAACTACTTGGGTATCTGTTTTCAAGTTATCCAAAAGAGCTGGTGACCCTAAAAGATTTTAAGAAAATGGAAAATATTAAGGATATTTTAAGGATATCTCCCCGCTAAAGAGAGAATCACCCAAGTAAACATTAGCAACTCTCAAATCATATATCTATAAAATCTTTTATGAGAAAGGCCAATGAATCCATCAATAAAAATGGGTAACATTTATATAGAACTTTAAGATTTTCAAAGTCCTCTACAAATATTATATCACTGAATAAAACCCAAATATTATATCACTGGATTCTCATAACAACCTTGGGAGGTGGGTACTAATATTATCCTTATTTTACAGATGAAGAAACTGAGGCAGGGAAAGGCTAAATGATTTGTCCTGGATCACACAGTTAATAACTATCTGAGGCTGGATTTGAAATCAGGTCTCCCTGACTCTCTCCATTGGGCCACATTATTCTAGTAATAGTCTTCCTTTCCCTAACTGAGTTTTTTGAAGGGGATTCCCTACAACAAATGTAGAGTAAGTCAGTCAACAAGCATTCATTAAGCATTTGCTATGTGCCCACCATTGGGCTAAGTGCTGAAAATACAAAGAAAGGCAAAAACATACTACCTGCCTCTAAAGATATCACAGTCTAGTAGGGAAGACATAATTAAATAGTCAGTCAATAAACATTGTTTAACCTCCTACCATGTGCCAAGCATTGTGCTAAGCTTGGGATACAAAGAAAGGCAAAGGGTAGTCCATGCTCTGAAGGAGTCAACCGTGTAACAGGAAAGAACATTCAAAGAACTATTTGTAATTGTGTGTTTATAGGATTGATTAGAAATAACCAACATTAGTAAGACACTGGAATGAAGGAGAATGGGGAATATTTACTGTAGGGGAGATTTTTAGCTGGGACCCAAAAGCATCCAGGGAAGGCAAGAGATAGAAATGAGGAGGGAGAACATTCCAGGCATGGGGAAGAGGCCGTGAAAATGTCCAGAGATGGGAAATGGAGTGACTGGTGTGAGGAACAGCCAGGAGGCCAATGCCACTGCATCCCAGAGTATGTGAAGCAGAGTAATATGTAAGAAGACTGGGAAAATGGGGGAAGCAAATGATGAAAGACTTTGAGTGCCAAACAGAGACGTTCATAGTTAATCCTGAAAGTAACAGGGAACCATTGGAGACTATTGAGTAGAAGGTGACATGGTCAGACCTGTGCTTTGAAAAGATCACTTTGACAGCTGAATGAGGGTTGGACTGGAATGGGAAGAAATTTGTGGCAGATCAACCGTGGGTTATTCCAGAAGGCTAAGTATGTGGTATTGAGTATGCACTCGGGGGTTGGCAGCATTAGAGGAGAGAAGGGGGTATATGCAAGAGGTATTACAAAGATAAAATTGACAGGACTTGGCAATAATCTGAATATGGGTGGGGTGAGAAAGAGTGAGGAATAGAGAATGACTAGCATGTGAGCCTGGGGGACTGGGAAGATGGTCGTACTCCCAAAGCAATAGGGAAGATAGGATGAGGAAAGGTTTTGGGGGAAAGATAATGAGTTCAGTTTTGGACATGTTGCATTTAAGATATCTATAGGACATCCAGTTCAAGGGTCCAATAGGTAATTGGAGATGTGCAACTGGAGGTCAGTCAACAGTTTAGGTCTTATTCAATTGTTTCCTTCATGTCTGACTCTCCATGACTCCATTTGGGGTTTTTTTTTTTTTGGCAGAGATATTGGAGTAGTTTTCTGTTTCTTTCTCCAGCTCCTTTAACAGATGAGGAAACTGAGGCAAACAAGTTTAACTGATTTGCCCAGAAACACACAACTAATAAGTATCTGAGGCCAGATTTGAACTCAGGTCTTCCTAAATCCAGGCCTGGTGCTCATCATTATAGAAATTATCACCAAATTCATGGGAGTTGAAGAGATCACCATATATAGAGGCAGAGAAGATCCACGACAGAGCCCTGTGGAACACCCAGAATTAGAGGATAGGTCTTGAATGAAGATCCAATAAAGGAAACTGAGAAGGTACAGTCACATAGGTAGGAGAACCAGGAGAGAAGGGGGAGTAGTGCCTGAAAAACCTTGTAAGAAGGAGGAGAAACTGACCAACAGTGTCTACAGCTGCAGAGAGGTCAAGGAGAATGAGGATTAAGAAAAGGTCATTGGCTTTAGCAAATGCATACCTATAAGACACATCAAAAGCACTGGTAGGTAGCTCAAGCTGGAAAAGCCCAATTCCGCAGCTGCTTCTACTATGACTAGTCAACATTTAATAACACTGCATGGCAAGAGTTTTTTAACCTGGGGTTGAGTAATTAATTTCCCCTCTTTTTTGATAATCAAATATCAATGTACGGGGGCAGCTAGGTGGCACAGTGGATAAAGCACTGGCCCTGGATTCAGGAAGACCTGAGTTCAAATCCAGCCTCAGACACTAGACACTTACTAGCTGTGTGACCCTGGGCAAGTCACTTAACCCTCATTGCCCTTAAAAAAATAAAAATAAAATAAATTTTAAAAAATATCAATGTATTTGGTTTCCTTCATAATCTTGTACATTTTACTTTTTACAGTAAAAAAAAAAAAACCAAAACCAAGATTCTGAACAAGGGGTCCTAGGCTTTGCCTGACCTTCCCAAGGGATCTGTGACAAACAAAAAGCTTAAGAATCTCTCTGCTTTAAGGTTTATAAAGTCTTGTCTTTGTGTCAACAGTAGGAAGTAGGGAGTACCAACAAGAAGAAGAAGAATTCAATACAAATCAATGGAAGGAGTCCCTTCCCCAGTGACATCACAGCTCTTTGACATGTTCAAGGGACCATCCCTGCCCTGTTTTTGAATAACTCGACAAACAATCAAGACAAGTTAAAAGACAGCCATACAGAGGGACATGCAAAAAAGAAGACTGATTTTATCCTCTGTGTTTTGAGAAGAATATACAAAGGAAGCCATGTGGCCGAAACTCTCTGGGATGGTTTAAAAAAGTGAAGGAAATTCCCCATTCCTGATTGTAAGAAGATCTGGGTGGGACATGTATAAATGAGTTGATTGCTGCCCACACTTTGATGTTGGCTAAATGGTAGTGCTCTCTCAAGGCAGGAACACAATGCAATCATGACTGTGGCTCTCTTTTCCATGAAAAACACAGAAGGAGGCCTCTGTTTGGACTTTAAAATATGCCACTGTGAGTCAAGCAGTGATGGCCACAGCATGTGTGGTTCATGGGAGGTTTATGACTGGCTCAGAATCAAATATGAAGAAGGTGGCTTGATTCTTCCATCGCAGGTGGGGATGTGGGTGTGGGTCTGTTGGAAGACAGATGGAGAAGAAACTGACCAGGATGCTGACAGCCACACAGAGAGGACTGTATCACTAGTAGTCGCCATATTGGTGGGTGGACTGATGGAGGTGGAAGCAAGCTGAAGCTACTTATTGAACACAACCCTTTCCAAGGGTCACCACCACTACCACCATTTGTTTCCTTGTTTCCTCTGTTCTGTCCTACTCTGTCTGCCTTTCTAGATCTTCATCCAGCAGTTATGCCCACTAATCATGGAGAGGGCTCCTCCCTCTACTATTTCACTTGGTGATCTCATCAGCTCTTATGATTTTAATTATCATCTCTGTGCCAATAATTCTCAGATCTGCCTCTCCTGCTCAAAACTCTCTTCCTTATTTCTAGCCTCATTTCTTCAGCTGCTTATTGGACATCTCAAATGTGTCAAAGTTGAACTCATTTTCTTTCCTACCAAACCCTCCCTTCTTTCTAATTTGCCTATTATTGTTTTTTTTGTTTTTGTTTTTGTTTTGTTTTTTAAAGTGAGGCAATTGGGGTTAAGTGACTTGCGCAGGGTCACACAGCTAGTAAGTGTTAAGTGTCTGAGCCTGGATTTGAACTCAGGTCCTCCTGATTCCAGAGCTGGTGCTCTATCCACTGCGCCACCTAGCTGCCCCATTGCCTATTATTGTTGAGGGCACCACCATCTTCCCGGTAACCCAGTCTTGGAGCCTCAGTGTCATCCTTAAATTCTCACTCTCTCTCACCCCTGCCCCCCATCCAATAAATGGTCAGTTCCTGTCATTTCTACCTTCATCATATAAGTATCCACTTCTCTCCTCTCACTTTGCCACTGTCACTGCCTCCACCTTGCCTTCATCATCTTATGCCTGGACTATTGCAATAACTTTCTGGTAGATCTCCTTGCCACAAATCTCTCTCAGTTCTAGCCCATCATCCACTTGGCTACCAAATTAATTTTTCTAAAACACAAGTTTGACCATGTCAACCCCCTCTCCAATTCATTCAACTACAGTGACTCCCTATCACCTCTAGGATCAATTATAAAACTCTCTGATGTTCAAAATGTTTTATAACTTCACCTCACCCCCTCCCACTCCTCCATACCTTTCTAGTCTTCTTACATCTTACTCCCTATCACCACCACTATATCCTCTGGAATCTGATGACCCAGGCCTCTTGGCTATACTTTTATCTCCTGACTGGAAATTCTCATTGGTTCTTTGAGAACAAGTGCTGTTTTTTGCCTTTCTTTGTATCTGTCCCCAGTATTTAGCATGGTGCCTATCACATAGTAGGTGCTTAATAAACGCTAATTGACTGACTAATTGACACAGTTTGTGAGGGTTTGAGGTGATATTTGAACCCAGGTCTTCTTGACTAGAAGGACAGAGCACTACCTACAATACTGCTAGCAGCTGGCCCACACTCCCCAGAAGAATGGGACTTTCATTTAAGTTTTCAAATGCTTTGAAAAGACCCAAAAGTCCACTGGACTTGGTAAAATATGACCCTAGAAGAGCGCTGCTCAAGACCTCCTCAATCTGCCCTTTGCCTCCCATGTCACCCACACCATCTGTCCATCACTGCCTTTACCCACGTTAATTCTTGCCCATCTCTCCTGTCTTTCATCATTAGTCCCATTCAGGCAGAAATTCAGTCCTAGTTGATGAGCACCCAGACAGTGCTAGGACTAGAGCAGGCATTTAATCAGTGAGCAGACCATTAGAATTCCTGGCTGAGCTTTGGGGGAATAAGTACTCAGAAGGCCTGGCTTCGAATCCCAGCTCTGGCTCATATTCCCTTTGTGTTTAGGGATGAATTATTGTGTTCTCTGGGCCTCAGTGTCTTCATCTGTGAAAAGAGACAGCTGCCCCATAGGAGAGAACCAGGAATAATGGGTGGATTGGCAAAGAGGCAAATTTCAGTTTTGGTGAAAGGAAAAACAAAATAAAACAAAATTTCTAATGAGTAGAACTTTCCAGAAATGAAGAGGAGTTTCCTTGGGACATAGTGAGCTCTTCCTCCTAAGTGGTCTTCAGTCACAGACTGGAGGATTTATTATTGGTTGTGTTGTAGAAGGAGTCCTTTTCTGGGTAAGGGTTGGAAAAGTTCACTCTTGAGGTCATGTCCAACTCCAGATTCTGTGATCTCTGGGGTTCCCTCACTTATACACCTTATGTTCCTATATTCCTTTAAGAATGGGTCCCAAATACTAAAATGTAAAACGTCCCAATGTGGCCGGCCTTCCTTCCTTGCTTCTTTCCTCTTTTCCATTCCTTTTCTTTTTCTTCCCTTTCCTTTCTCCTTCTATTCCTTCTTTTTCTTTCTTTTTTCTTCTTTTTCTCTCTTCTCCCTTCACCTCTCCCTTCCTTCCTTTCCATTCTTTTTCTTTTTTCTTCTCTTTGCTTCCCTTTTCCTTATCTTCCTCTTTCTTTCTTTTCTTTCTCCTTTTTCTATCTCTCTTTTTCTCACTTCCCTCTCCCTCCCTCCCTTCTTCCTTTCCATTCTTTTTCTTTTTTCTTCCCTTTCCTTCCCTTTCTCCTTATCTTCCTTTTTTATTTATTTCTTTTCTTTTTCTCTCCTTTTCCAGCTCTTTTTCTCCTTCCTTCCTTCCTTCCTTCCTTCCTTCCTTCCTTCCTTCCTTCCTTCCTTCCTTCCTTCCTTCCTTCCTTCCTTCCTTCCTTCCTTCCTTCCTTCCTTCCTTCTCCTTCCACTCACAGCTAAAACTTTGACACAAAAACGTCCAGGATGGAAAGAGTTACTTGTTTCTGAAATTCACAGAAGATATTGAACTGGTTCCAAAACTTTTGAGAAAAAGTTGGGGTGGGGGAAAGATAGAGATTGCATAGTGAACATTTGGATCAGATCCGATCGTTCCCCTGTAGTTTCACACTATCGGTTGTTGCTTCTTTGAGTGGTGACTCACTGATTTTTAGCAAGACATTGAAGCTGTGGAGACAGGGGATTGATTTTTTTTTTTTTCAGCAGACACTGTATTGAAATGGGAAAAAGGAAGGGAGGTGCAGAAACAATATAGTCAGGTTATAGAGCTTGTCTCCTTGGGGTGGAGTTTGGTGGCTTTTATCCCCATTCCCATTTATTTAAATATTCTCCATTATTTGGATGCATATTACATATAGTCCAAATGACCATAGGATACATTTTTTTTTTTTAGTAAGGCAATTGGGGTTAAGTGACTTGCCCAGGGTCACATAGCTAGTAAGTGTTAAGTGTCTGAGGCCAGATTTGAACTCAGGTCCTCCTGAATCCAGGGCTGGTGCTCTATCCACTGCGCCATCTAGCTGCCCCCATAGGATACAATTTTAAAGGAAACCTTTTCATTCAGATTTTGTTTTTCTGCAGAGACATGGTCTTAGGCGATAAGAATTTGAATGCCCATACTTCAGGACAAGATGTTAGTTTTAATATTCATAATGTCCTAATGTCCCTATATGAAGAAGACAGAACAGGGATAATTATACCCATTTTGCATTTTGAGAAGCTAAGGCATGGAATGGTTAAAGTTTTATTTATCTAAGTCACAAAATAAATATTGTCAGGATTGGGGGGATCAAGAAGGAGTAATTTGAACTAAGGTTAGAAAGTCATGTTGGGGAGGCCTTTAAATGTCAGACCAAAGACTGTATTTTCTCTTAGCATCAATAGGGAGACATAACCTTTGTGTGAGGTAGTGAATAGAGCATGGACTTTGTATCAGAAATGCTTGATCATGGTGAGGGTGGTGGTGGCAGTAGTGGTAGTCATCATTGTCATAGTAGCAGTAATGAGCAGGTAGGTGGGACAGTGGGTAGAGTGCTCAGCTTGTGATGAGGAAAACTCATCTACGTGAGTTCAAATCTGGACCCAGACATTTGCTGGCTATGTGACCCTGGGTAAGGCATTGAACTCTGTTTGCCTCAGTTTCCTCATCCAAAAAATGAGCTGGAAGGGCAGCTAGGTGGCACAGTGAATAGAACATCAGCCCTGGAGTCAGGAGGACCGGAATTCAAATCTGGCCTCAGATACTTAACACTTACCAGCTGTATGACCCTGGGCAAGTCACTTAACCCTGATTGTCTCACCAAAAATAACTAACTAACTAAATAAACAAAATAAACAAACAAATAAATAAGTGGATGGGTGGATGGATAAATAGATGGTTAAATAAGTAAATAAATAAGCAAATGCATGAATGAATGCATGAATAAATGCATGAATGAATGAATGAATAAATAAATGGATTTTAAATAAATAAACAAATAGATGAATGAATGAATGATTTGCTTTATGGATGAGCAAATAATTAAACAAACAAACAAACAAACAAATAAATAAATGAAAGAATGAGCTGGAGAAGGAAATGGTAAGCTACTCTAGTATCTTTGCCCAGAAAACCCCAAATGGGGTCATGGAGTGTTAGACCTAACCAAAGTGACTGAACAACAACAAAAAGTAATAATGATAACCGATATCGAATTGCTTACTCTCTCAGGGAGAAGGAAAGGGGAGGGGAGGGAGGGAAGAATAGAATTTGCAACTCCAAACTTTTTAAAAAATGTTTAAAATTGTTTAAACATGCAATTGGGGGGAAATATTATTTTTAAAAAATAATAATAACAACAAAATAGTTAGCATTTATATAGAGCTTTAAGGTTTTCAAAGCTCTCTTCATGTGATCTCATTGGCTCTCAAATGTGTCTTAAATTGAATTGATTAACTACGTGTACAAGTCATACCCTCACCCAACCCCCACCCCAGCAGAATTCATCCCTCTGAGAGCCAAGAAGTGGTTCGTTCTTGCTTTTATTTGAGCACCAAGCACAAAGACAGGGCACCCAGTTGGTGCTTAAATGTTAAATGGAATGAAATTGATTAGTGGAAAGAGCTCTGTTCTTGAGACAAGAAACTACGGTTCTAGTCCTGGTCAGAGCTCAAAATTAGCCTGGCTTGAGGCAGCTAGGTGGTGCAGTGGATACAGCACCAGCCCTGGAGTCAGGAGTACCTGAGTTCAAATCCGGCCTCAGACACTTAATACTTACTAGCTGTGTGACCCTGGGCAAGTCACTTAACCCCAATTGCCTCACACACACACACACACACACACACACACACAAAATTATATAAAAAAAAAAATTAGCCTGGCTTTTTTCTGTGTAGTGTGGTAGAAAGAACTCCAAATTTGGAGTCCAAAGAACTGAGTAAAAGTCGTTATTTACTCATTCATTCAGCAAATTATTCATTTATTCATTCGTTCATTGATGCTACTTTGGACAAGTTCCTTCCTTAATGTCTCTGGACCTCAATTTCTTCCTTTGTAAAATGAGAATAGGGCAGAAGGGTAGTCATGGTCTTGGATGGTTGCAGGAAGATAGTGTGATAGTGTGCAAAGAAAGCGGGATTTGGAGTCGGGAGGGCCTACGAGTCTTGGCACTGACAGTCTTCCACACCTGGGATATACCACCTCCTCACAGCCGCCCGGTAGGCTACCTCTCTTCCTTCACAACACATCTCAAACATCACCTTCTTCTACACACGAAGCCATTTTGGGTCCCTCCAGATAGATGCTACTATCCTCGCTGTGTGTGTTGAAGTCCTTAGTATTTATTTGTATTTATTCTCCACAAGAATAGCCAGCATTTGGATAGTGCATCAAGGTTTGCAAAATGCTTTACAAATAGTATCTCATTTGATCCTCACAACAATCCCGGGGGGGGGGGTGCTATTGTTACTCCCATTTTATAGTTGAGGAAACAGAGTCCAGGAGGTCGTTATTGTGAGACAGAAGTTATTTGACTATCCCAGGATCACACAGCTGGTAAGTGTCTGAAGCTGGATTTGAAACCAAGTCTTTCTGACTCCAGATTCTAAATTCTGCTTGCTACCATAGTTAAGTGCATCCTTGAATCTATACTTGGTCCCCATTGTGTGAGCTCATTGAGAACATGGATGGCTTCATTCTTTTTCTATGACTCCCTATACAGAGCCTGGCATATAGTAAGAGTCTAATAAATGATCCTTGATTGATCAGTCCGTGCTACACTGAATCTCTCTGGGCCTTAGCTTTACTCCAGCAGTAAATTGAGAGGTTTGGCTTACATGATTTCTAAGGTCTTTTCTAAAACCTATAGACCTCTCATGGATCTAAATCTATTCTTTTCGGAGGTTTTTGTTTTTTTTCCTGAGCCTCGGTTTCCTTATATGTACAACCGGAGGCCTAGCTCATCTGGATTTAGCATGAGGTGTGATACTGTAGATCTCATCGGGGAACAGGGAAATGAGTAAGTTTACACCAACCCAAGAGAAGAAGTGGGCGGGAGTGACTCAAACCCCCAGATCCCTGCTGTCATTGTTTCCCCACTTGGCAACCTCCTCTAGTTCAGGTAAACAGACATGATTTCATCATTGTGTAGCAGGACTTCACCCCTGGGAAGGCTGTCGGGGGTCTAAGTGGCACCAGCGCCTTCCCTGCTAACAATGGTCTTTGTTCTTCACACTTTCCCTATCAAAGTGTCCCAGCAGGGATGTCCTTCACTTTAGGAGGCTGATGGATGTGATATAATTCATAGATTTACGACCTCAAAGGGGGAGGTGAGGACTTGGGCTGTGTGCTGTGCGCCTTGTGTTGGAGGAGAACAGGAAAGGAGGGGTCAGGTGTAACTTTAACCTACTTAAATAGAGCCAGTTATCCAGTCCAGCCTTCCTCCCATTGGTAATAATTACCCATCAGAAGAGGCTATTTTTGGTTCCATGGGATCACTCCTTCACCCTGTGTAGGCCGGCCTGTGTAGATTTCTGGAGTGTGGTTTAAACTTGGACTTTTCCAGGGGGAGGAAGGGGGACTGCCTTCAGGAAATAGCAACAGACAAGAACAACAAGAAAGTTGTCCCAGTGTGAAGTGGAGACTCAAGCCAGTTGGGTTCACTGCAAAAGTGGTTTGCTCAGTCCTAGGACCTTTCGGTGGTACCATAGGAAAAAAAACAACACTCTCTCTGCAGTCAAAGCAGATGGGTTCCAATCCTGCCTGACTTTGAGCAAGTCACTTCACTACCTTGAGCCTCAGTTTACTTTTCTGAAAAATAGACAAACATGCCTCACAGGGTGGTTGTGAGGTCATTCTTTCTCAGTTTTCTTGGCTGGACCATTATCATTATCCTAATCTCCCACAAGTAGGTGCTTCTCAAGGTTCAGTCATGGGGTCTCTTCTTTCTCTACATTCTCTAGGTGGTCTCAGCAGCATCCATGGGTTCAACCACCACCTCTATGCAGATAACTCTCAGATATCTAAATTAATCTACCTATCTAGTTATCATCCATCTGTCTATTCACACACACACACACACACACACACACACACACACACACACATCCCACCCTGGTCTTGTTCCTGAATTCCATCTCTGCTTCACTAAGGGTCTACTAGGCATCTACAACTGAGTGTTACATTGAGATCTGAAACTCAACATGATCACAAAACAAAAAAAACCAAAAAGTCTTTATCTTTCCCTCATGTCCCCCAAACTTGCCTCTCTCCCTAACTTCCCTATTTCTGTTCAGCGTACAGCCTAGGTTTGCTGCTTCAAAGCCGTTCCCCTCCCTCTCCCTCACTCCACACATCCAATCAGTTGCCAAGTCTCCTTGATCCTTCCTCCATCATCCATCTCACACTATTGTTTTCCTTCCATTCAGAGTTATTACCCTGGTTCAGGCTTTTGTCATCATCTCTCCACCCCCCAGACTCCTAAAATGGGGGATAGGGACTGGGCCTATGATTTTCCTGGTACAGGGAATTCCTCAAGGAAGGTAGTCCAGAACCGTCATTGAAACTTATAAAGACGGGGGGGAGGGGGGGCAGCTAGGTGGTGCAGTAGATAAAGCACTGGCCCTGGATTCAGGAGGACCTGAGTTCTAATCCGACCTCAGACACTTGACACTTACTAGCTGTGTGACCCTGGGCAAGTCACTTAACCTTCACTGCCCCACAAAAAGAAAGAAAGAACAAAAGAAAGAAAAGAAAAGAGAAGAGAAGAAAAGAAAAGAAAAAGAAAAAGAAACATAAAGAGTTGGCCAGAGCATTTGGAAGTTAAATGATTTACTCCATGTCACACAGTCAGGATATGTAAGAGACTAGACTTGAACTAAAGTCTCCCTGACTTTCAGATTTTCTCTCTATTCATCCCACTAGTTGAATGAAACTCAAATAGAAATGGGGTCATTAAATTGGACATAAGGATTCCTGCAGATAACTAAGCCAGTCAATAAGCATTTATTAAATGCCTACTATGTGCCAGGCATTGTGTAAGGGCTGGGAATACAAATACAAATCAAAGACAGTCCTCAAAGAGCTTGTATGCTAATGGGGAAAGATATACAAAAGGAAGCTGCTAGTGGGAAATAGGGAGAAAAATATACTGAACCCCCTCTTTAAAATAGAGGCCTCAAAATAGATGGCCTTGTCTTCCAGTCAAAGGGTCCAATCAGAGGGGCAGAAGGTACTGATGAGATATAAGTATTGACTTAATTTTCAATTTGAATATTATCCATCTTGACTGTATTTTGATTTATGTCATTAAATACTTCCCAATTACATTTTTTTTTGAGAGGCAGTGGGGGTTAAGTGACTTGCCCAGGGTCATACAGCTAGTAAGTGTCAAGTGTCTGAGGCCGGATTTGAACTCAGGTCCTCCTGAATCCAGGGCTGGTGCTTTATGCACTGCATCACCTAGCTGCCCCCTCCCCCCAATTACATTTTAATTTGGTTGAAGCTGACTTGGGAGTATGTGGCCTGTACCTCTGCATTACACTATGTATATCCATCTAGGTCCCAGTTAGTGTCAATAATCAATCCTCTGAAATGGTTGCGTTATTTGGATCCAACTAATCACCATATTTTACGCATGAATAACCTTGAATAGTTTGAATTTGAATAATACAACCCCTTTATGAACATCCATTATTTGCACTAATCAAGACCTAGGCATCTATCATTTTAATTTTCTGTGTGCATTATGTCTTCCTAACACCTTTCCTCCTCCTTGAGGTCAGATGCTATTATTATTATTTTTTTTTTTAGTGAGGCAATTGGGGTTAAGTGACTTGCCCAGGGTCACACAGCTAGTAAGTGTTAAGTGTCTGAGGCTGGATTTGAACCCAGGTACTCCTGACTCTAGGGCCGGTGCTCTATCTGCTGCAACACCTAGCCGCCCGCAGATACTATTATTTTTAAATCAGGCATAGTGCCTGGCATACAATGCATGCTCGACAAAAGTTCAACTGGATGAATGAAACAGATTTAATCAACCAGTCAACATGCATTTATTAAGCACCTACTATATACTGGGCACTGATGGGTGTCAGGGATACAAGTATAAAGACTGGAATATATGAGATCAGTGCTCATTTACACCATAAAAATATCAGTTATTATGATTATTGCTATTGTTAATGGCCGGGACGGGGATTTTCTTACTCAAGAGGGTCAGTGGGACCTCCCTCCCCCTCCCCCTCTGGCCACCTCTCTCACCCTCCTACTCTTTCTCCATAGAGCCTCTAGTCCCTCTGAAGGAAGTCAGCCCTGTATGCTAACTTCCTGGTATTATGTGTTTTCTACCGCCTTGGGTTTTATGTAGGTGTTACTCTCTTGCTAAGAATATGCCTTGACACTTGAAAGGGACCTTTATTGTTGTCCTAATTGGTGAAGAATTGCTTTTCTTTTTTAAACATCTCTTCTCTGTAGGGTCAGACTGGAGCCATGTTAAATTTAGATCTGAGACTATATTGGGCCCACAGCCGGCCGGCTTTCCCAAAGCTTTCACTACTTAAGACAGGAAGTGAGTGCAGAAGCTTGGAGGCTTCTGATGAGTGAGAAGCTGACTCCAGAGGCCTCTGTTTAACCGATTTTGGTGGCAACAGACTAGATGTACACAGAGATTTGGAGTTCCTTCCCTCTTCTGACTTCAGAAGCTTATGTGGCCACCCTAGGATTCAGGGCTGGATAGAACATTACATAATATCTCAACTGCAGGTCCTTAACACTTTTTGTGTGTCCTTGGGCCCTTTTGGAAGGCACTTTCTCAGAAAAAATATTTTAAATGCATAAAAATACATAGGATCACAAGGAAAGTCAATTATATTAAAATAGTTATCACATTATTTAAGTTCTCAGATGCTCAGTTAAGAGTCCTTGACCCATTCCAACTACCCCATTTTATGGAAGAAATTGAGGCCCAGAGAGATTGTAACTTCAGGTCAAACAGCTGGCAGATGAGTTAAGTTAAATTAAATTGTTAAGTTGTTAGGTAGTTAAGTTAAGTTAAGTTAAAAGGTAAGTTAAACAGAGTTGGGATTTGAACCCAGATCTTTTGACTCCAGATCCAGTCCTTCTGACTGTATTGTGTTAGCATAGTGTAGCCCATTCCACTGAAGGGAGTGAAGGGAGAAGATGACCATCAGGCCTTCTAACTCTTCAATGGTGGGTTCCAGGAAGTAATGATACCAAAGCAGATGGCACAGTCCATATCCATGTGTAGAGTGTTCTCCCTCCTCACCTGCCCTCTGCCTTTTAGCATCCCTGAATCCCTTCAAAACTCAGCTTAAGAGCCATCTTCTGAAGGTTGTTGTACGGTTGTCTTCTTCTTCTTCTTCTTCTTCTTCTTCTTCTTCTTCTTCTTCTTCTTCTTCTTCTTCTTCTTCTTCTTTTTTTTTTAGTGAGGCAATTGGGGTTAAGTGACTTGCCCAGGGTCACACAGCTAGTAAGTGTTAAGTGTCTGAGGCTGAATTTGAACTCAGGTACTCCTGACTCCAGGGCTGGTGCTCTATCCACTGAGCCACCTAACTGCCCCATGTGCCACCTAGCTGCTCCGAGTTGTCTTCTTAGTACATGGATAACAAACTCCATTGGTGTGCTCCCTCCATAATTATCTGTTACTATCAATTAATCAGATCAGGATTTGAACTCAGATCTATACTGACTCCAGACCAGCTGATCTATCCACTGCACTACCGAGATACAAGGGTGTGTATTCCTCATTAATTAGACAATTAGCCTTTTTTATGTTTCCCAGTCTTTTATTAACCAGGCTAAATATATTTCAATTCTTTTAACCTATCCTCATATGGAATGGTCTTCCATTTTCTTTTTTTAATAATAATAAACATTTTTATTTAAAGTTTTGAGTTCCAAATTCTATCCCTCCTTCCTTCTCTGCTCTCCCCCCTCCCTGAGTTAATAAGTAATCAGATATAGGTTATATATATATATGTGCAACTATGTAAAACATTATCATATTCATCATTTTGCATATGAAAACTTGACAAAAAGAAAAAAAATGAAGGGGCCCCTAGGTGGCACTGTGGATAAAGCACCAGCCCTGGATTCAGGAGGACCTGAGTTCAAATATGGCCTCAGACACTTGACACTTACTAGCTGTGTGACCCTGGGCAAGGCACTTAACCCTCATTGCCCTTCCTCCCCCGCAAAAAAAAAAAAAAAGAAAAGAAATGAAAGAAAGGGGAAAATAGTATGCTTCAGTCTGTTCCATCAATATCAGTTCTTTCTTTGGAGGTGGATAGTATGCTTCATCATTAGTCCTTTGGGATTGTCTTGGATCATTGTATTGTTGAGAATAGTAAAATCATTCAGAGTTCTTCATCAAACAGTACACAATGTTCTCTTGGTTCTGCTCACTTCACTATACATCAGTTCATACAAGTCTTTCCAGGCCTTTCTGAAGTCATCCTGCTTGCACAAAAATATTCCATCACCATCATATACACCACAGCTTGTTTAGCCATTCCCCAATTAGTGGGCATTCCTTTGATTTCCAAACAATTAGCTTTTAAGAAGTGAGTATTTTTCTTTGTTTTATTTTTTTAGTTGGTACAAACCATTCTTCCCTCCCTCAAAAAAAATCTGTAATTGTACATGTATAACCTATATCTGATTGCTTACCACCTCAGGGAGTGGGGAGGGCAGAGAAGGAAGGAGGGATAGAATTTGGAACTCAAAACTTTAAATAAGACTATTTTCCATTAAAAAAAAAGTCTGTGATGCACTCTCCCCATGGTTTACACGGAATCCATGGGAAAGTGGAGTCAAGCTGGGAACACATGTGGCGAATGGGAGGCATCTCAAAGATACTGACTCTTGGACTTCTTTTTTACCCCTTTGTGGGATTATTCATGAAGGCCACCTTAGGTAGGATGGAGATCTTATTCCAGCCTCCTTATAGAACCTTGAATCTATCTTTCCCCATCATGTCTAGGGTATCCCTGGGTCTTTGCACTCATTATGTATCAGATACTGTGACAAGAAATGGATACAAAGAAAAAGAAAAAAAACACTGTCCCTGGTCTCAAGGTGGTTCCTCTTTCTGAGATCTATGATCTCAGGGATGTCGTTGTTCATTCTGCTGCTGTAGAGCCCAAGACCTTGACACCTTCTCTTCCCATGGAATTCTTGTCCCAATGCTCCCGTGAATTGTCCATTGGAGGTCAGCCCATTATGCTGGTAGACTTTCTCTAAAGTAGTTCTTCCCCTATTAGCAGCCTGGGGAAGCCCTTAGATATCTTCTCAGAATAATGTCTTTAAATGTATAAGATGAAATGCATAGGCATACAAAAGAAATCAATCACATTGAAGTATAGTCACTGAAATGTTTTCTTTTGAAACTCAAGTTTACAGACCTCAGGTCTCTAGGTTTCCTTTAGAGGATAGAGCATATGAGCAACAGGGGCAGCTAGGTGGAACAGTTGATAGAACACTGGCCCTGGAGTCAGGAAGGACCTGAGTTCAAATCTCACCTCAGACACTTACTAGGTATGGGACCATGGCTACGTCACTTATCCCCAGTTGCCTTATACATCCGGGGCCATCTCCAATCATCCTGTTGTATATCTTGCCACTGGACCCACATGACTGGAGGAGAGAGTGAGGCTGGTGAATTTGCACAGCCCTGCCTCACTTAAATCCAATTCAGGGCAAGTCAACCAGCATTTAAATAGCACTTTACTTATTTTTATTTTAATTTTTTTGGTGAGGCAATTGGGGTTAAGTGACTTGCCCAGGGTCGCACAGCTAGTAAGTGTTAAGTGTCTGAAGCCGGATTTGAACCCAGGTACTCCTGACTCCAGGGCTGGTGCTCTATCCACTGCGCCACCCAGCTGCCCCTATATAGCACTTTAAAAGTTTACATCTTTATAAATATTATTTCATTTGATCTTAGCACTTAAGTGCTATTTTTATTTCCATTTACAGGTGAAGAAACTGAGGTAGATAGAGGGTAAATGACTTGCTCAGGGTCACAAAACTAGTAAGTATCTGAAGTGGGATTTGAACTCAGATCTCTCCTGACTCCAGATCATCTGCTCTATCCACTACACCACCTATACACAAGGATATCTATTCTTCATTCCTTATGTTCAAGGGACCCACCCACCTTCTCTTCCTATTTGACAATCTTTCACACTGATGGCTTCTTTTAGGTAATGTGTGGCAGCCTGCTTAAATTCTCTTTCTGCCCTTTGAGCCACCTTCAACTTTAAATCTATGGAGCCTGAGGCATTCAGTGACTCACAGATAATTGAGGAATATTGATGTTAGAAAGGCAGGTGTTGGGGCAGCTAGGTGGCGCAGTGGATAGAGCACCAGCCCTGGACTCAGGAGGACCTGAGTTCAAATCTGGCCTCAGACACTTAACACTTACTAGCTGTGTGACCCTGGACAAATCACTTAACCCCAATTGCCTCACTAAAAAAAAAAAAAAAAAAAAAGGGGAAAAAAAAGGCAGGTGTTTTGTCTCATGGGGAAGCTGGCAGGGGTTGTGCTCATGAGAACTGAACTGTAGTCACTTCATAGCTTTGTCAAGGGCCAGGCCTTTGGTCTTAGTTTTTTTTTGGGGGGGGGCAATGGGGGTTAAGTGACTTGCCCAGGGTCACACAGCTAGTAAGTGTCAAGTGTCTGAGGCCGGATTTGAACTCAGGTCCTCCTGAATCCAGGGTCGGTGCTTTATCCACTGAGCCACCTAGCCGCCCAGGTCTTATTTTCTAAAGAAGAATCTCTGGAAATCCTGACACATCTGTCATATGTCCATATGCCCAAACACATGGGTGCATACCCAGAGCACCACATTTTAGGTTTCCACATGTCTAGTCTGCCTATCTGAAAGAGAAACACTTGGAATCACAGAATCTCAGAGTTGGAAATGACCTCAAGGATTACCAAATCCAACCTTTACCTGAAAAGCTTTCCCACTATTATATATCCAAGAAGATTCAACTTGGGAGACCTCAATTGAGTGAGAACACCACTCCTTCCTGATACAGTCCACATACTATATTCTGAACTGTTTTAATTATAAGTGTGAGTTCCCTCACCTCCGATCCTAATTTGTGTCTTGGAAGTTTCTACCTCTTGTTCCTGGTTCCAGGGGCAAGGCAAATCAAAACAAGTCTGATCCCTCCTCCAAGTGACAGCTCTTCCTTCAGTTCCTTGAAGACAAGAATACAATCCCTGCCATTGGGGAAAGTTGAAGTTGGTGGGTTTCTTGAGTTCAGGAGTTCTAAACTCTAGTAGACTAAGTCCATCGGGTGTCTACAATAAGTTTGACCTTCATATAATGAGCCCCTAGGAGAAGTGGGGTGTGACCAAGCTTCCTGAGGAGGGGCGAATTGGCTGAGTTTGAAGAAAATGGAGCAAGCTGAGTTCCCATGCTGATTAGTAATGGGATCAGGCCTGTAATTATCAGCCACACATATAGTCTGGGTGAGATAGGGAGACCTACTCTGAAACCAACCTAAAAAACCAACCAGTTGTAATGATTGGAATAACGCCACCTGCTGGAGACTTACTGTAGAAGAGTTCCGCCCATGAAGCAAAGGTCTTTGAGGGCAAGACCAGGAGTCTTTTCTTTGGCATCAGGAAGTGACGCGGGCTAGTGGGAGGAGGAAGGAAGAGACTGGTGCTCGGTCTCAGGCTCTCTTTCTTTTGGACTCTGGTGGAGAGCGGAGCTAGAAATGTGCTCTCCCTTTAATAGATAGGAATCTAGGCCTTTCTCTCTCTCTTTACCAAATTCTTGTTCTCCTTAATAAATGCTTAAAAGCCTAACTCTTGCTAAAGCTTATAATTTATTGGCGACCACTCATAAGATATTTTAGACAGACTAGCTAGAATTTTAGCCCTTAACACAGTCAAGGAACCCGAGGTACTCGAAGGCAACTATCACCCCCTCCCTTCTAGGTTTTCTCTTCTCTAAGTCAAACACACAAATATTGGCAGCACATTCACAGAATCATGGGAAGGCAGAGATGAGATGAACAATAGAAATCATCTAGGCGAGAGCTTCTTAACCTGGGGTGAGTGAATTTGCTTTTTTATTATTTTGATAACTATTTCATGTAACTGGTTTTATGTATGTGTATGTATATATGTATGTGTGAATATGTATGTTTACATGTGTGTATGTATGTATAGATTTTTTAATCTTGTGCACTATAATTGTTTTTTGTTTTGTTTTGTTTTTGTTTTTGCACAGGGCTACGATTTGAACTCGGGTACTCCTGAATCCAGGGTCAGTGCTCTATCCACTACGCCACCTAGCTGCCCCTTTTTTTAATTGTATTTTTTTTTAATCTTGTGTACTTTAAAACATTATTTTGAGAAGGAATCCATAGGTTTCACCAGACTGCCAAAGGGGACCATGATATAACAAAAGTTAACAACTCCCTGATCTAGCCCAATTCCCTGTTATGAATGAGACCCAGACTTGGGATGGGATTTGTCCCACAAACGGGGCTCATGCTATTTGTATCATGACTTTCTGCCTCATGCCATTTGTTCCAGTTTAATGCAGTCCTTGACAAAGCTGGCCAGGGAAAAACTCAGGGTGTTGGGGGAAGGGGAAGTAGGTTCCCAATGTTGAGACTGTTATCAGTCTACTCTATCATTTCCTCCTCAACCCTCACTTCCAAGGGAAAAGTGTTTTGAGGGGAAATTGAGTAAATTCACAGCTGGACCTTAAAGAAATGCGGGTTCTATTCTTAAGATACACAGATTTGTTACACATGGCAGGGTCAAAGGAAACATTTCGGCCAGGATCCATGTCTCTGCCACAGGTATTTGCAAGGGTTTGGTTCACAGATATATATCTCATATAGGAATTTGGGTTTTAAGGATCCAAGGAGAACAGAATGGGAACAACTCTGCATTTGGAGTCAGGAGGCCTGAATTTGAATCTTTCCCTTGAGTATCTCTGGAGCCCTATTGGAAAGAGCACTGGTGTCGGACCCCAGTCCTGGTATTGAATTCTAGCGCTGCCTCTTGTTTAATGATGTAGTGATCACAGATTTAGACCTGGGAGGGAAATTGGAGGTCCTCCTTCCTGAAAGCAGAGGATCTGGAGTCAGAGATACTCAATTCAGTTACTGACTCAGTCATTTACTACCAGCATGACATTGCGTAAATCACATCACCAATCTGGGCCATGAGGAGGTTGGACCAGATGGGCTCCTAAGGCATTGATCTTATGACATCTCTCTCTTTTTTTAAAGTAATAAACATTTTTATTTATAGTTTGGGGTTCCAATTTTTATCCCTCCTTCCTTCCCTCCCCTCCTCCCTCTCTGAACCAGTAAGCAATTAGATATAGGTCATACGTGTACAATTATGTAAAGCATTACCAAATTAGTCATTTTGTATAAGAAAACTTGAATCAGAGAAAATAAATGAAAGTGGAAAAATTGCATTCATCAGCCTGTGTTCCATCAATATCAGTTCTTTCTTTGGAGGTGGATAGTACATTTCATCAATATTGAGGGCAGCTAGTGGACAAAGCACTGGCCCTGGATTCAGAAGGACCTGAGTTCAAACCCAACCTCAGACACTTGACACTTACTGTGTAACCCTGGGCAAGTCACTTAACCCTCATTGCCCAGCAAACAAACAAACAACCAAAAAACCAAGAGAGAGAGAGAGAGAGAGAATTGTCCTTTGGGATTGTCTTGGATTATGACATCTCTTGACCGAAGTCAGATAGACAGAAAGTGTCTGAGCCAGGATTCAAAGCCATGTGCTCTGACTTTACACCAAATGTTCTTTCCATACTGTGCAGTAGAAGGCATGCTGGGACTTTGAGGCAATAAGATCTGTTGCTTCCTAAGTGTGTGACCATCGGCAAGCTACTTCATCTCTTAAGTCCAGCGTTCTCATCCATAAAATGAGGAAAATGATACCTACAGTACTTGTTTCACAAGGTTGTTGTCAGGCTCAAATGAGATAATGTGTGCAAAGGGCTATATAAATGTCAGCTGTTATTTTTACCTGTACAACTTCGGGCCAGTCACTTCCCCTTCTGAACCTCATTTCCTCATCTATAAAATGAGGGGGTTGGAGTAGATAACCTCTAAGGTCCCTTCTAGCTCTGAACCCTTGCTACCAGGGAGAATGTGGGCAATGAAGGGCACACACCTATACCTTACATATGTTTGCACACAGACACATAGATATACATACAGATTTAGGTTACCCTGTCTTTGCCTAGCCTATCCCTCCAAGGGAGGGGTCTCTTTTCCAGTTATCAGTGAGGCAGAGCACATTCCAGCAGCTCAGTGCATTTATCCCAGCCCATAACTATCACTGTCTTGCATCATCCAGCTGCCTGCTGGTGCATTTCATCACCCTTGCTTTCTCCTCTAGGACCTTGCATCTCCCCTCCAGTTATCGGCATATTCCATCGCCCTCCCATACCCGGATGTATTGCTTCAGAGTAGGCTGGTGTTTGGTGTTGCCTATCAGTGGCTGCCATCAGCCTTCTGGCCTTTTAATCTGACTGATGAATCTTGCCTATTGGGGGATCGCTGGGCCAAGCAGGTGGGAACCAGTTTGGGAGTTTCTTTGAAGGTAACAAGACTGAATCTCTTCGTCCTCCTTTGATCAGGAAAGTCAAGATTGTTTTACTGAGTTCTTGGTCTCTTTCTTTGGATATAGTTGATCAGTCAGTCAATTACCGCTTTTAAGTGCCTGCTATGTATCAAGCAATATGCTTTGCATCAAGTATACAAAGAAAGGCAAACAAACAAAAACCATCCCCCAAGCAAGCAAACAAACAAACAAACAAAAAAAACTACTCTCTACTCTCATGGACCTCAGGGTCTAATGGAATCAATAATGTACAAACAAAATATAGACAGAATAAAGTCTGGGTAGTTACTTTAGAGGGAAGGCTTTAAGATCCAGGAAGACTGAGAAAAACTTCTTGGAAGAAGGTGGAAATTTAGTGGAGACTTGAAGAAAGCCAGGTAAGCCAGGAAGAGGGAGAGGATTCTAGGCATGGAGAATAGGGTGAGCCAGTGAAAATACAGTAAGGACATAGATTGAGTTGGGCAAGTAACAGCAAAGAGGTCAGTGTCACTGGATCATAAATTAGAGTAGAGGATCGGGAGTAAGTAGACTGGGGGGCAGCTAGGTGGCACACTGGCTAAAGCTCTGGCCCTGGATTCAGGAGGACCTGAGTTCAAAACTAGCCTCAGACATTTATTAGCTGTAAATGTAGCAAGTCACTTAACCCACATTGCCTAAAAAAAAAAAAAAAAAAAAAGAGGAGGAGTAAGTAGACTGGAAAGGTAGGAAAAGGCTAAGTGATGAAGGGATTTATAAGCCAAACAGGCAATCTGAGATTTGATTCTGGCAGAAATAGAGAATGTCAGGTATATAAAAACAACAACAACAACAAATTAACAACAACAAAAAAAAAAACCCCATTCCCTCAAGAAGCTTAAACTCTATGAGGCAGCTATGGGGCACCTTAGTGTATAGACAGCTGAGCCTGCTGCCAGGACAGTCCAAAGTTCAAATCTAGCTTCAGACACTTACTAGCTGTGTTACCTTGGGCATGTCACTTAACCCGTACCTGCCTCTGTTTCCTCATCTGTAAAATGAGCATGATAATAAAATCTACATCCCAGAGTTCTTATGAAGATCAACTGAAATAATATTTGTAAAGACCTTGGCACAATGTCTGACACATAGTAGGTCCTATTCAAATGCTAGTTGATAAAAATAATATATTATATATATATATAATGATTATTATTGGCAGCAACATTTGTGGATTAAAATTAAATATATAATACCTGTGGGCAAGTTAGGTTGTTGTATGCTGAAAATAGTTTTCTGGGTGAATGGGGGATTAAACTTCAGTCAATATTGATCCAGAAACATATACATACATATGTATACAATATGCTGTTGTGTGTACACGTATGTATACATATGTTATATGTACACACACAAATACACACAGAGCCTAACAACCCCCCTATACATAACACATACATTTATAGACATATATGTGTATATATACAATGTAACATCTATATCTGCTTATGTTTATATGTGCATATTATATACAGGTATACTATATGCACATATATCTATGAACTCATCTATAGAGAGAGATGATATAGCTATAGCTATAGATGACATAGATCTAAATCTATCTCAGACACAGAACTGGAACCCAGATCCAGTGTTCTTTCCACAATCTTAGCCTGCTCTGTACAATCTGGAAACTCCTTAAGGGAAGGGCCTATGATTGAATTTCTCTTTGAATTTCTAGAACCCAGCACAAATATCAGATTATTGGGGGCAGCTAGGTGGCACAGTGGATAAAGCACCGACCTTGGATTCAGGAGGACCTGAGTTCAAATCCAGCCTCAGACACTTGGCATTTATTAGCTGTGTGACCCTGGGCAAGTCACTTAACCCTCATTGCCCTGCAAAACAAACAAACAAACAAACAAACAAAAACCACACAAACAAATATCGGACTATTGGCTTTGGACTCATGGAACCTGGTTTCTATATCTATAATTATACTCTATTGTGTATATTATATATAATATAACCCATTGTCTCTAAAATGGGAGGATTAGACTAGCAAGTCTCTAATCTCCCTTACACCTCTAAATCTGTGATCTTGGAAATATGAGAAATAAGAGACTTGGTGGACAAACTTTGTGAAGAAGGAGCGTGAGGGAAAGCTCGAAGAAGTTTGGGGCCTGATGAATTCAATCCCTTCATTTTACAGAAGGAAAACCTGATACTCAGGGAGTTTAAGGGACTTGATAGTAGGATTGGGAGGGCACACCAGGCAGAGGGCACAGCCTGAGCAATGGGACAGAGACAAGACTTTTGAGGAGGTCTGTTTAGGAGACAATGAGTAGAGTGGAGGGATTGTGTGGGACAGGACCAGGGACCATCAGTAGGAGGAGGAGATTTTCAGGCTTGGATTGTAAATGTTTCCCAACAAGGAGAGCTACCCCCAAGTGGAACAAGCTCCCTTAGGGGATTCCCCAACCCCTTGAGTTGTTCAAGCAAAGATCAAATGACCAGCCATCAGGGATGTTGGTCAAGGGGATTCCTGGTTAGGTCACGAGGTCCCTTCAAATAGAAAGACTGTGATTGGGACTGATGCGGGGAGAGAAGGCTGGAGAGGCTGGTTCCTAGACCAGGAAGTGAGAGGCATTGGAAGGATGGGCTCCTTCTTCTTCCATCCCCTTCCCCATCTTGCCTTCCCCAAGCCACCTCTGTAGTGAATCTTCCCCATCCATCAGCAGACAGCTAGGAGCCAGAAGTCCATTGAAAGGGGGAACTGAGCTGAGGACGAGCTGCTGAGAGGAGCAGAAAAATTGTTCCTTCGAGGACTTTATAGATTTTTTTTGGCATGTAAAAGCATTTCTAGTCCTTCTATAGGGTGGGGGCAGGGACCCAACCAGATAAAAATACCTTTGCGTCCACCAGGACGCTTTCTTCTTTTTCATAATTCAAGAGTCTGTCAATCACCATCGATGGAGATAGTAAAATGGGACTGAGTGAGTGTGGATTGGCTGGGAGGGCGTTGGGCGATGGTAGATGGCGATGGGGGTGGGCTGAGAAGGCTGGAGAAGGGAGGCCAGAGCTGTCAAGTGGCCAAAAGACCTTTCTGATGTCCCTCTAAGCAGGTAGGCAGGTGAGAAGCCCTGCCAAAGCAAACAGTGCTGGGAAAGTGTCAATACTGAGTCACTAGGTGGTGGCTCTGCTTTTCAGCCTGCAAAGACTGCCTCAGGGAGGGGTCAGACTTGGGCAAAATGTCGATGCATTTACTGTCAGCGCATGCTCTGTTACTCCAAAGCTCTCTCTGGCTTTTTCCTAAACAGGACCCTCAATAGACACCATGGGGGAGGACATAGAGAATCCACATTAGGGCTTTTCCTCTATCCCTCTCTATTCTGGATGAAAAGCTGAAAGTCCCAGCCTAGGCTGTCTCAACCAGGGAAGAAGAGGTCAAATCTCTTCACTGGTAGATTCTGGGCTCCAGGGAGGACTTGTAAAGTGTTGTCTGCCTGGAACAGTGGAAAGAATGCTGGGTTTGGAGTAAAAAACAACCTGGATTTAAATTTTGGCTGTGTCATTGAATACCCAAGTGACCTTGGGTAAGTCATTGGGGCAAGCCTCTCCGCCTCATTTTCCTCAAATGTAAAATGAGGTTCCTTCCCAGCTCTGATCTTTCACATTCTCCTCCATCCATCCATCTTCCCCCACCCCCAAGGGACCATAGGAAAGTATGGTGCAGAGGAAAGAGCACCAGTGCAGGATGTGGAGGGAGCGGGGTTCAAATTCCTCTTTCACTTCTTACTGCCTTTGTGACCTTGGGCTAGTCACTTATCTTTCCCATGGAATTCTGGGAAGTCCTGAAAAATGAGAGAACTGACCTGGCTGGTCCCTGAGGCCCCTCCCAACTCCCCAAAGCCACGATGAGCCGTCTCAGAAGTAAAAAGAAAAGTAATTTTAGGGCTGGGAG
Source organism: Dromiciops gliroides (assembly GCF_019393635.1). Classification (NCBI taxonomy): domain Eukaryota; kingdom Metazoa; phylum Chordata; class Mammalia; order Microbiotheria; family Microbiotheriidae; genus Dromiciops; species Dromiciops gliroides. The sequence continues at coordinate 24,111,601 of NC_057861.1, forward strand.
AGTCTTGGAGATGGCCCAGCCTAACCCCATGGTATTGTAACAGACACGTCCACATGTGGGGCAGGAGTCACCCATGGCGGGAGGGCATTGATGCAAAAATCAAGATGTGTCTGCACAGTTTTACTGACCAGATACATTTAGGAGAAGATAGACAGTAGGCTGCAGGGAGGAAAGAAGGGACCTGGGCTCTGCTATCCTCAGGCTGGCTGACCTAAAGGGAAACCCTGGGCCGCAGTTTTCTCATTGGCAAAATGAAGATGGTGGATTGAAAAATTTCCAAGTCCTCCTTGTATTCTGATTTTCCTTGCTCCAAGGCCTCTCCCAGCTCTACCATGGCATGTTCTAAGCCCCCTCCCAGCCCTAACATCCCCTGTTCTAGGCACCTCCCAGGCCTGCCATCCCCTGTTCTAAAGCCCCTCCCAGCTCTGCCATCCCCTGTTCTAAGGCCCCTCCCAGCTCTGCCATCCCCTGTTCTAAGGCCTCTCCCAGCTCTGCCATCCCCTGTTCTAAGGCCCCTCCCAGCCCTGAGCTTCCCTGTTCAAAGCCCCTCCCAGTTCCACCATCTCCTATTCTAAGGGTTCTGTCAGCTCTGAAATTCTTTTTTCTAAAAGGCCTTTTCAACCTAGCACAAGACTAGGCAGATACAAACACTACTAAAGACTTGAAGAAACCCAAAGAAGCCTACCTATAAGAGGAAAGCCTACAGGGGCTTTCTTTTAAGTCTCTCATTGTAGGGAGAAGTAAAAATCCTGCCAGATTGAGTCAGAGGCCCTTAGTTCAGGTCCTTACACTGCTCTGGGCCCTCAGTTTCTTTCTCTGTAACATGAAAGGACTGGCCTAGATGTCCCTGTGGCTCTCAGGCCATGACCTTGGGCCCTGTCTTGGGCAGGAAGTTGCTAGCATTATGTCATTTCCAGTCTCTGCCCCAGGAGACCTCATCCCATTGGTATGCCATGCCGGGGTTCAGGGAGGCTGGGTGGAGGTGAGGAATAAATGGAATAGTTGAGCCCCAATCAGCTCAGGTGCCAGATGTTTTCCCTCCTCAGCAAGTGTGGCCAGAAGGTCAATAACAGTGGTGTGTGTGCCTAGGAAAGGTGTCCCCCAGCTGTGAAACATCTCTCATCCCCCCTGCCCCTGCTCCACCATATCCCCACACCCCAAGTCCCAGGTCTTTTCTTTATGGCTCAAGGGTGTTGTCTGACTTCTAGGAGACAGATGGGAGGCCAAAGAAGAGAGGCGGGGGGAGGTCAAGTGAGAGACACTGGTACATGATGAAAAAGCTGAGATCAGTGGACAAGATGTCTGAGCCTTATGATGCTTATCTTGTTCCAGTGGACGGAGGAGTAAAGGGCATTTCTTATCTCTCCTTGGCTTTCCAGCTCACTTCGGCTACTTAAGGAAGCTCCATCTAAAGGCTTTCCACATTCCTGTGTGCTCTGGTTCCTGCAAAGCAGGAAGGGGCTCTTACTCCAAGCCTTATTCCATCTCAGCTGGAAGTGTCATTGAATGTCCAATTCCCACAATTCCCCAAGGACAGAGGGAGGGAGCCTATGTAGCCCTTGGTGAGGAAAGGAGTGGAATGAAGGAAGGCAGAGAAATACTTGGGAGTATATTTTCTTTTCTCTCTCCCCACGCCCTTCTGGTAAGGGCAAATTTCTGTTGGGGGAGGGATCAATAAATAATTTTAAATAAATAAGTTTAGTTAAATACTTTTAATCATTCTCGATCGTTTGCTTGAATCATTATTCTGGCTTACAGATGATCATAAGAACTCATGGTTTGGAAGGATCTCATTGACCACCTAGTCCAATCTGCTTATTTTATAGATGAGGAAACTGAGGACCACTGAACTGAGTAGAGTGACTTGTCCAAGGTCACCCAGGTAGTAATCTTTGGAGGTAGGATTTGAACTCAGTTCCTCTGCTTTCACAAATAGTTCTCGCTCCTGTACTAGGTGAATTGCAGCAAACCTTAGAACAGGCTGCATTTCAATGGTTGGGTATCTGGTTCAAGCTCTGTCCCTAACCATCAAAGAGTATTTTAAGAAGGAAGGCCGATCATGTGTAAATGTCTCATTTCCTGAGGCCAGTTAGCCCGATTTCATGAATGGTTAAGAGTCTGAGGTGCTTGAGTGTGCTTCTGTAATGGAGTGTACCTGGGAGTTTGTGTGCAGAGCCCACACCCTCTCCCCTCCAGCGGCTGGTGTTTTTCCACTTTGGCAGTCAGGTGAACTCGCTGAGATGACTGACGCCCATGGGTTAAACCCTCATTGTCTCTGAAACCTTTTGGCTGTCCTCCTGATGTCTGAGTAGGGACTGGAAGGCTCTCCCCATCAGCTGTCTTGAGTCTTTGTGTCATCCCACTTGGAACTGAGGGAGTTCTTGGCCATGCCATCAAAGTCACAGAGACCTCAGGGCCAAATAGCCAACCCATTCTCTCTATAGCTGAGCTAACCCATGATTGCCTATCCTTAGCCTGAAGACCTCTATTGAGCCACTTGGGGATGGCTTTCCTTCTTAAGAAGTTTTTTTGACTTCAAGTCCAAATATCCTGCCTTTGCAGCTTCTACCCAGGGCTCCTAACTCTCTCCTCTGGGGCCAAATACAATAGGTCAAATCTCTTCTCCAAATGGTCCCCCTGGTCCATTAGACTATGAGCTCCTCAGAGGCAGGGGCTGTGTTTTCCTCTCTTTGTATCCCCAGTGCCTGACCTATACTTGGTGTTTATTGACTGACTGACTGACTGATTGAATGCAGCTCCATGTCAGCTCTCTCCTAAGTCTTCTTCAGGCCAACCATTCCCAATTTCTTCAAGTTTGTGAATTCCAATTATCCTGAAATTTCATCAGCCAACAAGTATTTCTGAGATACCTAGTGGGACCCAATCATGTGAAAAGCCTGCTATTTTTTTTTTTCAGTCAGACCCAAGCGACCTGGTAGTAGAGACAAAGATAAGTAAGGGGGAAGGAATCCATTGGGCATAGCTATCACTGGATCTAGAACTAGAATCTTGGGAATCTTCTAACCCAACTCACTCATTTTTACCAATAAGTAAACTGAGGTCTAGAGAGGGGAAAAGGTTTAATTGAGATCATAGTAAACCCATGGCCTTAGGAGGCCAGCTTGTCATTTTTAAGATGAGGAGATGGAAGCCCTAGATCACAGAGGTAGTAAGAGGAAGAGTCAGATTTTGAATCCAGGTCTTCAGTCTTCAGATCTTAGCTCTCTTGGCAAATGTGTCATAGTAGAGAAACAGCATTGAATTTGGAGTGAGGAGAGCCTGATTTCTCAGATCTACTACCCCTTAGTTGCCAGGAAATCTTGCACAAACCTCATGGTCTCAATCTCTAACTGTCAAATGGGGACAATGATATCACTGATTGCCTCCCAGTGTTCTTGTGAGGATCATAGGAAATAGCATCAGTCACTCAAATAGCATTTATTAAACACCTTATCCTGTGCTAGGGAGATACTGAGAAAGGCCCCTCAAAGCACTCACAGGTTAGTGAGTATAAAGTTCTTCCTGCACTTAGGACAATAAAACAAAAATCCCATATTTTACTGGAAGCCTTTTCCAGCTCCCTTTAATTCTAATGCCTTCCCTCAATTAATTATTTTCTATTTAATCTGTACACAGTTTGATTTGTATATATTTGTTTGCATGTGTGCAAGTCCCTTGAGGGACAGTCTTTTGCCCCTTTTTGTATCTCCAGAATTAGCACAGTGCCTGACATGGAGTAGGCACTTAATAAATGTTTATTGACTAATTAATCAATCCATCAGAGAGAAATTCAAGGTATGACTGCACAGAGACAAGTGACCTAGACGGACCTTCAGCCCCTGGAGGAAGAAGAAGGAGGTCTTCCCCACTGCAGATCTAACCCTGGGTGCCTTACCTGAGTGTTTGCCATTCAGGTAGCTATGACATTTACCTCTGGCATTCTCCTGAGATTCACCGATAAAACCTCAGGTAATTACTGCCTTTGTCCCTTTAATGACCTGTTTAAATAGCTGTTGTTTGAATAATAGAACAATTATTTGGTATGGGAAATAGTGCCTCTGGTCCCACTTGCCATCCCTTTTTACCAGGTAGTCTTTCTCAGTTCTGTTTGTTCCCCCTTTTTCTGTGGGGGTTCAAAAGAGGCGCAAGCTTGGTGGGTCCCTGTGCCCCAAAGAGTGAATGACGGGGCAGGAAGAAGGTCAACTCGGGGTCAGTCCCCAAAGGTACAGTTTAGTAGGGTGAAGCCTTCCCCTGAATTTGGCAGCCTGCCCAAAATATCTCTATATGATGCAAGCAGCCTGAGTCTGCCTAACCAGCCTGGAGAGCTCCTGGGAGGGGGACAGGGGGGGAATGAGGGGAGAAAGAGTGGCTCATTCTGCTATTTCAGGTCCTGCTTGAAATCAATGAAACAACAGTATTTCCTGTGGGAGGAGATTTCACTGCTATAGATCTGATCCTCTGTGTTACCTGGCACTTGGGGACCCCCTGGAAATCTGTGCAGAAGCCAACAGCTACCTGAGGGCCCTTATTAACTTTTTTATACGGCAGCTGTCCCTATGGATCTGTTTCTAAATCCACCTTGACTCTGGTATTCCAGAGCTCAAGATTCTTTGGTGGCTCCCCACTGGCTTTGGAGATGAAGTAAAAATTCCTCAGCTTCAACTCCACAGTCTAAGGACCTCAGTCTGTTTTGTCAGTGAGAATACTCCGTCCCATCTTCTCCTGCTGAAACCTTGCCTCATTTCCACCTTCCCTACATTTGCTAGTAACCCCCCTCACAAACCACCTTGTATTTAGATACTTTGTAGTTATTCAGTTTATACTTATGCTGTATGTGCATATATTTGTTCAGTCATTTTCAGTTCCGGCTCTTGGGGTTTTCTTGGCAAAGATACTGGAGCAGTTTACCTTTTCATTCTTCAGCTCATTTTGCAGATGAAGAAACTGAGGCAAACAGGGTCATACAGCTATTAAGTGTCTGAAGCAGGATTTAAACTTAGGTCTTCCTGACTCCAGTGTTCTATCCACTGAGTCACCAAATAGCTGCCCAGAGAGAGAGAGAGAGAGAGAGAGAGATGTATATCTGTATCTCTTGGCTCCTGGCATTTTCTCTCACTGTCCTCCATTCCTGGAATACTCTACCTCCTCAGCTCTGCCTCCTGGCCTCCCCATCTTCCTTCAAGCCCAAGCTAAATTTCTACTTTTTACAAGATGCCTGCCTTTCCCAACCCCTCTTAACTCTAGTGTCTTCCCTCTGTCAATTATTCCCTATTAATCCTGTACATGGTTTACTTTGGATATATTTGTTTGCATGTTGTCTCTCCCATTAGATTGTAAACTCCTTGAGGGCAAAAACTATCTTTTGCCTCTTTTTGTAACTCCAGTGCTTACCATAATTCCTGGGATATAGTTGACACTTAATAAATGTTTATTGATTGAATGCTTTAAAAATTATGTTGTTACCAGCCCGGATTACTTATGTATTCAATTGGGTTGGTGCTACTTCTTTTCATAAATACTTTTTCTTTTTCTTTTTTTTTGGGGGGGCAATGAGGGTTAAGTGACTTGCCCAGGGTCACACAGCTAGTAAGTATAAAGTGTCTGAGGCCAGATTTGAACTCAGGTCTTCCTGAATCCAGGGTCAGTGCTTTATCCACTTCACCACCTAGTTGCCCCTCTATTTCTTTAAATAGCATGTCTTTGTTTCACAAGTTAAAAGAAATAAGGGATGGCCAGTGGATAGGCAAGAAGGCCTGAAGCATAGGAGATGGACTTCCTGTGGTAACCTTATGGGAAGACATGGGCAAGAATCTCATGAGATAGATAGGCTTGTATGGATTTGAGTCGGCATCACTAGAAGAAAGAGACAAATCAGTGAGATCACAGGTCCACTGGGCAAACACCCAGCAGCCAGCAATATCCCAAGTGCATGTAAAGCTTGATAAGTAGTCACTGGGAAATGTTTAATAAGATAAATATTTAATAAGATAAATAAAAATACTATATAACATAGATAATGTCACATTTTAAGACTAAGTCAGTGTGCCCAGTGGACACACAGAAGTCCTTATGCACAGTTTGGTGATCCTGTTTTTATTTGAGTTTGACCCCACTGTGAATGGAGTTTATGAGCTTAATGCTTATAAGCATTTTAGACCTGAGGTGGTGATTTCATTGTCATTGATGATGAAAACAGATTACTAAAGGAGTCCTCATAAAGCTGTCCATTTTGCATCCATTTCAGTCTATCAATCAATAAACATTTATTTTGTTATTGTTCAGTCTTTCAGTCGTGTCTGACTCTTCATGAACCACAGATCGTAGCACGCCTGGCCTCTCTATCCTCCACTATTTCCCCAAATCTGTCCAAGCTCACGTCTGTTGTCTCTATGACACTATCTATCCATCACCTTTTCCGCCATCCCTTTCTCCTTTTTCTTCATCTTTTCCAACATCATGATCTTTCTCAATGAGTCCCATCTTCTCATTATGTGGCCAACATATTGAAGCATCCACTTCAGCACTTGGCCTTCCAGTGAATAGTCTGAGTTAATTTCTTTAAGTATTGACTAATTTGTTCTCTTTGCTGTCTGACGGACTCTCAAAAGCCTTCTCCAGTACCACCATCTGAAAGTGTCTATTCAACAGTGCTTATAGTCCAAGTCTCCTCATTTTCCAATTTTCACAGCCATATGTCGCTACTGGAAAAAGCCATAGCTTTGACTTTATGGACCTTTGTTGGCAAGGTGATGTCTCCACTTTTTAGTACACTGCCCAGATTGGCTATAGCTTTCCTTCCAAGAAGCATCTTCTAATTTTATGGCTGCAGTCGCCATTTCCAGTGATTTTCAAGCCCAAGAATATAAAATCTGACACTGCTTCCATTTCCTCTTCCTCTACTTGCTAGAAAGTGATGGGACCAATTGCTAAGATCTTAGTTGGTTGTTTTTGTTTAATGTTAAGCTTCACACCAGCTTTGACCCTGTCCTCTTTTACCCTCATCAAGAGCCTTCTTAATTCTTCTTCACTTTGTACCATCAGAGTGGTATCATGTGCATATCTCAGATCGTTGATATTTCTCCCAGTAAGCACCTATTATGCTCCAGGCACTCTGTAAGCCAAACACACTGGCTATTTGGTGACTTTCCAGTTTCTCCTACTCAAAGGATAATGGTTTCTATGCAATCGGGATGATCCAACCTGGTTGGATGTCTTGGTAAACTTAGCCCAGGTCTACTTTACCTTTCATTGCTATTTCATGAGCTGATACCACTAATAATCTCCCACTGTCCTTTTTTGGGTAAGGTTCTGTGAATAAACTACCATAAAATGCTGTTGCCTTTGGTTGCCCTATCTAGTGATATAACAAGATCAGTTAGCACCGTGACTAGCACATAGTAAGTGCTTGATAAATGTTTTACTGATTGACTGAACTATATATTAACTATTAGTTTCTGGACTTTCTGAAAAGTGGCTTAAACTTTTTTCTGTATATTTTTATATATATCTGGGTCTTGATTGGTACAAATAATGAATCCCATGAAGTGATTGCATTATTCCAGTTTTCACTGCACATTTCCATTGGTCTGGAACCAATGACCAAATTTTATATAACTTCAAATGATCATATTTTATATAACTTTAAATAATTCAAATTTAAATACGTGACTACTTCATGAGGTTCTTTATTCATACTAACTTCAACCTAGCTGTACATATATATCTATATATTCATATCCATATCCGTATCTGTATCCATATCCATATCCATATCCATATCCATATCCATATCCATATCCATATCCATATCCATATCCATATCCATATCCATATCCATATCCATATCTATATATCCATATCTAGATCTATAGATACACACATATTTATGTATTTATGCATTCATTCATCCATTTATTTATTTGCTTATTTTGTTATTTATTTATTTATTTATATGCAGATATATGTGTGTACATGCTCCTCAACAGAATGTAAGCTTTTTGAGGACAGGGAACCTTTCATTTTTACTTACATGCTCCTTAGTGCTTAGCGAAGGCTGGGAATAATGTAGGCACTTAAATGTTCTTCATGATTGATTTAGCTGTCTTTTCTTTGTGTGGTGACTTTGGTTACACACAGAAGAATCCCAGAATTGTATACAGGAGACAATTGAATTTTGAAGATACTCAGGGATTGGTTTTCAATATTCCCAGGAAAATATCATGAGAAATATCATTACCCAAAAAGTGAGCAAGAACACCGTAACAACATGTCTGAAAGTTCATGATAGAGGCATAGACAGATGGCAATTGATTTGGAATATATATGTGTAAATGCATATGTATATCTATGTGTGTATATATGTAGGTAGGTAAATATGGATGCATACATATATGCACATATGCATATATGCAGAGCCACACACATATATACATAACATATATACACACATATAAGGTTTTAGGGGACTTCAATGTTGGTAATCTGAAGCAATGTCTTTCAGAGACAGTACCTCATTTAAATAGGCTGTTTGAATGTAACTTTTGTTAATTGATGAAGGACTCTTCTCATTGATATCTTTTTTTTTTTTCAATTTGGGGTTGATCTTGACCTTTGTTCTGATCAGTCAATGATCTGACCACATACTGCTGGCTCTGGACTAACTTCCATGCGGGTCTATAGTCATTTCCTCTCTATTAAGATATTGTCAATTTCTCATTTGGTGACGATGTTTATTCCTTGCCATGACAAGTATCCTCTTCAGACTCTTCTTCAATCAGCCAATCAATCAGTGGATCAATAAGCATTTTAAGTCCCTACTTTGCTCCAGGCACTGTGGGATATAATAGTAAATACAAAATGGCCCCAGACCTTAGAAACTTCCATGGGAAAGACAATGTATGCCTATACATATATAAGTATTGATTAAAAATATGAAAATGAGGGCAGCTAGATGGCGCAGTGGAGAAAGCTCCAGCCCTGGATTCAGGAGTACCTGAGTTCAAATCCCTCCTCAGACACTTGACACTTACTAGCTGTGTGACCTTGGGCAAGTCACTTAACCCCCATTGCCCCGCAAAAAAAAAAAAAAGAAAAGAAAGAAAGAAAAAAGAAAATGGAAACAGAGCAATCTGGTTCTGAGCTATCCCTTGCCTGGGATATTCAGAATATTTTTAGTGGCTGTCCTCCACACCCGGAACATTCTCCCTTCTCATCTTGTCTTCCCTGACTCCCTGCATGTCTCACCTAAAGTCTCATCTTCCATAAGAAGCAATTTCCCTTCCTTAATTGCAGTGCCTTCTCTTGAAGATTGTCTCTGTTTTGCCCTGTACATATATGGAGTGTTCCAGAAGTGTTTATGCAAATCTGTACACATACATCCTGTCCTTAGGATGCATCTTGTACACATCTTGTTTGTGCAGAATTGTTTTGATCATTAGACTTTGAGCTTCTTGAAAGCAGGGACTGACTTTTGTCTTTCTTTGTATTCCCAGAGCTTATCAATGCTGGATACATAGTAGTTACTAAATGAATGTTAAATGACTGATTTATTGGAGGCATTGGCAGGATCTGAGGCGGAGTGGTACTGGCATCTGGGGGGTTCCAAGTAAGACCCCATATAGAATGTGACACTTTGGTAAGTAGGGGATAAGTTCCAGCCATGGGGCACAGCCAGTACCATAACTTGGAGGTGGAGAAATGGAGTAGTCATGTAATATATGTAAAAAAGAATTGTAGAGGGACAGCTAGGTGGCGCAGTGGACAAAGCACCGGTTCTGGATTCAAGAGGACCTGAGTTCAAATCTGAACTCAGACACTTGACACTTACTAGCTGTGTGACCCTGGGCAGGTCACTTAACCCTTATTGCCCTGCAAAAACCAAACCAAAACAAAAAAAGAATTGCAGTATATGAGACAAAGTGCTAGACTTAGAGGCAGGAGGCCTGTACCACGAAAAGAATGAAGAATTTGCAGTCAGAGGACCTGGATTCAAATTCTGTTTTAACTACTATCTGTGTGTCCTTAGTCAAGCCAGTTAAACTTAATGGGTTTCAGTTTATTCATCTGGAATATGAAGAAATTGGACTACATGACTTCTGAGGTCCTTTCCAGTTCTTAATCTACCTACAAAGCAGAGGTGTGACCATAGGCAAATTACTTAATATCTCTAAGCCTCAGTTTCCTTATCTGTAAAATACGGACCATAGGGGCAGCTAGGTGGCACAGTGGATAAAGCACTGGCCCTGGAGTCAGGAATACCTGAGTTCAAATCTGGCCTCAGACACTTAACACTTACTAGCTGTGTGACCCTAGGCAAGTCACTTAACCCCAACTGCCTCACTAAAAAAAAAAAAAAATACGGACCATAACAGATGTGCTACCAATATTGCAAAGTTGTTATGAGAAGAGTTCTTTGTAAGCTTGAAAGTTCTCCAGGCATATGAATTATTATTATCATTATTGCTATTGTTGTTGTTATTTTTAAATAGAGTTGAGACCTCTGAGTCATCTACAAGGATTTAGTCTCTTCTGTTTCTTAATCCTGATATATATTTTTCCAGTATCACATTTTTTGCATTGATATTCTCTATGGCCATGTTTTTAGGCAAATTTTAGTGAGGTAATGTCCCTTTTGCATGGGACTATTTTGGTTTCAGAAAGGGGATGGAAAAATAATTTTTTTTTTGCTTCAAACATCTTTTCTTTTATTTTTGGTGGGGCAATGAGGGTCAAGTGACTGCCCAGGGTCACACAGCTAGTATTAAGTGTCCAAGGCTGGATTTGAACTCAGGTCCTCCTGAATCCAGGTCCGGTGTTTTATCCACTGTGCCACCTAGGTGCCCCCTCAAATGTTTTTATAATTTGTGTCACAACCACTTCATCCTCAGGACATGTGATTTCTCCTCCCCACAGCATTAAAAACAAAGGGATGCCTCACAGAAATCCTGCCTTTACATGGGTTTTAAGAGTATGCACTTCCCAAAGGTGAAGGGAACAGTCAGGATAAAGTTAGACAAAATTGTAGAAAACGACAACAATCCGACTGAGAAGAAACACAGCCTCTCAGATAAAATTTTTAGGAGGGTTTCAGACCTTTCTGGGCAGCAGATTGAGAAATGGCCCTCTGCTGAAAGTATTGAGGTCTATTTGAAGGCAGGATAATGGCATCAATATGATTATATGATCCCATCAGGTCATATGTAAGTGATGATTTTTAGAGTTTTGAAGGTTATAACTGGGAAAAAAAACCTTATAAACCAAATATCTGTTTGGAGATGACTGAAAATTTATGTAAGGATTGTTGTGGTGATATTCACAGAAGATAGATTTCTTGAGTTTTTCTTATAAGGTAAAGACCAGGGCAGCTAGGTGGCGCAGTGGATAGAGCGCTGGCCCTGGATTCAGGAGGACCTGAGTTCAAATCTGGCCTCAGACACTTTATACACTTACTAGCTGTGTGATCCTGGGTAAGTCACTTAACCCCAATTGCCTTACCAAAAAAAAAAAAAAAAAAAGAGGTAAATACCAAAATTGTGGGGTTGGGAGTCACAACCCACCTTTGACCACCAGAAAACTCTGATTAAAGCATAGTCATTGAAAGGCAAAGAAGAAGAGGAAGAGAGATAATTTGGAGCTCAAAATGTAAAGTAAATAAATAAATAAATAATGATGATTTAAAAAGAAAGTCAAGATGTAGGAAAAGAGAGACATTAAAGGAAAAGAGACAGAAGCAAGAAATAAGATTAACACAGGAGGAGTAAAAAAAAAAAAGAAAACAGTGTAGAAAAATGATATATATGTTAATGAGAGAAACTGCTTCCAGGTAAGACAGTTAAGGCTACCTTTCAGGGAGCCTGATGATTGTAAGAGATTAATCACTTTGTTGGTTGATTGAAGAAAGTCTGGGTGTACTGAAAGAGCTTTTCAGCTGCTGTGCTGATTGGATGGGTGCTGACTCTTGCTGCTCTCTACTGAGTTGTCTGAGCTCTCCACGTTTTCTACAGCCTGGTTGACCCTTAATACCCTCTATAGAGTGAAAAGGAGAAACAAAGAGAAGAGACTTTGTATCTGTTTGGATGTGATCTGTGATCATTGTAGAAGAGACATTACTTTCCTAGAAGTTGAATGAAAAAAGAATTCTATTACGTGAAGAATTAAGATATAGAATCTGCAATTCTCTAACTTCTTATCACTGAACATGTTCAATGTTGGGTTTTTTTTTTTTTTATAAAAAAGCTTAACACTTTTTCAGTTCCCTAGTAACAGTGGTTATGAGCTAAAATTTCTTTTCACTATTTCATTGTCCTGAGAGCGGAAAAGGAATAGCTTTGTTCAATCTGAGGGCAGTAAGGATCAGAAAGAGAGCAGGTAGTAGAGAAGGAATGCAGATGTTTTCCTGAAAGGACCAAGAACCTTAAGGGAAAAAACGTTCAGAGTTGTAAGTTGCCCCCAGGCACATGTATCCCCACTTATGTGCTTCCCTGTTAGGATTTTATAAGTGACTGTCCATTCCCATAGACATTTCATTTATTGGTGAGAAAGTAGAACACAGGGTTAAGGATGGACTGTGATAATTTAATTATCCCTACTTTCTCCCTCTTCTAAATAAATATAGAATGTTCCAGAAGTCTTATTCAGTTTTAAGTTTTAATAAATCTTAATTCTAACTTCACTTATCTGAGACTCAGTTTCCTCACCTGTGAAATGAGGGGTTTTAACTAGATGGACTCTAAAGTCCCTTTTAGGTCTAAACCTATACTTTAATGAAAAAAAATATATTAACCTGTCTGACCCTGAGTTTCCTCATCTATAAAATGAACTACTCCCTTCAAAGTCCAAACCTGATTATTTTTCCTGCCCTTCAAGATTTTCTCAGTTCTACCTACTTTCTAAGTAGATCAAACCAGTGAAAGAAGACAGAAAAGTCACAGGTTCCCTGTTTTAGAGGTTCAAGTTTTAGTTCTTCTATTAATTTGATCTTACATGAGTTATTTCCCCTCCCTGATCCTCAGTTTCCCTCTCTGTAAAAATGAAGGTGTCAGACTACCTGCTCCCTACAGTCCCCTCCAGCTTTGAGATTCTGGGATTCTAGGAACATAGTTATTTCCAGATCTCTGACACCCTCCCCTCCTTAACTCATGTTTTAGCAGTAGCCCTACCTGGAGTAGACATCTAGACAAAGCATTCATGAAATTCTTACTATGTACCAAGTACCACAGATGGCATTATGATTTGAGAAGGAAGGAGTAGAGGTTTTATGGATATCAATGCACTCTTATTCGTCAATTATCCCATTTATAAGCTTTGGCTGATGACTTTACCAGGTGGATCCTGGACTCTTGTCCTAACTCTGATTTAACATTCAAAATAAAACTCTGACTTAACATTCAAAATATGCCAATAAATGATTTTAATAGATGAACCACAGAGGATGAAGAAGAAATCATGCTGCCTTCTCCGGCTTGTAAAGAAGACATATGGTAGAATTTTGCCACATCCTAACCTTTTTTCACTTTGAAAAGTATGTTCCCCATAACAGGTGTAGGCTATTCCTTCTCTAGGAGAAGGCCGAATTTCACCAGAGAATGCTGGAATTGAAATGATCTGGGTAAGGCAGTGCCCACGTAGATGCTTTTAACAGATTGGTTCTCTTTCATATTACTTTTTGTGAAGTTATTTGAAGTTAATTCCTTTACCAGGCTCTGAGCTGAAAGAACTCTACTGTATGGCCTTGAGGGTTTTGTTGAGGGACCCAAAGAACTTAATTCCTTTAGCAGGTCTGATTCATTCAGAATAACTCCTCCATCTTTCTCTTCCCTTGGATTTTGACATCTCCTTCCATTTATCTTCCATTCCCTCCTGGCTTCTCCTCCTAATTCAGTTTCTCCACTCACTTTGCCTGGAGCCACTGACCCTGGGATGACATTTTCCCAGAGCATGGGGGATTCCCCTCGGCTTTTCCTTAGCCATCTTGGAGTCCGTCAGACTGGTGCCTGTGATTTCTTGTTGTAAAGTAACCAGGAAGATCTCACCCTCCAAGAGAGTCTGGCTATCCAGAAAGGAAACTGAAGGAATCCCAATGGCTTGGAGGCAGAAAAAGGCTGAATTGGCTTACTCTCATTGGAGGTCACTTCAATTTTCCACCTCATCCCTTAGTTTCCCTTCTCTGTTTGCTAGAAATAGATTTTTCTGTTTTATATGGGATCTTCTCCAAGGTTGCCCATACCAACCACTTTTATCAACAACAAACATTTATTAAGTGCTTACAGTGTGCTAGACACCATGTTAATTAAGTATCTGGGATACAAAGAAAGGCAAAAACCAAATCTTTGCCCTTGAGAGCTCATATTCTAATGGGAGAATGCATACGATAGTTAGCCGTGGGCCAAGTTCTATTGCCCACCTTGGAAGCCAGTTGTGTCAACATGGAGTCCAAAAGCATTGAGTTTTGGAATGAGGTGACCTGGGTTCAAATATTAGCTTTAACCACTTAATACTTCTTTGACTAATGTAGAAAGTATCACTAATGTCAACATTTTCTCAATGACTGTCTTTAAGGAAAGACTGGATGATCACTACTTGTCAAGAAGGTAGAAGTGGGGCCAGATGTCCTCTGAGGATCCTTTACATGCTAGAATTCTGTGATATCTCAGGGAATCTCCAACATAGAACCTAGAGTTTAATAGAATATAATTCTGGCATGTTCACATGACATAAGCCTCTTACTTGATAATTCACATTGCAGTGTTCTGTAGCTCTTTCATATATTTGTCATTTGCTATTGGGCATCATGTGACATTGCGTAGAAAGTCAGGGTTTCTGTGTAGACAGAGAGCAAAACTTGGAGGAAGACTGATTCAAGTCCAAAGTAAGGCAGATACTGACTGTGTAACCCTAGACCACTCTAGGCACCCTGGGATGCTCTAAGACAAAAATTGCAAAGGAGATGGCGACCTTCTTGGGTAGAAGATATTCCCTTGCCTGGGAACTCCCTATGCCAATGAGATCTCTATACTTCATTGCTATTGTGTATGTTATCTGTGTTAGTGGTTTATCATGGGGAGGGGGAAGTCCTTACTTTTTTATGTCCTGGATTCCTTGGGTAGTCTGCTAAAGCCCATTAATCCCTTCTCAGAAAAATGTTTTTAAATGTATAAAACAAAATATTTAACATTACAAAGGAAACCTTAGGTCGTGAAAATAAAAATGTTTTTTTTTTCCCCATCCAAGTTCACATCATATCCCCTGAAATCTATCCATATATCCCGGGGTGGGGGGTGGGGGTGGTGTGTGTGTGTCTACTGACCCCAGATTAAGAATCCTTCTACAATCGTGGAAGACCTAGGAAGTCCAGGATTAGGTTCTCTCTAAACCTCACAGTTGGAACTTAGTAAATGTTATTAATTATGTTAGCCCTTAGAGCTCAGTGACAGGATTGTAGAATCACATATTTCATGTAGCTGGAGAGACCTTAGAGGTCATATTGTCTGGAGAAAGTGGCCCTGTGCATAGAATGCTAAACTTTGAGTCAGGGACTTGTTATTGTTCAGTTGTATCTGACCCATTTGGGGTTTTCTTGGCAACGATGCTGAAGTGGTTTGCCATCTCCATCTCCAGCTTATTTTACAGATGAGGAAACTGAGGCAAATTGGGTTAAGTGACTTACCCCAAGGTCACCCAGCTAGTAATTGTCTGAGGCCAGATTTGAACTCAGGAAGAGTCTTCCTGACTCCAGGTCCAGAACTCCACCCACTGTATCACCTAGCTTCCCTTGAATCAGGAAAACCTGAGTTCAAATCCAGCTTCAAATACTGACCCTGGGCATGTAAATTCAGTGATCTCTAATGCCTAATGTTGCTTGCATCTCTAAATCCATGATACTTTGTTCTAGCTGAAGAAGCTGAAGGACACAGAGGTTAAGTGAACTGCCCAAGGTCACATAGGTGGGAAACAGGAGCCAGGATCCTGTGGTACCATAAGATCCTCATGTTCTCTAGTGACTATATTTGTGTGCCAAGGCTCCCCCTTCCAGCCCCACCCCCACTCCCCACAACTTGATTCCCTGATTTTATGATTCTAAGTCTGGATCCTGGTCCAGTCAGTGTGTCCTTTCCACCGGATATTGGTCCCTCAGAAAGTGTTTGCATAAACAAACTTAATGACAGGGCAATGTTCTTCCTGCTCTTTCCTTGCTGGAAAAGTGATTAAACTGCCCAGAGCAGCTGCCCCTGGCCTGACCTCAGCCCCCCTGAGTTAGGGAAGTCAGGGAGTGGCTTAGAACCCTTGCCTTGAATTAAAGACGCCACCTCCAATTGTGGGACCAGGAGCTTGCTTCCGGCCATCATGTGCCTCTTACAGAGGCGGGGTTTTCCCATTCCGTGGCTGACTGATCCCTCTCGGGGCAACTGATGCTAGAAGAAGGGCCTCTATCCAGGTTCTTCAGTGGGTGAAGGTCATCCATGCATGTATCCTGAAGATCCGCCCCGGCACTGGGGGCCTTGACCTTGCATGCCAACTCTCATCCCAAGAGTTGTGATGGGCCTGAAGAAGAGGTTAAGAAAGAAGTAAATAGGGGAAAAAACCATTCAGTGACGGGAGAGCTTTGTAGGGCGATTTCGTAGGTGTAGGGGACTCCCAGGTGAAGAACTCTCCTCTACCATTGCAGATCTGTACCAGCTCTACAATTTATAATCTTAGGTAATTACCAAGAGCAAGTAGGGATTAGGTAAATTACCCAAGGTCACACAAGCAGGATGAATTCCCTAGAGAAAGGGACTGGACTTATAATTTCATTCACATTGGGAATTTCTAGGTGAGAAAATAATTTCCTCTACCAACCAAGAAGACACCTCTATAACACATAATCAGAACTTGTCTGGGGCTACTGATTGATTAGGTGACTTGCCCAGGGTCACCAATTTTCCTCGCTAGCTCTAGACCACAAGCCTTTTCATGAAATGATTCATAGTGGCTAAAGACCAGTCCTTGTGGCCCTGAGCTCCACTCCACCCCCCAGCTTTTTGTTGGTTTGTTTGTTTGTTTTATTTATTTGGTGAGGCAATTGGGGTTAAGTGACTTGCCCAGGGTCACACAGCTAGTAAGTGTCAAGGGTCTAAGACAGGATTTGAACTCAGGTCCTCCTGACTCTAGGCTTTATCCACTGTGTTACCTAGTTGCCCCCAAGGTCACATAGCTAGTAAGTATCTGAAGCAGGATCTGAACACAGGTCTTTCTGGTTCCACTATGCTACCTCATAAGAAGAAACATTGAGATATAGGTATAGGTACGGGTATGAGTATGGGTATGGGCATGGGCATGGACATAGGCATAGGTATAGGTATAAGAGATGTAATAAGGTCACATATGCCAGCCTGTGACCTAACAACTCCAGACCCCTTTTGTCCCAATTCCAGGACACAGAATGGCAAAGGAGAGGTCCAAGCAAGAAGAAGCTGTTTCTGTCAACCCTACAGATCTGTTTTCCTCTTGGATACTGCATTTTCCCTGTTTTATAAGCAGGAATAACCAGGGGGAGCTGGTACCCTTTATAGATGCTAGAATCTGGGGTAAGCAGATCATCATACAACTGGGAATACGCCAATCATGAGAAAGCCAAACAAGGATTCATACATAGATGGGTATGGCCCCTTTGGGACTTGGTGGTTACACCATTGGATTCATTTGTTATTCTGATTATTTCTGTTGACATGTCTCCCCTTCCATCTGGGAAAAAGGGCCAAGACCATAAACCACCTCAATATCTAGAGAACGCGCGAAAGTTTGTGAAGCATTTTCCTTGTAACCACTCTCCATGGCCATTTCACAGAAGAGGAAACTGAGAACCATAGAATTAATTTCTGAGTTGCCTATGAGCACACAGCTAGTAAATGTCAGGTTTCCACACTCCACACTGGGGAGGGGTGATCTTCCCTCCACCCTACTCTGTCTTTCCTATTCCATAGTGAAAATTGGTCTATAGAAATTCCAGAGTTTTAAATCTTAGCACAGTATTCAAGTGTGCTTTAATCGACATTCTAGCTAATTATGGTAATGAATAGATCTTATTTCTATTTCTATTACCCATCCCTCCAGTGGTTAGTGCCTACACTGAGGGCAAAGGTGCAAGGAGTAGGTATAGGTGGGGACAGACTGGCCGAGCAAATTTTAGAACTGAGCAATATGCTGAAAAGGCAGCTAGGTGGCACAGTGGATAGAGCACCGGGCCTGGACTCAGGAGGACCTGAGTTCATATCAGACCTAAGATGCTTGAGGAACTGTGTGACCCTGGGCAAGTCACTTAATCCTCATTGCCCCACAAAACCAAACAAACAAAAAACAAAAAAAGAATTTTTATCTCTGACACAATAAAACCTTGGGCAAGACATCTGATTTTCCTGGCCCTGACCTAATAATAATAATAATAATAATAATAATAGGTAACATTCAGATAGAAATTACCATGTGCCAGGCACTTGACAAATATCATCTCATTTGATCTTCACAACAACCCTTGGAGGGAGGTGTTGTTATGATATAGTCCCCATTTTACAGATGAGGGGACTGAGGCAAACAGAGACCAGTGACTTGCCCAGGATCACACAGCTAGGAGGTGTTTGTGGCCAAATCTGAACTCAGGTCTTCCTGACTCTGGGCCCAGTGGTCTATCCACTGAGCTACCTCAGTGCTCTAGAGTAAGCTGGTTTGCTTCCCAGCCCTCTCCCCTCAGCTGCCGTTTGTCACCTGTTCCCCTCTTCCCCCACACTCCTCTAAACCTGCCTTTAGAGTGATCATAATATCAGCTTTCTAAAAGCTGTGAATCCTGGAGAAGCAAAGACAGAAGCGGATTAGGGGGTAGGAGAGAGCAAGGAGAGGCAGAGGGATCCCAAGGCCCAGTGACCTTTCCTTGGTAGCAGTATTAAGCAGGCTGGCCTTACTCCAGCAAACAATACTGCGGCCTTAAGCAGAAATGAGTTTGACAACCCAGGCCGAATCCATCGCACAGACAGAGAATGACATCCATGGGGCCAAACTTCTGCATTTCAGGAAACAGAGAGTACACGTGTGTATTTTTAATGAGGTGATACAGATTTTTCGTTCATTAGAAGATGGTAGTTGGCAGTTAGTCGCTTTGCTCAGGTCAATATTTACCTCCTGGATGGAGGGGCAGGAGTCAATACCAATTTCCTATTGCTCATTTGTCCGTTTTCTATGCACTCTTTGTGGTCTATGCGGGAGGAGGTCCGTTTTCTAAAACACACATACAGAATACACACAGACACACAAAGACATTAATAGCTCTATCAATAGAAAATCAATACCAATCATTTATTTTTAATGTAGGGCGGGCTTATCACCACTGAAAGAAAGAATGACACAATATATTTAAAGCAAATAGAAATACTTAGCATGATAGATGGTTGTGTGTAATTGCTTCAGGTTAACAACTCTTTTCCTAATGGTGCTAATTGAGTTAATCAAGGGGTTGATTTCATCAGTTGTTTTAAAAGGCCCATCTAGAAGTTTGCCAGCACCCATTTTGTATTTATGAATGAGTTCCATTCAATTCTGTTCAACAGCATTGATTAACTGCCTACTGTGTGCCAGAGGCTTCATTGGGTAGCTGAGCAAAAAAAAAAAGTTCTTACTGTAGAACAGTTAGCTTTACTGATGTTGCTGCTCCTTTTCAATTCAGTCTTCATGACACCATTTGGGGTTTTCTTGGCAGAGTGCTTTGTCATTTCCAGATGAGAAAACTGAGGCAAACAGGGTTAAGTGACTTGTCCAACGTCACACAGCCAGCAAGCGTCTGAGGCAATATTTGAACTCAGGTATTCCTTACTTCAGGCCCAACACTTTATCCACTGAGCCATCTAGCTGCCCCTAGTTAGTCTTCAACTCAAGAGGTGAAAATAGTTATAGCAGGGACAGCTAGGTGGTGTGGTGGATAAAGCATTGGCCCTGGGTTCAGGAGGACCCGAGTTCAAATCCAGCCTTGGACACTTAATACTAGCTGTGTGACCCTGGGCAAGTCACTTAACCCTCATTGCCCCACCAAAAAAAAAAAAATTGTCATAGCATAGTGGATAGAGGGCTGGACTTGGAGTCAGGAAGATCTGAGTTCAAATTCTACTTCTACCTCTGTGAGCATAGGCAAGTCAGTGAAGTCCTCTGACCTTTCAATTTTCTCATCTGCTAAGATGAGAGAATGGTTTATGTAGTCTCTATCTTACTAGATGGTTTGGAGGTTCAAATGAAATAATGGTACATGTTAACTTGTATCCCCAGGTACCCCAAGACTCTGGGCTTACATAGACTGACCCCCAAAAGAGGCATTTTCTTTCTTTGGCTCATTGCACTCACCTGGAGCTATTAAAAAATATTTCTAAATATAGCTTACACTTAGCTAATGTGTAGGTTTTTTATCGCCCCCCCCTCAAATGTGGGTAAGTGTCTTTGGTCCGATACAAGCATTAAAGGTAGCAATGCATAGGGGTAGGACAGCTTTTGTTTTACCCCAAAGAAAAATTCAGAGGCTACAAAGGACTCACAGGAGGCCAGGAAAAAAAATCAAATACTCAAGTAGCCCATCAGCTACCCTAATGAGGGAACTGAATTTGGGGTTGTCATTGAGATGACCTTCTGACATTCTGGTGGATGACATTGCTTTTCAATGGACTCTACATGGTCTCTGCTTACAAAGAAGATTTAGGTTTGATATCAGGAAATACTTCTCAACAATTAGTGTTGTCCATACATGTAATGGGCTGCCCAGGGAGACAATGGCTCCCCCTGTAATAGAAGATTTTTAGATGACCACTCATCGTGTCTGTTTTAGTGGGAAATATTTTTAGGCATGAGTTGGACTAGTTGGCAGAGGAGATCCTTTCCAACCCTAATATTCAGTGATTCAAGATGTCCCTGTTATGTTTAGATTTATCCAATCCCTAAATTCCCCTTTTAGGGCTACAGAGCAAGTAATTCTCTCCCCATTGGACCTCCACTCTTAGAATAACTCATCAGCTTTATTCCCCAAGTGTCTCATTGCTCAGAAGAAACTATGGGGGTGATTCCCCTTCCTCTCTAAGAAATACATTTCAATGGGTCCCATGTCTGGGAATGACTGCCTGGGTAGGCAAGTCACATTTCTTCCTCTATACAATGAAGGAGTTGGCCTGGTTGACCTTTGAGATCCCTTCTAGTTATAAATATATTAATTTTCTATACTGGCATCTGGTGTGGTCTGAAGGAGTTCTAGAAGATCCTTACGTACTCCCTTCCTCTGCTGAGCCCTGAAAATCATATAATTGGTAATACATTCTCTAGGCTTAGAGAATACATCCTCCCTCTTTGGGAGTCAGTCACCCTGAGACTGTTTCTCAGCTCTGCTTGTCACTACTCAGGTAACCTGGAACAAAACCGCTCAACTTCTTCATTTTCCTGATGTATAAAATAAGAGCAGTGAATTAAAGGGTCCTCTTCCCATTTTATGAGCCCATAACTTAATCCCTGTGTGACTTTGAACAAGTCATTTAATGGAAGATAGGCAGTATGTCAGAAGTTCCAGGACCTAGGTTCAAATCTCATCTCTTCTGCTTACGATCTCTATCACCATTAAGCCTTGGTTCCTCATCTATAAATGCAGGCGTTGGAGGGGATGGCCTCCACGTTCCCTTCCAAGACTAAATCCTTTGATTCACCTTTATTGTTGTATCTGCAATAAGTAGTATAGTGAGTGACAGAAGGCATCTAATAAATGCTTGTTGATTGCTTGTTTGAATGATCCTTTGATGGGTAAGGTCTCTTCTAAATCCCCTAGCTTTCTTTGTACCTCTTTTCTTTTCTCTTCTTTTCTTTTCTTTTCTCTTCTTCTTCTTCTTCTTCTTCTTCTTCTTCTTCTTCTTCTTCTTCTTCTTCTTCTTCTTCTTCTTCTTTCTTCTTCTTCTTTTGTGGGGCAATGAGGGTTAAGTGACTTGCCCAGGGTCACATAGCTAGTAAATGTCAAGTGTCTGAGGCCAGATTTGAACTCAGGTCCTCCTGAATCCAGGGTCAGTGCTTTATCCACTGCCCTTTGTACCTCTTTTTCCTCCTTTGTGAAGTAAGAAGGTTTGGGCTAGTTCGGAGATTCTTAACCTGGGAGTCCATAGCCCCCAAAAGGTCTGTGGGATAGATTTCATGGAGTTTGTGAATATTTTAATAAAAATTTGGATAACTATATTTCTTTTTTTTGCGGGGCAATGGGGGTTAAGTGACTTGCCCAGGGTCACACAGCTAGTAAGTGTCAAGTGTCTGAGGCCGGATCTGAACTCAGGTACTCCTGAATCCAGGGCCGGTGCTCTATCCACTGTGCCACCTAGCCGCCCCCGGATAACTATATTTCAATGTAATTGGTTTCTTTTGTAGTTGTATGCATTTTATTTTGTTCATTTAAAAATATTCTCCTGAGAAGGGATCTATAGGCTTCACCTAGTAGCCAGTGGAATCCACAACACACACACACACACACACACACACACACACACACACACACACACACACACACACAAAATTGAGTTCCCCTGGGCTAAATGAATTCCAAGGTTCCTTCCAGTTCTTAAGCCTGTTATCTCATGCTTAATTGAGCACCCTATTACCAAGCTTAAAGTAGTGACTTTTCAGTTTTGCCAACAAGAACTTGGCTCTCTTTGTTCATCCAATCCTGTTTCCTGTTGGAATTCTGAGTGGCAGGACCCCTGGAGTGGGAATGGACTTTTTTTTCACCCGTGAGCTGACAGGGGGAAACTCACTGGGGACACCAACTGGTATTAACTCCTGTTCCAACTCTACTCAACCTCAATTGCTTCTCTGGCCATGAAAGGTTAGTCCATCATGATTTGTAGGAATGTTGATTTCTCTTCTGCAGGAGCGTATTAATGAAACCTATTCAACAGTTATAGCGCATCAGTCCAGGCTCAGATATTTTACTCTGGACAACTGCAGGCTGAAGTTTTTTTTTTTTTTTACCTGCAGGACCCCTGACTTCATCTGAGTTCTGATCACTTGGAACAGTCTGGCCTGACTGCCCCGCTCCCTAGACAGGTTCGGGATGACTTATAATGGACCACAA
Source organism: Dromiciops gliroides (assembly GCF_019393635.1). Classification (NCBI taxonomy): domain Eukaryota; kingdom Metazoa; phylum Chordata; class Mammalia; order Microbiotheria; family Microbiotheriidae; genus Dromiciops; species Dromiciops gliroides. The sequence continues at coordinate 24,134,702 of NC_057861.1, forward strand.
ACACCCCATTTCTTGGGAAAAATACGGTGAGCTGCCTTATAAGTCTGGGGGTGCTTCTGTCATCATCAACCGGTAAATAAGGAATAAGGTTACTTAAGTCCCAATTTCAGGGGCTTGTGGGGAGGAAGCACTTTGCAAACCTCACAGGCCCTTCTGGGACAGTCTGAGATCCTGGACAGGTCCATTTCTGGGGTCCTTTAACAAGAAGCCATTCCTCATTTCCAAGGCTGTTGGGGCTTCACCCTCACATCATGGAGATAGACCTAGCCACCGTCTAGACCATCTCTCTTAACACACGAGGAAAGGAAGATAGTGCCTGACTTCAAGAGGTGGTGAAGGACTAAGTGAAGGTGATGACTGTGTAGGTAGAGCCAAGAGCTCATATTTGAGCTGCTTTGTAAAGGTAGAAATGGAAGATTTGGCATCTGATTGGATGGGGAGGGGTGAAGGACAGGGAAGATTCCAGGATAACACTAAGTTGTCTCATTGACTGGGAGGAGGCTGTTGTCTTTGATAATAATGGCCAAAGTTAGAGAAGGGATGGGCTTTGGGGGAGAGAGAATGACTTCAGTTTTTGACATGTTGAGTTTGGGATGTCTCTGGAACGTCCAAGTAGCAATGTCCAATAGACAATTGGGAATGTGAGACTGAAATTCAGGGGAAAGATTGGTGCAGGTTACATGACTCTAAGAATCATCTTCATGGAGAGGAGAGAAGAGGAGGGAAAGGTAGGGGAGAAAAAGGAAAAGGAAGAGAAAGGAGAAGAGGGAGAAGGGAGGAGAGGGGAGGGAAGGGGAGGAGAAGAATAAGAAAAGGAGAAGAGAGGAAGAGGAAGGAGAAGAGAGGAGAAGAGAGGAGAGGGGCAAGGTGCTTCCCCTCCCCCAAAAAGAATCTTAGTTTCCCATTTGTAAAATGAGCAGATTGGACCAAATGGCCTCTAAAGTCCCTTCTCACCCTACATCAATGATCTTTTTTTTAGGGGGGGGGTGAGGCAACTGGGGTTAAGTGACTTGCCCAGGGTCACACAGCTAGTAAGTGTCAAGTGTCTGAGGCTGGATTTGAACTCAGGTTCTCTTCTGACTCCAGGGCCAGTGCTCTATCCACTGTGCCATCTAGCTTCCCCCCATCAATAATCTTTTATACACCATCATGATAGTCTTCATCAGAATGGCTATGAAGTGAGCTTAAAATCACTTGGATCAAAATGGCATTACCATTCTTAGATCCCGGTCCCTGGAGAGAACATTTTCCAACTGGGAAATGGATGAATGTAATGTATTTATTAAATACTTCTCATGTGTTAAACTGTGGAGAGGATGCAAACATGTTTTGTTTTTGTTTTTGTTTTTTAGTGGGGCAGTGAGAGTTAAGTGACTTGCCCAGGGTTGCACAACTAGTAAGTGTCAAGTGCCTGAGGCCAAATTTGAACTCAGGTCCTCCTGAATCCAGGACCGATGCTTAATCCACTGCAGGACCGATGCTTAATCCACTAGCTGCCCCAGAGAGGATACAAATATGAAAGTGACATAGTAGCTGGCCTCAAGGAAATTCCATTCTGATGTCAGAGACAATACCTAATCTGAGAGAAAGGAATTGCAATATGGAGAGTCAAAAGAAGATGGGTGACTAGAACAATAGATGTACCCTTTCTAGAGATGAAGGTGACCTCTTTCTCTGAGAAAAAAGGAGGGTGTGGAGTCAAGGTGTCAAAGCCAAGAAAACCCAACCTATAATTTTTTTTTTTAATGTGGCTATTAAAAAAAAAAACAACACAACAACAATTGGCTCCCAGAAGGTGTAGCCAGCCTTGCCAGGTATGGGTCAGAGCAGGCTCTCTCGTGCCCCTCTCTCGACTTTTTCTCCTTGGTGAAGCCTCTCAGGTTCATGGGTAGGCCTCAGAGGTAGATTCTTCAGTCACCCTTAACTTAGAGGTTGAGATTTATTATCTCTGCTGCTCTCAGGCAAATTAGCCCTGGGAATTAATTTATGGTGTTCTGAAATGTCATCTTATCATGCCCTCGCTCCTTCTTACCTTTGGTCATGGGGTTGTGTTTAATGTTTGTATTTGCAGGAGGAGGGGGGCAGTCAACAGGGTGCAGGGCAGCCACTCAGCCCATGGCTGGCATTCAGAGGATCTGGTTTGCCTCTGGAGGAGGCCTCCACCCTTCACCTATCTCTCCTCCACCTCCCACGGAGCTATCTCAGCAGGAAGATAAATTCACAGTTCATAAAGATAAGGGCCCCCTGAAAAGGGTACAACTTCTACCTGTCACAAGGAACCAGGGCCCTGTTGGCAGGTCAGTTTCCCAAAGCCCAGTGTGATTGTATCCTGTCAACAGGTGACAGCCAGGTGGCAGGTAGGGAATGCCTAGAGAATGTCACAAGGCCTGGAAGTCAACTCAGGACCAAGGGAAAGATGAACATCCCATATTATTTAGAGCTCAGGGTTCTTTATGACCTTTGTTTCTGCACTCACCACAGACCCTGAGGTCCTTGTCCTATAACATCAAGCTTTGACAGATTCATTTTGCCCTTGGAGAAAGAAATGCCTTTCCTGGGCCTTACTTGGTTAGTGTTTGTTTTGTCCAAATGACCTTTTCATTGGCAAGATTAAAAAAAATAATAATCTCTCCCTATAAATGGGAACAATGCTATCATACACCTTGAATTTTTTTTCAAAGTATTAGTAATCTTAGACCAAGAGAAAAGTGAAAGGGGAGAGAGGCTTTTGGAGTCAAGAGGACCAGGTTCAGATGTCAGTCCTGCCCCCTTATTACCTTGTGATATCTGGGGCACATCACTGAACCTCTCTGGGTCTCATGTGTAAAATGAATTGGTTGTATTCAATGACATCTACAACCCCTTATAATTTTATGCAGATGAGCCTCCCCTTTTATGAACTCTCTCTTTAATCAGTTCCTCTGCCACACAAATAAAATAACCAAACAGTTATTAGCATATTCACCATTTAAAAATGTCACCTCTTCCTGATGAACACCATATACATCTCAGCCTCTCTCCTTCCTCCATCCCACAATGTTTGCATTTCTCTTTTGCCTACATTGCCTGACCACTCACAGTGCTTGGATGAGATGGGAGTCAACAACTCCATTCCTTCCGGGGTGAGATGTAGGACCACAAAGGCCTTACCGCCTGCCCTGCTACTGCCTCCTAACTCTCTATTCCCTGCTGTCACTGGTTCTATCATCCAACCTGTTTATATAACCTAAGACCCCTGGATAGGTCTTGCTACTATGACACCCTTAGAACTCTGAATCCTTTCCATCTGTCCTGTAATTTAATTTTATGTTTTCTACCCTGCTCCAACTAGAGTGTGAACTTCTTGAAGGCAGAGACTGTCTTCCCTCCTTGTATTTTTATCCTCAGTGCTTAGCACAATGCCTGGCATGTAATGAGTGACTTGTGGACTTGGGAATTCCTCTTTCACATTCCTATATCTGTTCTCTACAGCTTGCCACTGTTGTGGGAGTTGTGATACCCTATCACTTCCTGATTTTTTCCTCCTCCTTAAAGTGTTACATAATAGAAAAAAAAATGTTTCTTTCCTTTTTTTTTTGTGAGGCAATTGGGGTTAAGTGACTTGCCCAGGGTCACACAGCTAGTAAGTGTTAAGTGTCTGAGGCCGGATTTGAACTCAGGTCCTCCTGACTCCAGGGCCGGTGCTCTATCTATCCACTGCGCCACCTAGCCGCCCCAAAAAAGATGTTTCTTAATCTTCAGTGAAAGAAAATTAATTTTATTTGTTTGGGGAAATTTTGTTGTATATTTTTGTTTAGTTTATTTTCAAAAGTTTTTGACACTGTCCTTAGAGATATCAGGGAGCAGGGCTTGACTTTGGTGATTACAAAGGCAAGCATGGATCTAGACGATTATTAAGTATGTCCTTTCATTCTTGGGCATCATGGAGGTGGTGATTGTGGCCCTGGGGATGTGGGAAGGGAAGTCACTTGGGTCAAAAGTCCCAAATGAAATTTCTCAGAGAGAGAACTACTCTCTTGAGTGGAAAAGCATTTAAAACTCTGCATTTGTTCCCCAGTACTTAACCTAGTGCCTGACACATAGTAGGTGCTTGAAAAGGCATGTTAATGGGTTAACCAGACATCTATGCTGAAGGCATTACTGTAGTCACTAGGGATATAAAGGCTAAAAAAATGAAATAATCCCCACCCTCAGGGAACTTACATTCTACTAGGGGATAAAATATATATATATATATGGGTATGTGTGTGTGTGCATGTATATGTATGTATATATATATACATATATATATGTATATCCAAAATGAATGAAGATGAAACATTAAGTAAGGCACACACTAGGACCTCCTCCTTAATATATGTGGGTATATATACCCATATATACCCATAATACAATATATACACATCCATGTAGACATAGATGCACATAAGTATATGTATATATGTATATATGTATATATGTATATATGTATATATGTATATATGTCACAAGACACTGGGACCATAATTCTTGCAGGACTGAAAGGTGAATGAATAGTTGGCATGCCTTTATAGGGCCATCCACGGTGCTAACCACATCCATGCCCATAGCACTCAAAGGGATGACACATCCAACCTTAATTCTACTCTTGTGTGTGCAGATCCTGTAGACCAAGCCTCCAGGGCCCACTTCTCAGGTCCCATTTGGTTTCAGTGGGAGAGATGAGAAGGCCAGAAGGCAGTCGACTTGTAGGAAGTTAGCACTTTCTGCCCCGACTGTTATCAGTCCATCTCTTCATAATACTCAAGATTCTTGGCTCCTATGGATGTGTCAAAGAGGGTGTGGTGTCTGCCTCCTCTACTGCTGTCTCCTGCTTTCTGGGCTGTTATGCCATGATTAGTATTAATAATTGATTTATATAGCACCTTTTACAAGCCTCAGAGTGCTTTATAGAATCCTTCCGTGTGTGTGTGTGTTTTCAGGGATCACTTCATTTAACCCACTGATGATAAGACTCCTGCTCTGGGGGTGGCCAACAGCCGCCACCATGTCGGCGCCAGCAGCATGACAGCGGCTGTTTGGGACAGGAAGTAGGGAAGTGACTTATCTCCAGTGATGGCAAAGAGGAGGCCATGGGTGGGGTGGGATGGGATTGAACCCTGGCAAATGCAGAGTCCCCATCACCCTTATGCAAATTGTCACCAGATATCACAGGTGCCGGCGCCTTCTCGTCGTCCCAGTTCCCTAAACTGGGGAGAGTTAAGTCCACAAGCATTTATTAAACACCTTCTGTGTGACAAGCACCATACTACGCAATGGGGGTACGAAGAAGAGCCTAAATAAAAACAAAACGCAAGAGGGTCTATTGTGTTAGGGTATTTTTATATTCAGTTCTTACTGGATCACACTTCCTTTCTCCACATTACTTATCTGTTCTCTAGATTAGGGACTGCAAATTATTTTTGGCATTGCATGAAGTTGCTCATGATAGGTGGGAGAAATGGAGTGGCCCCTGGGCATATACCCAGAAGTGATTGTGTTCTAAGTCCTTAGTTGATAGGACCCATTGTACAGATTAGAAAACTGAGGCACAGAGAGAAGAAAGGACTTCTCACAACTGGAGCTATCCAAAAGGAGGCTTGTCCTCACTAGAGGTTTTCGAGCAAGGGCAAGGTGACCATTTTTCCAGGAGGTACAACATTTTCTTCTCTGTAAAGTGATGCTTGTGTGTGTGTGTGTGTGTCTGTCTGTCTTTGAAGTCTCTTCCAACTTGAACATCTTGTGATAGCAGGAAAAGCAATGTACCCAAGCTCATTCAGCAACTTATTGCAAGTCAAAAGAGGCTTCCTGATAGAGAGCAAAGAACTTTGGGCTGGAGTTAGGAGCTAGGGTTGGAATCCCGGTTCTGAAACGCACTAGCTTGAAGACCCTGGGACAATCACCTCTATTCTCTGAGCCTTGGTTTTCTCATCTGTAAAAAGGGAACAATAAATCCCTGAACTCCGTACCCTTTGGGGAAGCTTTAAGTAAAGATTTTGGCAAGCCCTGAGGGGCTAAAGGCATGGTAGTGGATGGGGCTTTAGGACAAGTTCATCACAGGCACTCTATTACCTGATGGCAAAGAAAGTGGAGGCTAGTATGTGAGTAGTGGCCACATCTTTGACTTGGAAAACAAACATTGGGGTGCAAAGAGCTTCAGAAGGTAGGGCTATGAAGATGTGTCATCCTTTCCTGCCTCCCTCCACCTTAAACTGGGAATTATTTAGTGGAGTCAGACTTCTGTGTATATGTGTGTGTGTGTGTGTGTGTTTACATATATGTGGACAGAGAGAAAGAGAGAAAGAGAGACAGAGAGACAGAGAAAGAGTAAGGGAAAGAGAGACAGAGAAAGAATTAGAAGGGATTGAAAAGGAGAGAGAGAAAAAAAGCAAGAGACAAAGAGCCAAATGAAAAAGTCACTTTAAAATTTCTTTTTACAGAGGATCAGAGCATTAAGGATAGAAGAAACCTTCAACATCATTAATTCTATTCCCTTAATTTTTCAGAGAAGTAAACTAAGGCACCGAGATGTGTAGTCACTTTAGCTAAGGTTACCCAAGTACTTAAAAACAAAACCCAAAAAAACAAAAAGAAATAAAAACTAAAACAGAGCCAGGATCCAGATACACAGTCCAGCATAGGCACCATCATTCTTCATTTGTTCATTTGTTTGTTAATTCATTCATTCAAAAAATATTCATGGATTTCTTAATATGCACAATGTCCTATATTAGACTGTGTCTTATTAACATTTATCTATTTGATCCCCTTGGGTACACATTTCCCAGGTGGGAGGCTGAACAGCCTATTATCCATTCCAGGAGGAAATCCTGGGAGATGGAGAAGTGTTGAGTCATAGGAAGAGGCCAGATTGGGAATGACAGGTCAGAACAAATCCCTTATACATGCACAAATACAAAAATGGCCTGGAAATCAGATTAGAATGGATTACAAATCACAAAATCCTGAGAGTTGCAAGGTACCTCAGAGGCCAGCCTCCCCTCCCTGCCTCCAGCCCATAACCCTTGCCAGGAATGGTCATCTAGCCTTGGTGTGAAGACTTTAGAGGAGGAAGAGCTGCTACTTCTCAAAGCTGCCTTGAATGGTCAGGTAGTTTTCACTGACATCAGGCCCACATTTCTTTCTTTGTAATTTCTCTACCCTTTGACTCTAGTTCTGTCCTCAGGGGCCAAACAGAGAAGCCTAATTTCTTTTCCACATGGCGGCCCTTTGACCACTTGAAGACACCTATCATGTCTCCCCTGAGTCTTCTCTTCTCCAGACCAAACATCCTTATTTCTTTCAACCAATCCTCCTATGTTCTGGTCTTCAATTTCCTTACCCTCCTGATTACTTTCCTCTGGACACTCTAACCTTCTAACATCCTTCCTACAATGTGACTTAGTTCCTAGATAGAGGCATTATTACTAAGGAGACTCAGAAAAAACCCAACACTATTCTAAAGCTTAACTCAATTTCTAAGAACTATTCCATTAACTAGACACTATATCTACAAAATATTCCTATAATTGATTACCTGAATATTCCTTCCTTCCTTCCTTCCTTCCTTCCTTCCTTCCTTCCTTCCTTCCTTCCTTCCTTCCTTCCTTCCTTCCTTCCATCTTCATTTATTAAGAGCTTAAAATACCCTGTTGAATGACTCAGTGCTCTACAAGATACAAAATTTAGATTCTATATAGTACATGCCCTTATATAGTGCTCATAGTGGAAGGGGAAGGAGCAGGGGGAGGAAGGCATAGAATTAGACAAATGGTTGATAACTTCAGAGGACTGTCTGTTGTTCTCAGGATTAACTGGCTGCTGGGCTATCCCTGAGGGTCCAGTGATGGTCCAAAGGCCATGACCACAAGAGAGAACTTTCAAATGATCAAGAGTGTAAGCTACTTGAAGGCAGGGACTTGTTCATTTTTTTCTTTGAATCTCTAGTGCTTAGCACAAGGCTTAGAATTTAATGGGAACTTAATAAATGCTAACTGAGTTGAATTGTTTTTTGCCTCTTTTTGTCTTCTTGGTGCTTAATACAGTGCCTGGCACATAGTAGGTGCTTAATAAATTATGTTTATTCATCGATTGATTAAATTGAATAGTAACAAGAACCAAGATCCTGCTTGCTGTTCCACCCCATCAGTGACACCAATGGTGATGATGGTGGTGGTAGTGGTATTTATCCAATACTTTAAGACACACAAAGAACTTTGTAACCACTGTCTCACTTGATCAGTGTAATAGCCCTATGAGGTAAATATTCTAAAAGTATTATGATTCCCATTTTACAGATGAGAAGACTCGGGTAAGAGAGATTAGGTGACTCACCCATGATAACTTAACTAGTGTCAGAAGTAAGAATGGAATTCAGGTTCTTTTTGACACCCAGTCCAATGCTCTTTCTCCTATTTATTCTCATGGATCTTCCTAAAAATAGAGCCTTCCCACCACAGGATAGTTTTTTTTTTTTCAGGAGGTAGTCCACCCTCCAACCCTGGAGATCTCCATTAGTAGGCCAGGTCACCACCACCAAGGATGTTGCTAAAGGAATGAACACTTCAGATAAGGGATCAGAGCCAGTGACCTTTTCTTAGAGTCCATGACCCCATGGACTCTTCCACATCCCCAGTTTGCCTTGAGTGACTAAGATGTCACACCTATTCTTTGCACTCAGAACCTCTGAGTGCAAACCTCAGAGCTGTGGGTAATTAAAAGGTGAGTCTTGGATCATTTAAAAATTGCTTAAGTCATTTTTTATCTCAGGTAGCCTCATGGAAGCCAGGCGAAAGGACTTGTAGTGACTTGGGCCAGAGATTAGTGATGGAACCAGGAAGAGAGCCCCAGGGTCCTTCCTCTCATCACTGGGATTTGTAATCAATTTAACAAGCATGTATTAAACACCTACTATGTACCAAGTATAGTGTTAGGCACAGTGGTTACAAAATATATCCCAGTCCTCATGCTATTTTAATTCCATTTTGGAGAATACAAGATATGCACATATGTACAGAAGAGAAACAAAAGAAATACAAAGTAACTTCAGTATGATAAAGGGGTATGTTGGTGCTAGCTAAAACAAAGCTGATTGTTGAATTTTCTGTGTGAACATTTACACCTTGGAAATAGGAAAACTGTAAATTTGGACTTTCGTTCATTGTCTAGGCTGAAGAAAGTGATAGGGAAAATGTTAATAATGAAGATTTAATTTAAAAATATGTCCTGCATACATCCAAACCTCCAAGGTTGTTAAATATTTACCAGTACATTCCCGATGGAAGGTAATAGACTGGGAAGGTACTAAGAACTGTGGGGATCAGGGAAGACCTCTTATATAGCATTTTGAGCTGAGTCTTAAATGGAGCTAAGGATTTTGGGGGCAGCTAGGTAGGGCAGTGAATAAGGCACTGGGCTAGGAATCAGGGAAAACTCATCTTCCTGAGTTCAAATCCAGCCTCTGACACTTACTAGATGTGTGACCCTGGCCAAGTAACTCATCTCAGTTTCCTCAACTGTAAAATGAACTGGAAAAGAAAATGGCAAACCACTCCAGTATCTCTGTCAAGAAAACTCCAAATGAGGTCACAGAGAGTTGGACACAACTGAAAAAAATGACAACAAAAAAGGATTCTACAAAGGGAAAGGAAGGAGAGAAAGTATAACAATCATTGGACAGCAGCCTGAGCAAAGCCACAGATAGGAGTAGGAAATGGAATTCTGTGCTCAGAGAATAATATGTTAAACAGTTGATCTGGAAGTGAGGGTGTCTAAGGTATGTGGGGGCGGGGGGAAGAGGAATGAGAAATCAGCCTGCAAGGAAAAGTGGGATGGAACCAGAGGCTCTTGGTGAGTGGATATTTTCCCTCTCTGTATATCAAGTATATCTGCTATTGCTATTATTATGTTCATTTATTGGAAATGTATATATATATATATATATATATAATTATGTATTTAATTATATATTTAATTATGCTCATTTATTGGAAGTTTATGCATATCTCTCTGTATTACATATAAACATATATTCTATATTTCTATATGCAAAAATTATTTTCTAGCCCATTTGGAAATCCACTCATTTCTACTTATAGGTATACGCATGCAAAAGAATGTATCCATCTGTACAGTAGGCAATTGACATCAGTCAATTTCTACATATATATGTGTATATATGTGTGTGTGCATATATATATATATATATATATATATATATATATATATATATATATATATATAAATACATACATATAGAGAGAGACAGAGACAGAGAGAGACAGAGAGACAGAGAGTAGGCACCTGGGGTGGTCTTTATACACACACATACTTACATGACTAAGCAATCTAGAGATGGGTAGAGGAATGAATGATAAGATCTTAGATTTTTTTAGAACTGAAAGGAACCCTAGAGGTTACCTGGCCCAACCTGCTTAGTCTCAGAGAAATGCTAACCAGATTCAGGCCCGATAAAACAGCAAAAATAATATTTTTGTTAAAGTCCACTCTGATCTCTTTAAACAGTGACAGCATTAAAAAGGAAGAGGTTGGATTACATGATTTGTAATGTTCCTTCTAACTCAAAATGTTAAATCTAATAATAATTAAAACTTTAAAAAAAATGGCCAAGGGCAGCTAGGTGGCAAAGTGGATAAAGCACCGGCCCTGAATTCAGGAGGACCTGAATTCAAATCTGCCCTCAGATGCTTGAGTAGCTGTGTGACCTTGGACAAGTCATTTAACCCTCATTGCCCCACCCCCCCCCCAAATGGCCAGGAAGTTATTCATATCATTGGCTAAAGAAGAGACTATATAACTCCTCCCCAAAGTCCTGCTCTGATGCCACATAGAAATGTGAAGATGAGCCTGGGTTCTTAGAGGTGATGCCAGGAGAGTGGGATCTGTTATTGGCCTATGCTTTGAGGGCAAATCTACCTGCAGGTGGAGTTTGTTTTCAGAGCATCTGCATAGCTAAAGCCCCAAAGGCTCAGCCCTCAGAAGCTGGCCAGCCTTTTGGAGAGGAAGTCTTTGCCTACAGCTCCCTATAAAACAAAGGAAAAAATATTCTCTAACTCAAGAGAAGTTTTTAAAAATTGTTTTTTGAGTACCTTGACTTGGGATTTAGGAAAAGGTTTTTTTTTTTTAAATAGCACCCCCCCCCCTTCATTTTTTAAAAATTTCTGAAACCAGCATAGGCTGGTTCATTTGGCAAGACTGTATCCAGCATTCTCTTCCCCCATTCAACTGTGAGCTCCTCCAGGGCAAAAATACTTTGGCTTTTCTTTGTATAGTAGGTTCTTTTTTTTTTTTTTTTTGATGAGGCAAATGGGATTAAGTGACTTGCCCAGGGTCACACAGTTAGTAAGTGTCAAGTGTCTGAGGTCAAATTTGAACTCAGGTCCTCTTGAATCCAGGGCCAGTGCTCTATCCACTGCACCACCTAGCTGCCCCACTGGGTTCTTAATAAATGTTTACGGAACTGGCCCAGCATTAGTGGCTGACACATAGTAGGCGCATAATAAATGCTTATTGATTGACCTAGAACAATGCCCAGTACATAGTAGGTACTTAATAAATGCTTATTGGCCAACTGGCTCAGCACGCCTGGCATATAGTAGGTGCCTAATAAATATTAATTGACTAGCTGATGGAAGTACATAAGCCCATTTCTATGGGGCTGATTCCTGCACATAGGATGTTCCACATACTTCTGTAGCTTTGTGATGTTATCTATTCAGGTCTTTTCTATATCAGGGCAAGTCACTGATGCTCATCTGTGTGACCTTGGGCAAGTCTTATCACCTTCCTGGGCCTCAGTTTCCTCATCTGTAAAATGAGGGGGTTAGTCCAAATCATCTCTAAGGTCTGTTCCAGTTCAGCTCAAGGATTATGACTCTCAATGCATCCACACCTACTGCGTGGCAGGCAGTGTCTAAGGCAAAAACAAAGGAGCTTTTGGAGGAGACGACGCGTACACATACAGGTAGACAGGGTGCTTCAATAGGTAGGGCAGAGCTACGTTTCTAAAGCTTAAGACTGAAATAAGACTTTTGGGACACAATACCTATAGGGGTGATCTGAGGTCACCCTGTGATCAGGGAAGATCTGGGCTTGTAGCATCCCAGATTTAGATCTGAAGGGAACCTTAGAGAGTCCTCATTTTACAGATAAGGAAGTGTGTGTGTGTGGGGGGCGGGACTAGAAAGGGTCAAGTGAATGGCCCAAGGTCACATAGGAGGTAAGTGACAGAGTTAGGATTTGAACCCAGATCTTCTTGGCCTGGTAAAGAACCTCCCATAATGTCATCGAATGCACTTCTTGCTAATAAGGGGGTCCACATCCCCTTGGAGAGCATGTGGGCCAGGGGCTAATCTCTCATCTCTCTCTGTGCAAAGAGCCACAATTTCATGAGGTTTCTGTTCTTGCCTACTTTTAATACTAACCCTGGGTGGCTGGACCCTGGTGCCTATGGCTTTAGTCCTAAGGTGATGTGGCCTGGCTCATGTATGGAAACCTGATCCCTGGCCACTGGTCCTGTCATTTGCCCAGAATTCTTACATCGTCATGTCTCACAGGCCCTCCACTCTGCTGTAAAGCCAGATTCCCCAGGGACCTCATCAGCTCAAATGCTCAGGAGAAGCTAATGAGGATTTTAATTTAATCTTGCCTTAAAAGCCTCTAGTTAAGGGAAGCCTTTATAACACCAGACAGAGGGTTTTGATTCCACCCTCCCCAAATCCTAGGACCTTTCTCTATAAATGCCATAACCTGGTGTTTGCTAATTACTTTTGTAGGATTTTGATAAGACACACACCACGAGTTGTTTAGGGTCAGGGAATGAGAATTCTTTTAAAATTAATGCAAATGGGCCAAGATCCACTTCCTTCCTCCTCTCCCTCAAAGTGAGGGTGGGGAGATGAGAAGGAAGGCAGACAAACAGATGTATGTGTGTATGAGAAAGAGACAGATAGATAGATAGATGGATAGAGACAGATTGTGTGTGTGAATGTGTGTGAGAGAGAGGAGAAAGAGAGACAAGAGAGAGAGAGAGACAGACAGACACACAGATATACAGAGAGAGACAGAGAGATGGGGAGGAAGACAGACAGAAAGGCAGGTGGGGAGATAGATAATTGCATGTGTGTGTGACAGAGACAAAAGGAGAGATGAGAGAGACAGACAAAGAAATAGAGAAAGACAGAGAAACAGAAATACAGAGAAAGACAGAAGGAGAGAGAGGAGAGACAGAGACACAGAGATACAGGAAAGACAGAGGAGAGAGAAATGGAAAGATGATGACAATGATGACTTAAGCTGGGGGTATAAATAGAAGCAAACAAGTAAGGCCCTGGCCTCAGCAAGCTTACATTATAATGGAGAGCAGAGAGCTAGAAACAGGGAAGAAGTAACACAGTGTGTAAATGGTTGGGGAGCATCACAGAGCCCTGGCTCTGGGCAGGATGGGGTATGAGCTCCCCCAGCAGAGTCCAGCATCCCAGTGAAGAAGTTCAAGGTTAATGGGTGGGGGATGAGGATGCTGGCTGGGTGGGGCAGGCAGGCAGCCTGATGTGGAGATGATCAGGAAGGACAGAAGAACTAGGGGAGTGGATGGTCTTCCCAAAGTCTGCAGAGATGGCACCACACCTACAGGAAGACAAAGAGGAGGTTGTGTGTGTGCTGTCATAGAGGACAACCCCCTGCTTCAGATCCTGGCCCTGCTACCTGGGTCCTGTGTGAGCTTGGACAAGTCACTCCAGCCTCTTCTGTTAAAATTGTTGGGTTGAATAAAATGATCTCCAAGCTCCCTCTCTACTCCAGGGCCTGTCCACAGGTGATCTCTTGGGGCCTTTTAAGCCCCTGGTCCCTGAATTCTAGAGACCAACCCAAGGACAGTGAGTGCAGACTGAAGGAGGTGGATACTTGGCAAGAACTTTTAGTTTTATACTTCTCACTGGGTTCTTGGCAATATTTGCTTAGTCAGAAAAAAGCCTCCCCAGCCTTTCTTCCCCTCCCCACGCACCCACCCACCATGATTGTATAGTCTGGTGGGCATCCCCTGGAGGTGGCTGCTTGTGAATACTATTGTTTAGTCAAGACCAGCTTTCCTTTGCACCTCCCTAGACTCAGAATTTCAGAGTCATCTCTAGAACCTTTCCAACTGGGGCTTTCTGCCCCTGTTAACAAGAGATTTATGTCCCATTGCTATAGGCTGGGTCCAACTTAACTGGAGTTTTGATGGTGGTATTCTCATGCCTGCGTTAAGGTGAGAAGGGGGGCAGGATTTTGAGAAAGTCCTTTGTACTGAGGGCTTCCTCAGAGGGACTTACCTGTTGCTTCCCTCCAAGTCCCTCCCCCACCCCTGATCAAAGTGGCCAATCTAATGTGCAATACTATGATCCTCTCCTCTTCTTTCCTCCCTCCCTTCTAATCCTGCACACTCCCATCATCCCCAGCAGATGTCTCGATCCCTTTGAAAAGTACCTGCTGTAGCTCTCTCCTTACCCTTTCTTTGCCTATCACCTCTGTAGGCATTCCATCCCACGTGGATGGAGTTTCACCTTTGGTCCAGCCACCACTTCCCATGTACCATGGCTGGGGTTATTCCAAATGAAAACTAGGTTCATCAGAGAGACATGGAAATGTGTTTAATCTAAGAACCATTAGGCTAAAGAGTACAGTATTACTCCTGTTGGGAAAGCTTCTTGGCCTCTCTTTCTACAAGATTTTTTAGAATAATTCTCATGTTCAGAGTGCTTTTATGGTAATTATAGAACACATGATACAAAACACCTCCAAGGAGAGCTGGGTAATAAGCCCTGACCAGGCCACCAAATTCTGTAGGGTTTTTTTTTATGTCACTTTCATTGCCCACCATGTCCTTTCTCACTCTTTTCCTAGTCCTCTGATGAAAAAGCCTGGATCTTTCCATCAGGCTGCACTCCTTCAAGCTCGGAAATGGGTAAGATGGACCCTACCATGCCTCCCAGATCTAACATTAAGTTTCTACCAGGCTGAGCCTGTCCATTTGCTAATAGTCACCTCAGAGGCTGTATGAGGGGGTAGGAATGATTTAATAAGCCTTCATTCAGTGCCAGGTCCTGAGATAAGTAAGGGGGGGGGGTACAAATACAAACAAAAATAGATAGCCCCTGTCCTCAAGGAGCTTACAATCGAATAGCAGAAGACAACATACAAAAGGAAGCAGAAAAGGGTAAGGGAGGGAAGAAAATCCCTGTGGGGTGAGGCGTGGGGTGGAGAGAATGATGATGAAATCCAAAAGCAGTGTAGCCTCTTCTCCCCTGCCCTCTTTTCTCCTTTCCCCTCATCCTCTTCTCTGTATATTAGAGTGGCAATTGCTATGGTGAATAGGCTAGGTAACTATTAAGGTCCCTTCCAACTCTCAGATTCTGCTATTTGCTTTGTCTATATCTGGTGACCCTCCATGCCTAGAATGCTTTCTTCTATCTTTTTACATCCTGTTGTCACTTTTGTGTACATGTCCTCAGCGTTTAGCACATTGCCTGGCACACAGCAAGGGCTTAACAAATACCTCTTGTTTGATTGTTAATGTATTTTATGTTACTCCAAGAGAATGGAAGCTTCTTGCACCTGATTTTGTTTTTATTCATTTCTGTGCCCCAAGAACACATGGAAGGAAGGGAGGAATGAAAGAAGGAAATAAATAAGGAATGAAGGAAGAGGGAGGGAGAGAATATGCATTTATTAAGTGCCCACTATTTGTCAGGCACTGTGCTAAGAATTTTACAATTAAGGAAACTGAGGCAGCAGAGATTAAGTGACTTTTTCAGAGTCAAACAGCTAGTAACTGTTTGAGGCTGGATTTAAACTCAGGTCTTCTTGACTCTTGGCTCTGCACTCCATGCACTGAACCACCTATCTGCATCACACAATATCTGCTTGATAAATATTTATTGAGTTGACTTGACTTACTATTAGTTGAAATTTTAGCAGTATCATTACTAGGGCACCAAAGGAACTACAGTTAGCATGAAATTAGCACCAAATTCTGCTCAGGGCCTTCTGGAGACATCGTGATCAAATCATCTTTTAGTTTTTCCTCTCAAATTTGATTAATACACAGAGTATTCAGGAAGAGAGAGTCCTGTGTTCCTAAATCTTTAAGGATGCTAAAAATCACTCCCAGGAGCCCCTTGGGGTATCAGCAAGTTCACAATGCCAACTGCTCCCTTATCCTTTGCCAAGTTTCTGAGGCATCCTGAAGCCTGGAGCCCCTTTCCCACAAGGGGGAAGGTCTGCCCATCCATCATCCCAGCTACAGAAAGCACCATATGTGAGTGACTCTCCAAACAAAGGAGAATGAATTGTGCTCAATCCATCCCTGACTTCCCCTTGGCAAGTGTACCATGCACTGACTTGTTGCTAATGATGTTTTTGTCCCTGAATTCTCTGGATGGCTGGTCCAGTGTGTATATACCTGCCTGGCTGGTGGAACCGACCAATCAATCAATGTACAGGCATTGCGTGCCTGTTTTGTACATGGCACTGTTTTCGCCATTGTGGGAGGTGCCAAGAAGTTAAGAGCATGGTAGCCACCCTCAAGGAGCCAGATGTCCATCATTTAGGGGGAGATGACTGAGGACAAAGTGTGCTCTCCCATACTGTGTCATTATATCCCTTGTAATAACCGTGAGGCTTTATGGGAGAATAGAGAGAGAGCCAGCCCTGGAATTGAGAAGAACAGAGTTCAAATGTCGCCTTGGACACTACAATTATGGCCAAGTCACCACCTCTTGGTGCCCCCAGGCAGTTCTCTCTCAGGTGATGGATTGTGGGTCTAGAGCTGTTCTCCATTGGTAGAGAGAGTTTTTGGATCAGGAGGGGAAGAAAAGAATTGTTTGTGGATCACCTACAAGGTGTCCAGCACTGTGCTAAGCACTTGACAAATATTATTTCATTTCATCCTCACAACAACCCTGAAAGGTAGGTGTTATTGTTATTTTCATTTTGGAGTTGAGGAAAGTGAGGTTTCTTACAAGGTTAAGTGACTTGCCTAGGGTCACATATTAAGTATCTGAGGCTGGATTTTAATTCCAGTCATCCTGACTCCAGAGTCACCAGCTACTCATGTCAGTGAAATCACAGGTCCTGCCAAATAAATAGATATACAGACAGATGAATAAATAGATAAATGACTGAATAAATAAATGAATAGATAAATAGAAAAACAAACAAAAAGATGAATGAATGAATGAATGAATGGATAGATAAATGATTGAATAAAAATAAATAGGAAAAACATAGCTAGATAAATGAATAAATAAATAAATATGTATGTAAATGAATGGACAGATGAATATGAAAAAATAAATAGAAAAACAAAAAAATACATAGATAAATGAATGGATAGATAAATGATTCAATAAATATATAACAAGAAAAAAAATAAATGAATGAATGAATAGAAAAAGAAAAAAGATGAATGAATAGCTAAATGATTGAATAAATAAATAGAAAGATTGATGACGACGATGACGACGATGATGATGATGAGAGGGAACAAAAATAACCCTAAGATAGGAAAAGTAGGAGCATCATCACCATTTTATAAGTAAGAAAATGGAAAGTGAAGGAGAGAGAAGCTAATAAAAGGCAGCATGGTAGAGAAAGGTTCAAGAAGACTCGAGTTCAAATCCCTCTGAACAAACTTACTAGCTCTGTGACACTAGGCAAACTACTTAACCTCTTTGGGCCTCAGCCTCATAACTGTGAAATAAAGGGTTTGGACTAGGTGAGTTCTAAAGGCTCTTCCATCTCTAAATCTATTATTCCTTTCTAATAACTGTTAGTATTATTATATCTCTAGACCTGTCTGCTCCCATTTGTTCTGTTACTAGGGCTTGCAACAGAGAATTCAGGGGAATCATAATAACACTAAATAACAATAACTGACATTTACATGGAAAGTTGCATTAAAGGTTACTAAGTACTTTATAGCCATCATGTCACCTAAGCCATAGAATAACCTCACAAGGTAGAGGGAGCAGGTATTAACTTCCTATTACAGGCTAGAAAACACAGGTTCAGAGAGAGCAATCAACATGCCAAATGTCACATAACCTGTAAGTATCATTGGTGGGATTTGAACCCACGTTCTCCTGATTCACATTCTAGCACAGTAGACACTATACCATGCTGCCTATGTAGCTCATGGGTCTTGGGGAGGAGGGTTTTTCTTTTGCTTTCCTGAATTTGTATTATAATTCAATCAACTATGGCAGTAAGGCTCCAAAGAGAAATGAATACATTCAGAGAGAGGAAGCAGGGCAAAGGACCCTTTGTCAGGAGAGAACTCATTCCCCATCTGAAATTTACTGGCTTGATGACCTTGGGCAAGTCACTGAATCCCCATTAATCCCAGATTCCTCATCTCTTAAGTGAGGATAAGGATCCCTGTCCTACCTGACTCATAGGATTGTGGTTAGTATCAAAGGAGATGATGTAAGTGAAGTATTTCCCTTAACAATCAAGGGCTATATGTCAGCTTATATTTAAGAAAAAAGAATAGTGGTGCCTTTGCTTTTGAAATCCCCTTTATCTCTCATTATATCCTCCTCCTCTCTCATCCTGGAGGGTCCTTCCTTATAGCTATAACTAATTATAACTATGACTAACTATAACTATGAGTATAAATAATTATAACTAGATATACACATGTATCACTTATAATACATATAACAGATAGTATACACATATGTGTATGCATATGTACACTTAAACAAGCATATGCATATTGTGTATATTTGTACCCATAAAATTGAAATAAATATCAAATAAAATTTCAAATCCACAGAAAAAGATGACTCACTGCCTCCTATTGCAACTCCCTTTCCTATCTCCTTTTGTGTGTGGTCTCTCCCTATTAGCTTTTAAACCCCTTGAGGGCCGAAATTGTCTTTCTTTTTAATTGTATCTTCAGCCCTTAGCATGATGCCTGGCACATAGTAGGTACTTGTGTTTATTGGATTAAAGTATATAAACATATATATGTAATTTGTTATTTATATATTATATAAATATGTAATTTGTTGTTTGTATATTGTGTAATTTGTTATTTTACTTATTCTCTTTCCCCCTCCCTCCCTCCCTTCATCTCTCCATCTCTCTCTTTCTCTCTTTGTCTCTGTCTGTCCGTTTGTCTGTCTATCTGTCTCTCTCTCTCTCTCTCTTTCCCTCTCATTTGTTATAAAGAAGAATTCACCAGGGTATGTATGTAATCAGAGCTATAGTGTCATCTGGAAAGTGGGGCAGCTAATAGTCCAACTTGGACTCTGCCCTATTCAAATCACATCTAGACCATGGTCCCATGTTCTGGGCACAGAAGGGAAAAGGGCAGCTAGATGGCACAGTGGATAGAGCACCGGCCCTGAAGTCAGGAGGACCTGAGTTCAAATCCGGCCTCAGACATTTAACACTTACTAGCTGTGTGACCCTAGGCAAGTCACTTAAACCCAATCGCCTCACCCCCCCCAAAAAAAAAATAAAGAAAGAAGGGAAAAAAAAAAACAGTCCTAAAGTAGAAACAGTATGGTTCAATCTGCATTCAATGTTGTTGTTACTGTGTACGATGTTCTTTCTCCTGCTTCTGCTCCTCTCAGTCAGCATCAGTTCATGTAAGTCCTTCCAGGTTTCTCTGAATTCCTCCTGCTCATTGTTTCTTACAGCATAATAGTATTCCATTACATTCATATACCACAACTTGTTTAGCCATTCCCCTATTTATGGGCATTCCCTTGATTTCCAATTCTTTGCCACCATAAAGAGAGCTGCTATAAATATTTTTGTACATGTGGGTCCTTTACCCTGTTCTATGGTCTCTTTGGAATACAGATCTAACAGTGGTACCACTGGGTCAAAATCTGGGCACATTTTAGGGAGGATGTTGGTAAACTATAAAGCAACCAGAATGGGGAGGGAACTGACTACTTGAGGCTCAGTTAAAGGATTTGAAATATGGTTGATCCACAAGAGATGCCATTTGGCACAAGATAGGCTAGAGTATTTAAAGGGCTCCTCTGAAGAAAAGAGACTTGTTCTCTCTGTTCCCAGAAGGCAGATTTCAAGCTTGATATAAGGAGAATCTTCCCAATAATTAGAACCAATAAAAAGCCACTGGAATTAATCGAGTAGGGAAATGGCATGGCCAAATCTCAGCTTAAGGAAAATCACTTGAGTTTCAATGGGTAGAATGGCCCAGAGTGGGAAGGAGATACTTAAGGTAAGGGGGAACAATTTGGAGACTGTTGCAATCTAAGTGAGGGGTGATGAGGACCTGCACAAAGGTTATGGCTGTGTGAATAGAGAAAAGGGGTTGGATAAGAAAGAAGTAGTGGAGGTAGAAAAGGTGAGATTTGTCAATTAATTGGATATGTGAGGTGAAGGAGAGTGAAGATGCCTCTCAGGTTATAAACTAAGAAGAGACTAGGAGGATGGTGGTGTTTTTCAACATAAATAGAGTAGTTGGAAAAAGGGTGGGTTTGGGAGGAAAGAAAATGAGTTTTGTTTGGGAAGTGTTGAGTTTAAGATGTCTTCAGGACACCAGTTTGAAGTTTTCAATAAGGCAGTAAATGTAGGACTGAAGTTGATGGGGAAACCCTAGGGATGGATACATAGAGATCTGTGAATCATCTGTGTAGACATTATGCTTAAACCCATGAGAAGTGATGAGGTCAACAGGAGAAAGTGCTTAGAGAGAGAAGAGAATGGCGCCTTGGGGAACATCCACAGGTAAGGGGGTCAGAAATGGATGATGAGTAAACAAAGGAGATGGAGAAGAAAGAGAAACAGGAAAGAGAGGTGTCATGAAAACTCAAAGACTAACCAGGAAGAGAGACAGATACTCCTCAACAGTGCCAAACACAGTGGAGGAGTCAAGGGGGATGAAGACTGAGAAAAGACTGTGAGATAAGGCAAATAAATTACTACATACATATTCAAAAACAGGTTTCACAAACACAGCAACATTCTCTGAATCTCTCTGGGCCCAGTTCTTGGCAACGAATGAGGTATAAGTAGTCATTAATTCCATAGTGTAATGTGACGGTATTCTCTTTCCCATGAGGCAGTGGGGTGGAGTCAGGAAGACCTGAGTGCAAATTTGGCCTCAGATACTTACTAGCTGTATGACCCTGAGCAAGTCACTTCACCTTTGTCTGCCACAGTTTTCTCAGCCATAAAATAGGGGTGATAATAAGACCTATCTTGAAGAGTTGTGATCAGGATCAAAGGAGATAATATTTATAAAGCACTTAGCACAGTGTCTGTCACATAGTAGGTACTATATAAATGTTTGTTTCCTTTTTGCCCCAAAATGTCTTCTTCTAACTTCTTGCTGTGATGACTCAGATCCCACCATTAGAGAGTCATTATTTTAGGTTAGACATTGCTCCCACTACTTTATGATTTTTAAAGGTACAAACACCCCTAGGAGGTAGAATACATTGATGAGGTTAATGAGAACCAGTAGTAATTAGTCTATCATTTTAAGAACCAAGGACATCAGGAAGGTCAGTGGGCGGGGATTCAGAAGACAGATTTTCACCTATTATGTCTCTCATGTTTACTGGACAATATATTTAAAGTTGGAAGGATCCTTACATATCACCTGGTTCAATCTCTTCATTTTACAGATAAGGAAACTGAAGCTTCAAAAGGGAAAGGGATTTTCAAAGGTCTTACTTTTCAAAAATATCAGAGGTATTTGGACCCATGGCTTATGGCTTCAAAGCCATTGAATTTTCCAGTGAACCACTTCTTCCTCAACAAAATGCAGAATTGGGACCAGATGATTTCTGAGGTCAGTCACAGTTGGATGGGGGAGACAACATTTCAATAAGTATGCACAAACAAGTTATAGACAGATAAACAGGAAATTATCAATAGGGGAAGGCAGTAGAGTTAAGGGGGATTGGGGAAGGTAGGGTGTTAGCTGGGACTTGAATGAAGGCAGGAAAGGCAGGATGCAGAAATGAAGAAAGAAATCATGGGGAACAGACAGTGCAAATGTTTGGAGGTGGGAGATGGAGGCCAAAGAGGCTAGTATCACTGAATCAAACAGTACATGGGAGGGTGGGAGCTGAATGGGAGAGAGGCAAAGGTAGAAGGAAATTAGAAAGAGGAGGCAGATTATGAAGTGTTTTACAAGTCTTTATGAGATTTTTAAAAAATTTGATCCTCAAAGTGGTAAGCAGCCACTTGAAATATTCTTATGTAGTGAGTGATGAGAGATGAAATAAAAATGACTTCAAGGTCAGAGGTTCCAAGAGGGTAAGGGACAGTTGATAATTGAACTTGAATGGTAAAATGAGGAATCAGGGACGATGGCTTCATATTCTTTATTGAATGACGTAAGACTCCTAATCATATCTCATGTGTGATTTCCAAGAAGCTCAAAGGGCTTTCGGGACTGTTATTAACTTCATACTTCCAACACCCCGGCTAGATAGGAAGGAGACGGCATTATCAGTCCTATTTTTCAGAGGGAAGCCAGAGAACACGTAGTGGTGAAGTGACTGCCCCAAGGTCACACTCTGAGTCAACAGCTTGGCTGAAGAATGAATCAATTTTCAGGTCCCTCCTTCCCTTGATAGACCACATAGTCCGGGCTGCTTTGGAATTCAGGCAGGCCCCTACATGGTGAAGGAGCAGGTTATTTCTAGAACAAATTTAAGCAATGGGTCATATATTTTTCTCACCTAAACCAACCTGGAGAAGAGAATATTTAGAGGCTCATATTCCTAATGTACTGTAATTATTGACTACTCCCAATTCTATGACACCGGGAAGAAAGCACAAATGATAAAGATCTATTCTTTAAAAAATGAAAACAGGGGGCTAGTTGATTTCTATTTTAATTTTGTGGAACAGAACCCTGATTTTCTTTTCTATTACTATCAAATATAAATGAATTTCCATTTTAAGGCCTTAATTTCCTCTTAATTAACATAGAGTTTTCAGCTACTCATTAAGCTGTGATAATAAACACTTGCAACTCCCCTTTTCAAAAGTGGACTAGAGTGGTAGGTATCAAAGCAAGATCCAAACAAGATCCAGGATATTTTGAGGAGGGGGGAGTTGGGAGAAATACGGATGTTGATGGTCAAGTAGTCTAAAAGGGAAACATGGTAATGACACTTCAAGGTGATTGAGTGTGGCTCATTAGGAGGAAAGTCTGGGCTTTAGCAGGCAAGGGACTACTTCCCCCAGAGTAAGGAAGTATTGATGAATAATGTTCCCACATGGGGAGGCATGGGTGAATTGAACACTACCTAGAACTTAAAAGGAACTTAGAATCCAGAAGGTCAGAGAGTGATTTTAATGTCAGAATTAGAAGGAACTTTAGAACACAGGATGTGAGAATTTAGAAGGGCTTAGAACATAGAATGTTAGAACCAGGAGGGATCTTAGAATATAGAATCTAAAGGTGGGAGGTGCATTAGGGCATATAATCATCAGATTATATCAGAGCTGGGAAAAGGATGGAAGAAAGGAAGAGCATTTATTTGGCAATTACTGCTCTAAGTGCTTTACACGTATTATCTCATTTGATCTTCACAACAACAGTGAGAGTTGGGTGCTATTATTGTTACCATTTCACAGCTGAGGAAACTGAGGCAAAGAGGGTAAAGTGACTAAGCTAGAGTCACACAGCTAGTAAGTGTCTAAGGCTGGATTCACATTCAGGTCTTCCAGATGCCAGGTCGAGTTCCATTCACGGCACCACCTAGCTGCCTCTGTCAGAATTTAGAAGAACATGGAACATTGGAACTGGGAGGGTGTTAGAATGTGGAATTTTGGAACAGGAAGGACTTAAAAGATAGACTGTTAATTAGAGGGTAGAGTATACATTTTTTTTTCAGCCTGTGTTCATCTATTCTCCCCCTCTCATTTCACTGGGGAGGAAGAAGACTCTCAGAGAGGGGAAGGGGTTTGCCCAAGTCCACATAGGAGCCAGTCAATGACTGGCCCTTACCTCCTGATGCCCAGTCATGTGCAAGAAATAGTGATGCCCAATTACTCCAATCTTCCATCCTTATCAGAGACATGATGATCTCAAACAACGCAATGTACCTTCTCTTCTGTAGCTTCCCAAGGAGGGCACAATAGGGTCTAAATAAATACCACTAGATCTTGATGCCACAGCTCTCTCTGGTGCCAGATCAGTCCCTAAAGTGGCTGAGAGTCTCTATTTTCTACTATAAACAGGAGGCTTATGAATAAAATGGGTAATAGCTGGGCCAGAAGTGAACATGAAAACACTCTGAAAAGGGTATCTCTACCTAGTTTCATTAGGGTCTAGTATATCCCTTCCCAAGAGGAAGTGTGGCATTGAGGTCAGTGACTGAGGTGCCCTTGCCTGGCCTGGAGTCAGGAATTCCTGAGTTCAAATCTGACCTCAGACACTTACCCTGAATGAGCCACTTAACCATGTTTGTCTCAGTTTCCTCATCTGTGAAAAGGAGCTGGAGAAGGAAATGGCAAACCACTCCAGTATCATGGCCAAGAAAACCCCAAATGGGGTCAGGGAGAGTCAGCCAAAATGAATAACAACAACAAAAGTGTGGCAATGAGGGGGAAAATTCTGTCGGGAGCCACAAGACTGGGGCTCTGACACTTTCATAGAATCATGGGTTTAGAGCTGAAAGGGCTCTCAGAGAACACTTGGCCCAACACTCTTGTTTTTACAGATGAGGGAAATGAGGTTAAGAGTTTACCTGAGGTCACACGGGCAATAAACATCAGAGGTAGGATTTGAACTCAGGTCTTCTGGCTCCAGAGATGAAGCTTTATACCATATCACACACATTAAAGGACACATGGCCATGAGGGAGTCATTCACCTACTCTGAGCCTCAGTTTCCTCAGCTGTAAATTGGGGATAATCTACCACCCCACAAATAGGATTTTGTGAGGAAAATGCTTCGTATGCCAGTAAGTATTCTAGAAATGTCGGGCTAGCATTACTATCCAGTGACTTTGCTACAGGTGTCATTCACCATAAACACTGCTGTCTCCTTCCTTCTGAGTCTGAGCTTCCTCCTGTACTTACTATCTTTGTGAACACTACCAGGCTAACTAACGTTTGTGGACAAACTAATTTTAATGGACCGTGCTCAGTGAATCCTGATTGGGCTGTTCATGTAGGCAAGATGGCCGAAACAGTAGAAACAGTACTTAACTTGGTGGAATAATACATGAGTGTGAACCTTGACCCTTCCACTTACTCCAGATTGACCTTGGGCTAGTCAAATAATTTCTTTGGACCTCAGTTTCTTCATCTGTGAAATGAGGCCTCTGAGGTCTCTCGCAACCACGGGTCTAGGATCTACAGCTGTCCATGTCTCAGTTTCCTCTTTTGAAAAATGAGGAGGTTGGACCAAATGACCTCCGAATGTCTTTCTTTTTTCTATATTTGGATGATGGCAAAATAATTTTAAAAAAAGAGTAATCTCCCCTTAGGGACATACATGACCTTTTCCTACAGAAGACTGGTAGGAAGCCTGGGAAAATATGGGGTATTTTGGCAGGTAATCACATGGCCCTCTTCCCATAAACTCAAGACTAGTCTTGGCCAATGCTAAGGATAGAGTTGAGGCCCCTTGGATGGGGTGTAGGGGTGCGGAACAAATGAGAGACCAGGTGGACACCCGCTACCCAAGTAACCCAAAGGGCGTAATCTCCCCTGGGCGTCTGTCAGTCTGGATTCCTCACCCAGCCCCCACCCCCACCCCCAGCCCTAAAGTAATCCAACCAAACGGTTGGGGAAACATTAATAACGAAAGTAAATCAAATAACAGGAGCTGCCAATATTCTTTGCCTGGCATCCCAGGTGGGGTTTTAATGAATGTTTGTTAAGCGCTTGGAGATCCTCTGATGAAAGGCGCCCAGGCCTGATTGCTCCCAGAACACCTGCTCTGGGCTGGCCTCCTAATCCCCGACCTGTGGGTGCCACCCTCTGTGGCTGGCTGCCTTGGCCTGCGAGGACAGGAGAGCTTCAGTTCTTTTCTCTCTTATCCTGATCCCTTCCCGGGATGACCTCCTCCCTCCTCCTGACACCTGGGAGGGCCCAGGGAGGAGCAGAGGGGAGGGGGGAGGGGGAGAGGAGCGGAGCTGGCTGGCCATCCCTGCCTCGCTCCCTCCCTCCATCCCCTGGCCTTTCGCAGGCGGCGAGGGGCTCAGCCCAGCAATTAAATGCTACCTCTGGTTATCAGGTGAGCAATAAGGAGTGTGAAGGCAGATAGGGGCTAGGCCGGGGCCTTGGCCCGGTGCAGGAGGCACCAGCAAGTTATTACAGGTTAGCTGGCGCCAGGTAGTCTGCAGCAAGGCAGGCGGTTTGTTTCATTGGCAGCCGGGGAGCAGGGGCCAACAGGCAGGGGGGAGGTGGCTGCTGCTGCTGTTGCTGCTGCTGCTGGTGTGTGTGTGTGTGTGTGTGTGTGTGTGTGTGTGTGTGTGTGTGTGTGTGTGTGTGTGTGTGCAAGCACCCCCGAGTGCTCCAGTGGTCCTGGCCCTCATGTGCAGAAAGTACAGGACAGGATAAACAGGCCCCAGTGCACACATTGATTCCTAGGACCCCAGGCCTCCAACTCCAGGCCCCCTCCAGTGTCCCCTCCCTTTTATGGTGGGAGCTTGGATGAACTTCCTCAATGCTTTTTAGGGACTCTCCAACCACAAACTGGGATGAGCCCATGGAAATTGGGAGCCATGATGGGTGATGGAGTGCGGTAGGGTCGGGGATTCATCAAGGTGCATCAGGGATTGGCCTCTACTGGGCCCTGGGTTGTCTTAGCTGGAAACTTTAACAAGAGGAGAATATGAATAGGATGCACCTTGTTGGAATCTGCACCAGACCCTCTCTCTGACTTTCTCCAAATACCCAATGTTTATAACCTTTCGTACCCCTTCCCTCTGGATGCAAGAGTGGTCTAGAAGGGGCAAGATGCCACCCTGGGTGATCAACATAATACCAAGGGAGCACCAGATTTAGACTCAGAGGTCCTGGTTCAGATCTTCCCTGTGCCACTTGGAACCTGCATGATTGTGGGCCAGTTATGTAACCTCTACTGACCTCAGTTTCCCTAGCTACAAAATGAAGGAGTTGGATTAGCTGGCCTCTAGCCCCTAGCTTCTTAAAACTGTGGGTCACGGGGACAGCTAGATGGCACAGTGGTTAAAGCGCTGGCCCTGGATTCAGGAGTATCTGAGTTCAAATCCGGCCTCAGACACTTGACACTTACTAGCTGTGTGACCCTGGGCAAGTCACTTAACCCCAATTGCCTCACCAAAAACACACACACACACACACACAAAAACTGGGTCACGACCCCATATGGGATCAAGTAACTGAATGTAGAGGTCTTCAAAAATCAACAGTAAAAGGTGGTGTCTACCTATTTTATATGTCTATATACCTGGGGTCCCATAAAAATTTCTTGGATGAAAAAGGATGATGAGTGGAAAAAGTTGAAGGAGTCCTGCTCTAGAGTACCTTCTGGATTTGTCTACAATCCTGTGATTTCTAAGGAGTGTTCAAATCAAAAATCATCTGTTTGGTATAAAGAAAAGATAACTGGATTACCATAGAGAAACTGAGTTCAAATCCTATCTCAGCTACCTCCTAGCTGTGTGACCTGGGGCTCTCTGGACTTTTGTTTTCCCATTTGTAAAAGAAAAGACTAGAGGACCTGTGAGGGACCCTTCAGATATATTATGTTATATTATATTATATAGCATTGCATTGTATTGTATTATATTATATTATGGTATGACATAGCATATTATAGTATATAATATATTATACTGAAGTATATTATATTACAGGATAGTATATATCATATCAAATCATATCACATTATATTACATTATTACTATATTATATTACTATAGATTCTAATAGATGTATTATAGATCCTAAGATTCCAAAGTGCCCTTCTACATCTAAGCCCTTTGTTTAATAGAATGGGGGAATAACACTCAACGGATTGGAGTAAGAAAGTTGGATTCAAATCATATCTCTGTCACTATTTAGGTGACCTTGGGCATATCTATCATAATGTCTCCAGACCTCTTTTATCTCATCCATAAAGTGATGGCATTGGATTGAAATCGTCCCTTCCAGCTCTATGATCCCATGATCTCCCATGAACCAGGAAATGTGTGATCTTGGGACTCCAGCTTGACTACTTATTAATTCTTTATGGGGACAAGTTACTTCCTTGGCTTTAGCCTCATTTCCCATCTGTAATATCATAGACTTAGAATAGAAGGGACCGTAAAGACCATGTGGTCTAACTCCACCGTTTTAAGGTTGAGGAAATGGAGGTCCAGAGTTGAGAAGGGGATTTGCCCGGTGTCACCAAGGTTTTAAGGGGCAGAGCCAGGACTCAAACCTTGTCCTAGGTTTCCCAAGAAGAAGTGACAAAGGCAAGATTTGAATCTTGCCTTTAATCTGACTGGTCCCAATCCAGGTGACAAGTCATCCAGCCCTCCCAGCTAGGTGTCCCAAGCATATAGAGTGATGGTTAGAAAAACACAATTTCAGATGTAGCCTGTGTGACTCTTGGCAAATCATTCTTTGAAGTTTCAACTTCATCTATAAAATGGGGGTGGTGATAGGGCCTAACATACAAGGTTGTTGGGAGGACCAAATGAGATTATATGCATAAAGCACTGTGCAAACCTTAAAGTATATATGGTAGCTATAACTGTTACAATTTTAGTATCATCCTAAATTATATGGGGATTTGAAGCAAGATACAATGGGGGTAGCTTGTAGCAGAATAGGAACCAGGTTTTGAGTAAGGAATTCTGAATTTTAGTTAGTGTTTATTAGTTCTGTGACTTTGGGTATGTCTTCTCTGAGCCTGTTTCCTTATCTGCAAATGGGATAATAATGCTTGTCCTGTCCTATACCTTAATCATGGTTATTGTAAAGAAAGTGTAAGATGCTACACAAATAGGAGGAATGATGAACTCGGATTGCAGCAGCATCAGTAGCAATAGTAATAAGAGTTAAAAAATAAAAAGTGGCCCTTCTGGAGTAGGACAGTACAAGTAACATGCTATGTTTCCCCAGACCTACCAACCCTACCCTGCAAGTACCTGCTCCCTCAAAGGTCTCTTTGAACCTGTTCCCATTACTGACTTTCCAAACACATTCTGTTCTGTAGAGTTGACATTCCAAGATGTCGCTTGCTAATATGGAGTGATCCAGTCAGAAAAGGAGCTTCCTACCTTCATTTCAAGTCAGCAGGCTGCCTCCTATGTGAGAGGAGGCAATGTCCTTGGCTATCACTGGGAAAAACCCCCCTCAAAGAGCTTATATTTCCCTGGGGATTATGGCACATAGGAAACCAGTATGCAGTAGGGAATAATGGAGAATCATAGGCACTTAAATTTAAAGCTGAGTCTCAAAGGGGACACTTGATCCAACACCCTCAT
This sequence comes from Dromiciops gliroides, assembly GCF_019393635.1. Taxonomy (NCBI): domain Eukaryota; kingdom Metazoa; phylum Chordata; class Mammalia; order Microbiotheria; family Microbiotheriidae; genus Dromiciops; species Dromiciops gliroides. The sequence continues at coordinate 24,164,194 of NC_057861.1, forward strand.
TTTACAGATAAATAAATTGAAGGCTGGGGAGGTGTTCAAAGGCCCCCAAATGACATAGATGGGCATGAATATAGCTTCTTTCATTTCAAAACCAGCACCCTGCTCTCTAGTGCCTGCCAATGTCAGTCCTTCGATACAAAGTAAGCTTCTTGAGGCTAGGAACTGCTTGTTGTGATTGTTGAATGCCCGCACCAATCTCTTTGCCTGGCATATAGTAGGTGCCTAATAAATGCTTGGAATTCCATTGAAAAAGTCAAAATATTTTAGGAAAATTTGAGGAGGAAGAGAACATTTATATTGAATGTGACTGAAGTGCCCATGGCCTTCTTCCAGCACTAAGTCACTTAGAAGTCATTTCCACCCTTTCCCATTTCCCTTCTGAGTCACGTCCACCCTTTCCCACTCCCTCCTAATTCCTCAATGCCCCCAGATTCCAGGAGACTGAATCAGGTCTGCCTGTATTTAAAAATTCTTCATGTTGCACCTTCACTTGTCTCTTGAAGTCTTTAATTCTTAAAGACAAAGCAGGGAGATAGCCAGAGTGTTCACTACATTTTACAGATGAAAAAAGGCAGAGGTTGATAGAATTGCCCACGACCACCCAGGAAGTGGGGTGTGGGGAGGCAGCATTAGGTTCCAGATTCCTGCCAGCCCTTCAAGCGCTCACCTCTGGGGCCCTGCCTTGTCTGACCGTGGAGAACTGCAGGCTTGGCTGACCCTCATTTATCCTCCTATTCCTCCAATTGTAGAATAAGAGCTCATTTTTTCTCTTCCTTAATCCTTTCTTGGGGCTCTTCTATCTTTTCCATTTTTCATCATAATTAAGATGGGGATCACTGACCGAAACATTGCAAAGAGGCGAATCAGGGAAAATATAAAGAGACCAGTTGAAGTCTAGTTGGGAAATGAAAGAGGAATTTCCCCCACATAAAGAAAGCAACGGTGACCACACCAGTCAGAAAGAAAACCTCATACCCCTAACCAAGGACCTTATGAACTAGATATTTCATTAAAATAATGGCCTGTCTTTGAAAGGCAATTTAAAAAAAAAATCAGGGACTGAATGCAGGTTTTACTGTGAGATGCCCCAAATGCTGTAACAAAGCATTGATCAGTTGGTAATTTGGAGTAGGGAGTTTGTTTTCCGTGATCATACTTTTAATTTTACTGTTCTGCTCCTGAGGCACGTCCAAAGCAGGTAATCTTTTCCTTTCAGACTTCCTGAGGAGGTTCGGTGGCTGCTGAGCCCTGACAATCTTGGGTTACTTGGAATGGTCCATTAGTTAATTGCTCTGTGGTGATGAGCTTACCCAGGCAAGGGAACAGGATGGTCCTGAGAATGGCACATTAGTGTGCTTGGGTGAATGTGGTCTGCCCTTAAGCCCTGATGGGCATCTGGCTCCCAGGAACAGTGACTTTTTAATATGATCTTGGTGATTATCAAGCAAAGTCTTATCATCCTCGTTATCAATATCATAGAGATAGAAGAAGTCTCTAAAGCCATTTGGTCAAATCCCTTCATTTTACAACCAAGGAAACTGAGGTCTAGGTCTAACTTAGCCAAGGCCATCCAACAACGAAGTATCAGAGAAATTATCTGAAATCTGGGTCTTCCTGGGTTCAAGTCCAAAACTCTAGCATGCAAAGTGACGCACGATCAGAAGGCAGAATTCCATTTTTGGATATGTATTAATAGTACAATCCTGGAAGTGTTATTCACTCTTGCGCCTCAGTTTCTTCAGTCATAAAACAGGGAGAGGGGGCAGCTAGGTGGCGCAGTGGATAGAACACTGGCCCTGGATTCAGGAGTACCTGAGTTCAAATCCGGCCTCAGACACTTAACACTTACTAGCTGTGTGACCCTGGGCAAGTCACTTAACCCCAATTGCCTCACTAAAAAAAACAAAACAAAACAAACAAACAAACCAAAAAAACAAATAAAACAAGGAGAATAATATATGTAATATATTAATATAAAGTAATATATGCAATGATATTTATGTAATATATACTATTGTGATTTAATAAACATATAATATACTAACATATGTAATAACACCACACATATGACATATGTAATACTGTAATATAATATGCATAACAATATATGCAATATGTTAATAGAAAGTAATATATGTAATAATACTATGTATACAATATATAATCTTGTACTATGTGTAATAATATACTAACACATTAAGATATAATAAGCATGTAATATTTGATAGTGTAATATGTTTAACAATATATGTAATATATTCACATAAAGTAAAACGTACCATAATATGTATATAACATGTATAATATATAACATGTATATATGTAATATAGTAATATATACTTTACAACAGAGTTTCTTAGCCTGGGGTAATGGACCCCCAAAGATCTGTGGGTAGTTGTCAGAGGGCCCATGAACTTGAAGGGAAAACACATCTTCATTTTCACTAACCTCTAATTGAAATTTGGGCAAGTAGGTGGATGTAATAGAGTACCAGGGCTGGAGTCAGGAAGAATAATTTTTCTGAGTTCAAATCTGGCTTCAGATACTTGCTATCTGAATGACCCTGGGTAAGTCACTTAACCCCATTTGCTTCAGTTTCCTTATGTGTCAAATGAGCTGGAGAAGGAAATGTCATCATTGTATTGGGAGGAGAGGCTTTGATTCCCACAAACTACTCCAGTATCTTTGCCAAGAGAACTCCAGATGGGGTCATGAAGAGCTGAACACAACTGAATAACAACAATCGAAAAGTATAATTTCTTTCAATTATTTAAAAATATTTATTTTGGGAAGGAGTCCCAGGCTTCATCAGACTTTATCACCAAAGGAGTCTGTTACATGACTTCCAACTTCACTAGAATTTTGACTTTACTGTGAAAGGTATCTGTGACCCAAATGAAAACCAATGCCTCACAAAGCTTGTTGTCAAGATTGAATCAGGGAAAGTATTAAGAGCTTTGATCTCTTGAAAGGGGACAGCAACTTGGTTCTTGGAAGGTGAGTAGGACATAGGTTACTAGATCTACTTATCCCCTTCTGGTCTATTCACAGAGTGTTTTATCTGGGCCACTATTGGCAGCATTGGATGAGAATTCTCCAATCCTCTATCAAATAGGAGATTGGGTTGGGGAGAAGAATCTTAGGGAGAATTAAAAGAGTTCAAATGGTAGATTTCACCAAAGTGTTTCCTAGATAGCAGGCTGACTGTCACTTTGAGGTTAAAATCCCAAAAGATTGAGAGAGTCCCTGAAGTTATGTGCTAAAAAACCAACCAACAAAAACAACATGAAACCATTATGGCCCTAGAAGAAAACATGTAACCAGTGTAGTTCAGTAGAAGTCCAGCAGGTGACAGTAGTAGCATAAGAGGATATCAGGAAGCACCCCATCAACTGTAGAGCATCAGGAGATAGCAGTTCAGTGGAGATAATGGCCCAGCAGTGCAACGGAACAGCCTAATATAGTAGCCCAGCAGTTTGTGATTTGACACATAGGTGGTGCAGTAGATTGGCCTTGGAGTTAGGAGGGCCTGGGTTCAAATCCTGCCTCAGATACTCACTAGATGTGTGATCCTGGGCAAGTCACTTAATTTATGTCTGTTTCAGTTTTCTCATCAGTAAAATGAGAATACTAATAATACCTACCTTTTAGCATTGCTGTGAGGTTAAAATGGGATATTTGTAAAGCACTTTATAAACCTTAACGTGTTATGTAAATGATAGCTTTTATTATTAACAGAAGACAGCAATGACTCTGTGGGAGAGCTAACAAGTGACATAGAAGTGTTCCAAGTTGTTATACCTACAGGAGTATATCTCCCTAGATATAGCCCCTCTTCCATAAATATTCCTTGGTTATTCATATTCCTTCTGCTTCCAATAATCAATCAATCAATCAATAAACATTTATTAAGTATCTATTATGTGACAGTCACTATGCTAAGCACTAGGGATACAAAAAGAGGCAAAAGATAGTTTCTGCTTTCAAGGAGTTACAAATTAATGGATGAGACAGTGTATGACTTAATTAAATGGTTTTTTTTTCTGTTTGTTTGAATTCATGTATCCTTAGTTTGGTCTGGTGAGAGAAACATAGGTGGGGGCTTGTGAGCCATGAGTTTGAATGGGTAGTGCTCCAAATGATGCCTTGAGTTTATGATAACTTTCAGGGGACCAGTGTTTGATGGAGGGCTAGGCTACACGTCATATACCCATCAACTAGAAGGGGAGGAGAGTTTATTCTATCATTTCATGATGAATCAGGAAATCCAAGGTCCATCCCAATTGGGATCTGAGGGAATTGTAATAATAAAGTGTTAACAGCAGCTGTAAATAAGTCAGCAGTTTATGGTAAAGTTCATTAGAACCCCATGATGATAATGAGTCCTGTATAATGATTTTATTAGCATTCCTATGTTCCATGATCACATACTATGACCCTCATTCCATGTGCTCATCTTAGAATGCGTGCCTCTAGTCACAGAGGAGAGCAGGCAAATTAGCTGGAATGATAACAGCTTCACTTTCTGTATTGCATTGTGCATCATAATTTTATGAGGACTAGAGTGCAGGAGCCTTGATCTAGAACCAAAAGGGGGCTCAGAGGGCATCTCATCCACCCTCTTCATTTTACAGAAGAGGAAACTGAGGCCCACTCAGGGGAGTGAAGTGAGTGATGTCCTCAGATTCTCTCAAGAGGCAGAGTCAGGACTTATGACCAGGACCTCTGACCACAGACTTGGGCTCTTTCCCTGACAGAACTCTGTTTTCTGACAAAGTATATGAGGAAATCAAGTCACAGAAACATTACTGGGCCACAGAAAGGTCAAATAACTAGTAGGAGAGTGAGGAGGATAGATTCTTAACTGGAAGAGACCCTAGAAGCCATTATGAGCTAATCCCCTCATTTAAAAGAGGTGGGGGCTGAAACTCAAACAGGTTAAGTGATTTGACTAGGGTCACAAAGTCAGTTAATGTCAGGTTGTCCTGACTCTAAGCTAAGATCCCTGTCCATCATTCCTTGAAGAAGCAACAGCAGCAACAAAAGCAATAGTATGCTGATGGCGGGTGGGGTGGTGGTCATAGTAGAAGTAGTAATAGTAACAGCGCTAGTTGTAATAGTGGTAATAATGGTGGTGGTGATAATAGTAATAGTAGTGGTAGTAGTAGTAATGGTAGTGGTGGTGGTAGTAGTTATAATAGTAGCAGGAGTAGCATTATTGTGCTATAAGAAATGATGAACAGATTCATTTTAGAAAAAACCTGGGAAGACTTACATGAACTGATGCAGAGTTAAGAGAGAAGAACCAGAACACTGTACACAGTAACAGCAATGTTGTTGATCAACCATGATAGACTTAGCTCTTCTGGGCAACACAATGATCCAAGACGATTCCAAAGGACTCATGATGAAAAGTGCTGTCTAGCTTCAGAGACAGAACTGATGGAGTCTGAATGCTCATCGAAGCATACTATTTTTCACTTTGTTTTTTTTAAATGTTTTAATTCTTTTTTGGTCTGTGTTTTCTTCCATGTGATTAAAGTGGAAATATGTTTTGCATGATCGCATGTGTATAACCCATATCAGATTGCTTACTGTCTGGGGTGGGGAGGGAGGGAGAAAATTTGGAACTCAAAGTTTTTAAAAAAATGAATGTTGGGGGCAGCTAGGTGGTACAGTGGATAAAGCACTGGTCCTGAATTCAGGAGGACCTGAGTTCAAATCCAGTCTCAGACACTTGACACATACTAGCTGTGTGACCCTGGGTAAGTTACTTTGCCCTCATTGCCCCACCAAAAAAACAACAAACAAACAAACAAAAATGAATGTTAAAATTTTTCTTTCCATGTAATTGGGGAAAAAATAAAATATTTAAAGCAAAAAAATGAAGGAGTTGGATACTGAGGTCCTTTCTTGCTCTATATCTACAATCCTGTTACTTCTGGGGGCCTTAATTTCCTCCTTTATAAAAAGAAGGCATTGGACTGGATGACTTTCAGTCGGTTCTAAATATGTGATCCCATGATAATGTATTATCTGTTACCACTTTCAGATTATTAAGGTCCTATAGATGTGAGCTATTATTAACCTTGCTGATTTGTCTGGTCTCCCTTGTTGATTCACCAAGCATTTATTAAATGCCTTATTGTATGATAGGCACTAGGAATACACAGACAAATTAAACAGTCCCTGCCCTCAGGAAGTTTACATTCAAATAAGGGAGTCATAATGTACAGAAATAATACAGGATAGAAAATAGGATTGATTTATTAAGCCTCAACAATATATTCTGCATGATCCCAAACCAAACAGGTTTCTACCACAACCTGGCCTAATGCCTAAGTAATCTATTTCATAAGGAAGCTCACCTAGATTTGAGTTTCATTAACTACCAGTATGGGATGGGAAAAAGAATGGATAGAAAATGTTTGGCCTTGAAGATAAAGCCAAGAAACGAAAAAAAAAAAAAAGTCACACTAGGAGGAAACTTTTTATTCAAGCTGGTTTGTAACCTGTGACATCATCTGTAGATTCGGGATGAGTTTTGCCAATCCTACTCAAGAGCTCAAAGAGCTTCGCTTCTCTGGAGAAGAATTGTAGTAAGTTTTGATGTCTAGAAAAATGCCCTAAGATTCAGAGCTGTCCAAAGAGGAATTGAACTACCTTGAGAGGTTGGGGACTTCCTTTCGTTGGAGGGCCTTCAGACCTGAAATTCAGCACATTGTGGGGGATTCTTTTTGGGGTGTTGGGGCTATATGGCCTCTGAGACCCCTTTCAATTCTAAGATTCTGAGTGGAATTCTGGAAAGAAGTGGTTAGAATTATCTCCCTATCCAGGATGCAGAAATAGGCATCATTGCATAGGGAAAAAAGTACTGGCTGTGGGGTCAGAAGGTGTGGGTTCAAATCTTACTTCTAATCCTTAATAAGAATGATAATAATAACTAATACTTGTTGTTCTTGTTCAGCTGGTTCAGTCATGTCTGCCTTTTTGTAACACCCTTTGGGGTTTTCTTGGCAAAGATAATGGAGTGGTTTGGCCATTTCCTTCTCCAGCTCATTTTTACAGATGAAGAACTAAGGCGAACAGGGTGAAGTGACTTGCCCAGGGTCACATAGCTGTTAAGCGTCTGAGGCTGGATTTGAACTCAGGAAGATAAGTCCTAATTCCACACCCAGTGCTCTATCCACTGTGCCACCTAGCTGCCCCAACCAACCTTCATATAGTGTGTTTTATAATTATTATCTCATCTGATCTTCATAGGAGGTAGGTGCTATTATTATTTCCCTTTTTCAGAGGAGGAAACTGAGGCAGACAGTGTTAAAGTGACTTGCCCACAGTCACACAGCTAGTAAGTGTCTGAGGCCAGGTATTCCTGACTTCAGGCCTGATGTTCTAGCCACTCTGCTACCTAGCTGCCCCATGTCACCTAGGACAAGTCATTTAACCTCTCCTGGCCTATTTCCTCATCTGTAAATAAAATGGTTGCTCTGCATGGACTATTAAATGCCTTCTAGATATATACTTTATTTCTTGGCTGTAGCTTTTAGAGTTGTGTTATTTAACTCCCTCCCTTTTAAAATGAAGTTAGCAGGACCTCAGAAAAGCTAAGAGAATCACTCGCTGGAGCAAAGGTAGTCAGTCATGAACAGAATCAAGAGGCAAACTTAGGTTCTCGGACTCCAAACTTACAACATGTTTCCTCTCATTCTCTGTGGGTAGCAACGCATGGACAGCTGCTTGGTTCAGTACATAAAGTGCCAGGTCTAGAGTCAGGAAGATTCATTTTCCCGAGTTCAAACCTAGCCTCAGACACTTACTAGCTGCATTACCCTGGGCAAGTCACTTTGCCCTGTTTGCCTCAGTTTCCCCATCAGTCAAATAAGCTGGAGAAGGAAATGGCAGACCGCTCTAGTGTCTCTGCCAAGAAAACCCCAAATGGGGTCATGAAGAGTCAGATACAACTGAACAATAATAAGAGCTTTGCAAGATTTTTGAGTGGGGGAAATGATATTGGATTTTAGATTTAGAGCTAGGAGGGACCTTTAGAGGTCAGAAAGCCCACTTGCCTCCTTTTACAGGGAAGGAAACTGAGTCCCATGATAAAATCTGTGTTTCATGATAGTCAATTCAGCAGCGGTATGAAGGCAAGATTATAATAAAAGACACCAAGCAAATAAGAAGCTTTAACAATGTCAGGGCAAATCCTGACAAAGCGGTTCTTCTAATTCTTTAGCCCAACTCCCTTTCCATACCAGCTCCTCATGAGCCGGGAATGTGGAAGAGACCTCTTGCTTTCCTCTGAGAAGGGCTGGGACTGCTTTGGGGAAGGGAGGGTAAGAAAGGATCTGAGGACAGATGGCTCAGAGAAAAGCTGGGTGGAGAAAGTCAGGGATGGAGGCATTGTGTGAGGTCTAGAGGCCTACCTGTCTACAGAGTACAAAAGAGCTTTGCAGGCGTGGGTGTCAGGGAGACCAAGAGCTAATCCTAGATTAGGAATAGAAGGTAAATCTTGGTGAAATCTCAAGTGTGTAATTTACCACATGAATCACTTGGGACTGGATTAGTAGAAAACTTATAGCCTGGGGGGGTAATTAGTGTAATTGAACCAGCCCTCTGATTGACTCTGAGGTAGCAACACACCTTGGTTCACCTTTGAGGTAGAGGGACAGTGTGGATTAGCTCTTTGGGGAATTGGGGGATGGTCTTGCTGTACATTGCCCTTGTCAGACCATATATGGGGAATCATCTCGAATTTCAGGAGGAACAATAATGGCAAAGATGGTAAAGATCATACTAAGGCATTTATTTATTATGTGGTTATTATGTTCTATATAATGTATAAGCTCCAGAAATAGAAGAAGGAAGAAGAGGAGGAGGAGGAAAACAAGGAAGAGGAGGATCAGTGGGGAGAATCAGGAAGGTTTAATTTAGAAAAGGAAAAACACAGGTGTGGGGGTGGAGTGGGAGGTTAGAGAGGAGGGGGTTGAACACGAAAACATATGATAGCTGTATTCAAGTATTTGAAGGGTCCTAGTACAGAAGATAAGACCCCTGAGGACAGAACCAGGAGGTCAAATTTGCGCAGAAGCAGTTTGATACTTGATGTCAGAGAAAACTTCCTAACAATTAGAGTTATCCAAAGGTTGAAATGGGCTGCCTTAATGGCTAACAAGTTCCTTGGTCACAGGAGGTATCCAAGTAGAGGAGCCTGCTCATAGACTTTGGGGTGGGGCAAGGAAGTTTTAGAGGTGATTTCTATACAAAGCTATGAAGACAGTAGAAGATAAATGGAACGTTTGACAAATGAAGTTGACTGAAGTCAGTGAGTGAAGCTGGTCTCTATTAAATTTTCCTATGACTTATTTTAAAAAATACACATTTAGCTTAAAGGAAAATAAAATCAATTAATCATATTTACACCTGTTTAAACACAAAAATGAATTTCTTTGTATGGTATAAGGACTTATTAGTTATTTCTTTGGTATTTTCCTGTGAGCTACATATCCATTCATCTCATCTCTCTGTAGATGTATTTTTTGTTTTGTTTTTTGTTTTTTTAGTGAGGCAATTGGGGTTAAGTGACTTGTCCAGGGTCACACAGCTAGTAAGTGTTAAGTGTCTGAGGCCGGATTTGAACTCAGGTCCTCCTGACTCCAGGGCCGGTGCTCTATCCACTGCGCCACCTAGCTGCCCCTGTATTTTTTTTTATAAGGTCACAGTTGCTAATTCCCTCGTCTTTGGGTGGATTCTATTTCTATATTGTACATGTTGTCTCCATTAGAAAGAAACCTATTTGAGAAAATGATTCCTATTTACACATGACCTGATAATGTAGAAAATCAATGATAAGATCATTGATGACTCCAATAAGATTGCAATAATCGGGCAGCTGGGTGGCGCAGTGGATAGAGCACCGGCCCTGGAGTCAGGAGGACCTGAGTTTAAATCTGGCCTCAGACAATTAACATTTACTAGCTGTGTGACCCTGGGCAAGTCACTTAACCCCAATTGCCTCACTAAAAAAAAATAAATAAATAAGATTGCAATAAACCAAAAAGTCACCAGCATTTTTATGCAATCTTAACTCCTGAAGAAGGAAGATAAAATTTTAAGAGAAATCTTACTCAGGATAAACACAGAAGGTATAACATATTTAGAAATTAATCAACAGAAGGCATATAAATAGAAATTCAAAATAATCTTTACAAAAATAAAAGAAACCGTATATTAAGAAAAAAAGAGAGGACAAAATAAAGGAAGAGAGAGGAAGGAAGGAAGGAAATGAAATGGAGGAAGAAAAAGGAAGAAAAGAGAAAGGAAGGAAAGAAGAGAAAGAAGTGAAGAAAGAAAGGGAAAAAGAAAGAATGAAAGAAGAAAAAAGGAAGAAAGAGAAAGGACAGATGGAAGAAGAAAGGAGAGAAGAAAGAAAAAAGGAGGAAGAAAAAAGAAAAAAGGAAGAAAAAAAGAAGGAAGGAAAAACAAAGAAGGTCTCTAAGGTCAAGAACTAATTTTGTCTTCATCATCAGAGTCATCATAGTCTCCCCCCCCCACCTCCTCCTCTTCTTCTTCCTCATCCTCCTCATCTTCCTTCTTCTTCTATTTCTGGAGTTTACACATTATATGGAACATAATAAGCACATAATAAAAAAAAATACTTGTTGATTGACTAGATGACTTTTGATGTCTCTTTAAACTCTAAGGAATTCCTCTGATTTTGTGGATTTTAACACTGAATTTGGACTAGGCCAAAAGAAAGAACTTGTTGGTAACACAGATGGTGGGCCCTTAAGAAAATGGATTGGAGGGGCAGCTAGGTGGCGCAGTGGATAGAGCACCGGCCCTGGAGTCAGGAGGACCTGGGTTCAAATCCGGTCTCAGACACTTAACACTTACTGGCTGTGTGACCCTGGGCAAGTCACTTAACCCCAATTGCCTCACTAAAAAAAAAAAAAAAAAAGGAAAAAAAAAAGAAAATGGATTGGAGGCTGAGAACAGGTCTCCCAAAGAGCAAATTTAATCAGTGCTATAACTGGGATCTTTTCTATCACAGCAGGGCAAAGTCAGGTTACAAGAATGTTTCTCTTTTTTTTATTGTTCTGTGATTTTTTTTTTTGTCATAGACCTGTGATTTCTTTGCCATAGGGAACTCCAAGTGAAGAAACTCCTCCCAAAGCAGCATCACCACCTGCTATGAAATGTCTGGCTTTAGAGGGGGGTGCACTGGAAGGTTGGGGCTGATCCACAGTACCACAGTTAGCATGTGTCAGAGGTGGGACTCATAATGGAGTCTGTCTTCCTGATTCTGAGACCAGATCTCTGGCCCCTAGAGCACCTTGTCTCATCTGTCTGTCGATCATCTATCTATCTATCTATCTATCTATCTATCTATCTATCTATCTATCTATCTATCTATCTATCTATCTATCTATCTATCTATCTATCTATTGATCTATCTATCTATCATCTATCCATCTGTCCATCCTTTCATCCATCCTTTCATCCATCCATCCATCCATCCATCCATCTCTATATGTATATGTATGTATGTGTGTATGAAGACGTTCGTTTGTTATATCCATTTTTTTTTTCTATTTCCTTTAGTGAGAACAATCAATCCACAAATTACTTTCAGTGAGCCAGGCTAAACCCTGACCTACATGAGCCAGTGGCTAAGGCTGGTATTACTGGTTTGCTGAATGAATTGATTTCTCATGGAGAAGCCAGCATGAGTGATGAGTCATTCCAAGTAAGAGCTCCCTTATAGCCTGAGTTGGTTTATCCTGTCTTTGCTATGCTAGACAGTGTGATATAGAGGACAGAATAGTGGATTGGGAGTCAAGAAGACTTTAGTTTAAATTCCACCCCAGACATTTACTAGTAATGTGACCCTGGACAAATACTTTAGCCTTTATCTACCTCAGTTGTTTCATCTGTAAAATAGTGACAGTTGGGGCGGGGGTTGGCCTTATTGACTTCTAAGGTCCCTACCAGCTCTACTATCCTAAGTAGAGTGGAGTCAGAAACAAGCTCAAGGCTCCTCCAGTCTTGTCTTCCTCTTTGGTATGCCTGAGGAAACCTACCTGACCCAGCTCAACTCAATTCTAATTCAATTCGGTAAGTTTATATTAAACACCTCCCATGTGCCCTAACCTCTGCTGGACAATCCAGACACAAAGACAAAAAAGAAGTGCTTTCTGACCATGAGCAGCTGGCACTTTTCTGGGCAGATTCAACATGTATGCATGTTTGTATGTATGTATACATACATACACACACAAATAGCTAGATATATGTGTATGTATACACATATGCATATGTATATATATGTACACATACATATATATATACACACACACACACATATATTAAACTATGTAAGGTCTGAGGAGTTGGGAGGTGGGTGAGCAAGGGAGTGGGGCAGTGTGGGGTACAGTAGGAAGAGAATTGGACTTGGAAACAGAGGACGGAATTCAAATCTCAGTGCTAATATTTATAACCTCTGCGACCTTGACCACACTCCTTCCCTTCCCTTCCCTTCCCTTCCCTTCCCTTCCCTTCCTCCTTTGCTTCCCCCTTCCTTGTTTTCCCTTTTCTCTTTCTCCTTCCCCCTTCTTCCTCCCTCCTTCCCCCTCTCCCTCCTTTCCTTTCCCTCCCACCCCTCCCCCACCTCTTTCATGCCTTCCTAGATTGTCGTCGTTCCCCCCCCCCCCCCCCCCGCCGCCATATGGGGTATTGTCCTTCAGAGTTAGCACCACTCAAATGTATCTGTCCAGGGCAAATCTAAACTTGAGAGGAAGGCTCCCTTAAAGGTCACTGACCTTCTCTCCCTGCAGCCTCATTAAAGATCCCAAGGGATGTTTTGAAGTTCCAGGGTAATCCCTCAACAAACCATGGGTGGGAATGAAAGCCTCCGTGGCCCCTGTGCTCCTGATCTGAGAATCATTGGCTGGACAGCTCTGGAGCCAGCCCTGATAGGGATCAGGCCCCCAGCTTGTTTGGGGAGGGACAGGTTGGGTACCATAAACCTTTATGGCCAGCCTGATGGGACTCCATGATCTGGGGCTATCTCTTCCGGGATCTCCGAGGATCCACCTTCTTTGGAAGTGATAATCACAGGTAGCAGTGCTGCCCAGAGGCCCTTAATCCTCATCTTTAGCCAGAAGGAGTGATGCAGGTTGTGGTCTTTGCCCTCTCCTCCCTGAAGACTTTGGACTGATTGTACAAGCAAACAATAGACTCCTTGGCTTGTTAAAGAGAAGCACATTATCAGCATTGGGAGCTGGGGTCTTGTCAAGCCCCCAAGCTTAGGATGCAAAGGCGGGTGAGTAAGAGGCAAAGAGCCTGGGCTAAAATGGAGGCCCTGTAAATTGCTGTGTGGCCTCAGGGGTATCGTTTAGCCACTCTGAGTCTCAGTTTTCTCCTCTGTAAAATGGGGATTTGGATTAAGTGACCTCTAGCATCCCTCCCAGCTCTTGATTTCTGTCTTCTTAAGGAAACTAAGCAAAGTGAGGCTGAAGACTGGAGGCAGAAGGTGGATATTGGACTTCCCATTGCAGAGGAAACCCCTGGAGAAAACATTTCTACAGTGGCTCTCCATTGGGATCATTGATTTAGAGTAGAACTCTTTTCAGGTCCCCTATGATCCCTATGACAAACTAGAGAAGTTATGAGTCCAGGTGATTTGATCAAGGTCACATGGTAGTGGCAGGACTAGGATTCAAACCTTGTTGCAAATTGTCTGACTTTTTCCACATCACATTCTATTCCTCATTGTGGACGTTCTCACTCCCCCCTCTATTTCATTCCTGCCATCCCTTGGCTCCGTATCAGCCTGCTCCCCCATATTCCCAACCTTGCTCCCTTATTCTCTTCTTCTTTTTACCTATTCTTTCATCACAGAAAACAAAGGTTCAGTAGATCACTAAGGTCAGATATGCAGGTTAATTTATTTATTTTCTTAAGTGGAACTAAGTTGACATAAAGAATCCTATTTCCCTAGCAACTACCCCATCATGGCCACCTCCAGGTCCTGAGAACTGAGGTAGGGGTGAAAGGGAGGGCCTTCTTCTATGCTGGTAGTACATGTTTGACAACTGGTTCTAGCCCTCCACCCCACCCCCAGTTTTCCTAGGGCACATTTATAAGTTGAATCTCCATCATTAACATTTTTTTCTATAGCTTTCTTAAATCTGGACAATCGGCAGAACAATAAACGAGACACTGAGTTGTAGCTTTGCCAAATTAAAGGGGGTAGATGTTCACACAGAAATTTTAACAAGTGGTTCTAACAGGCTGGTTTGAGCTGGCTCCAGCACATTCTTGGAGAGGGCTTAAGAGTTCTGCACATTTCTCCCTTTCATCAGAACACTCCAAAATAAAGCTACATTAGCCCAGGAAGACATGCACATGCACTCGCACATGTGTGTGTGTAGGCTCTTCCATACTTCCTCAATCATGTATAGAGTATTTAGGAAAGTATACTAGGGACTGCACTCTTAGAATCTCTGGGACATGGAAATCCCCCATTAAGCAAGGAATATAATAGGATAGAACCTAAATTCAGTAAAGCATTGAAGGTTCTCTACCAACTTCTTCATTTGTCTTCTCTCCCCTACCAAAACAAAGAAACAAGAACAAAAGAAAATAAATAGGGGCCAGCTAGGTGGCAGTGGATAAAGCACCAGCCCTGGATTCAGGAGGACCTGAGTTCAAATACTACTTGTGTGACTTTGGGCAAGTCATTTAACCCTCTTTGTCCCACAAAAAATAAGTAAACAAATAAATTAATTGATTAATCAATTAATAAATAACAACAAAACAAAACCACCCTCCCAGCACTTGATGTTCCCTGAACAATTCTTTCCCACATTAATAATTTTGTTCCTATCATATGTGCACACACACACACAAACACACACACATGTGCATGCGCACACAAACAGACACCTTTACCTCCTGCTAGGAATGCCCTCTCTCCTCTTTATCTACCCCAATATTATCCATCTTTCAAAGTCTAACACATATCCCACTTCCAATAGCCATCCTTCCCAAGTCTATGCAACTCCTACTGATGGCTCCTTCCTCTGAACTCAGAACAACTATCTTCAAGAATACTCATTTGGGAATTAACAAATCATATACTGCCTGATTACAGTATTTATCTTCTATTGCTAGTGACTTCTCATAGTTCTCCCTAACTTTTCACGAGTCCACTTCTTATTTTCCCAATAAAACTAAGCTGTTATAGGACCTTCAGATAAGAAAGAAAATGAGGGCAGAGAGAGCAAGGGCACTTGGGGGACTTCATGGGATCACATAATTTGGATTGGGGGGAAAGTCAGAGGGCACTGAGTCCAACCTATATGTGAACAAAATCCAATCCAGAGCATTCCCGGCAAGGGGTCATCCAGCTTTGCCTCCTGAGATAGCTTGATTCCATTTGGGGCATCTCTAATTTTTATCCACGATTCCCAATGTCATGCTTAAATTTGCCTTTTTTCCACTTATTACTCCTCACTCTGCTTGTTAAGATCAGGCTGAGCAAAGTAAGGTAATAAGCATATCAAACGTCAGGGATGTAGAGTTTGAGGGACCTCGGAAATCATTTGCATCCAACCCCTTTATTCTACTGAGAAGGAAAGTGAGGTTCTGAGAGGTAAGATGATGTCCCAAAGGGACATAAGAAATGATTAAAGCTGAACCATCATTTGGATAAGGAAATCAAAAGGTCAGGTGATTTGTTCTTCTTCCTCCTCCTCTCTTCCTCCTCCTTCTGTTGACCTGAAAACATCTTTCATACTCCTGCACCCCTAAACGTTCTTTTCTCCAAGTGAAACATTCTTAGTTCTTTCAATATATCCCCATTCAGAGCCCTTTCCTTACCGCCTGAGATAATAGTGCTCTCCATCTTAATAACCTTGCATTTAATTTGTTTATACTTATACTGTGTATATTTATGTGTGTACATGTGGCCTACTAAGAATGCAAATTCTTGACAACAGCAATTGCTATTGTTTTTACCTTTGTATCCCTGGTACCTAGCACAGTGTAGGGCATGGAATAGGTACTTCAGAAATGCTTGTTGATGGATGATTTTGAACCCAAGACCCTTTATCATCCTGGTTTCTTTCCTCTGAATACACTAGCATATCAATACCCATAACTAAATACAATATTTCAGCTATGGTCTGGCCCGTTCAGAGTCCTGAAGGATTATAATTTTACTATTCCTAGATACTAAGCCTTTTTTTTTTGTTGTTCGTTTTTGGGGTGTGAGGCAATTGGGGTTAAGTGACTTGCCCAGGGTCACACAGCTAGTAAGTGTTAAGTGTCTGAGGCCGGATTTGAACTCAGGTCCTCCTGACTCCAGGGCCGGTGCTCTATCCACTGTGCCACCTAGCTGCTCCCAATACTAAACCTTTTTAAAAAATACAACCAACGATCACAAAGACTCTTTGGCTGCCATATTCCAGATTGATGCGGGGTGGGGAGGGGGAGCCGGTATGTTGCGTGGCTACTGTTTTTATTATCTCTTCTTATTAAATGCCCTTGTTAAGAGCTATTTGTGTCTACTGGCTGATTGTTAACATTAAGCCTACTGGTGGGGCTTTTGAGTGTTAGGGGGATAGTATTTCTGCTTACATCTTACAGTAGTAATATGGGCTCATAGCCTGTCCTTGCCACCTAATACCCATGTGACCTTTGGCAAGTAATTTACTATCTCATCTTGGTTTCTTCAGGAATTGTTGTATTAGATGACCTCTAAGGTTCCTTCTAGCTCTTAACCAATTATCCTGTGAAGTTGCAGACCAGGTGCCAACCTGGACTGATGAAATAACTTTCTGCAGTGGGAATTCCATAGATGAATGAAAGAAAATAAGTTAATATATATTGATAAAAGAAGTTTCCTCATTGTAAGTCCCCTACCAGGATGCAACCCCAGTTCTAGTCTAACATCATTTTTTTTTATTGGTCCAATATTTTTATTTATTTTATTCTATTTAAACAGTACAGAGATTATGATTTAGGAAACCCATCTGCCACAAACCGTAAGTACATCCCAACCTTCCTGAAGTTATTAAGATTAAAAGCTTATATCTTATCCTAAAGAGCAATCACCTGTTTACTGATACTAGGATATAGCAGTAGAGAATGGCCATCTTGGGGGGTGGGGAAGGCAGAGGCAGAACTATGCTTCCCCCTACAAACAAAAAACAAAGCCATGTGGGATAATGGCTTCAAAGCTAGAACCTCAGGTAAATCAACATTGGTAAAAGATTGAAAATACCTCTAAGTAATTGTTTGGAAAAAAATCAGAAGCTCTGGTAACATTTTGATCTCTTAGATACAAATGATTTAAAACCCAGAATTTTTTCAGAATTAGTCGTACTGAATTCTTTAGTGATTCCTATTAGGGAGTCTTCCATAAAGATTTCTGTACTTCCCCAATGCAGAGAAGATCAGCATCTTCTCTGCAACTTGTAGTGTTAGAGAAAAACCCCAGGGGGACAAGGGATGTGGAGGGATACTCAGAAGCTAAGTGGCTTGTCAAGGATCACATAGTCAGAATATGATAGTGGCCCAGAAATAAGCGATCATCCTAGTCTATGCTTCCTTCCTTCCTTCCTTCCTTCCTTCCTTCCTTCCTTCCTTCCTTCCTTCCTTCCTTCCTTCCTTCCTTCCTTCCTTCCTTCCTTCCTTCCTCCCTCCCTCCCTCCCTCCCTCCTTCCTCCTTCCTTCCTCCCTCCCTCCTTCCCTTCTTTCTTTCTTTCTTTCTTTCTTTCTTTCTTTCTTTCTTTCTTTCTTTCTTTCTTTCTTTCTTTCTTTCTTTCTTCCTTCCTTCCTTCCTTCCTTCCTTCCTTCCTTCCTTCCTTCCTTCCTTCCTTCCTTCCTCCCTCCTTCCTTCCTCCCTCCCTCCCTCCTTCCCTTCTTTCTTTCTTTCTTTCTTTCTTTCTTTCTTTCTTTCTTTCTTTCTTTCTTTCTTTCTTTCTTTCTTTCTTTCTTTCTTTCTTTCTTTCTTTCTTTCTTTCTTTCTTCCTTCCTTCCTTCCTTCCTTCCCTTTTTTCTTTCTTTCTTTCTTTCTTTCTTTCTTTCTTTCTTTCTTTCTTTCTTTCTTTCTTTCTTTCTTTCTTTCTTTCTTTCTTCTTCCTTCCTTCCTTCCTTCCTTCCTTCCTTCCTTCCTCCCTTCTTTCTTTCTTTCTTTCTTTCTTTCTTTCTTTCTTTCTTTCTTTCTTTCTTTCTTTCTTTCTTTCTTTCTTTCTTTCTTTCTTTCTTTCTTTCTTTCTTTCTTTCTTCCTTCCTTCCTTCCTTCCTTCCTTCCTTCCTTCCTTCCTCCCTCCCTCCCTCCCTCCCTCCCTTCTTTCTTTCTTTCTTTCTTTCTTTCTTTCTTTCTTTCTTTCTTTCTTTCTTTCTTTCTTTCTTTCTTTCTTTCTTTCTTTCTTTCTTTCTTCCTTCCTTCCTTCCTTCCTTCCTCCCTCCCTCCCTCCTTCCCTCCTTTCTTTCTTTCTTTCTTTCTTTCTTTCTTTCTTTCTTTCTTTCTTTCTTTCTTTCTTTCTTTCTTTCTTTCTTTCTTTCTTTCTTTCTTTCTTTCTTTCTTTCTTTCTTTCTTTCTTTCTTCCTTCCTTCCTTCCTTCCTTCCTTCCTTCCTTCCTTCCTTCCTTCCTTCCTTCCTTTCTTTCTTTCTCTTTCCCCAGAGAATAAGTATCCTCATCTCATCTAGGATGAAAGTTCAGCAGCCACTCCTGGGTCTGACCCCCATCTCTCATCTCTATGGAAGTTTGAACTGTTCTATTTCTGACCTGGGCTGGTTTTCCCTTTGCCTAGGCAACTTGGTGGATCCCTACTCCAGGATGGTTCACCATTTTGGTGCCAGCCTTAGTGCAGATGCCCAATCAGCCTATTTCACCAAAACTCAGAACCCCTGAGATCAATCAATCCACCAGTTTTAGTCTCTGCGTTAGCAGGGATTACGTACTCAGTGAGTTCCTTCCTATCATCTTTTGACTGCTTTCCCCTTAGCATCCCTCTTATATTGTTTTCTTCTGCTTAATCTTTTATTTTCTCTTTTTGATATCTGATCCATCTTTCAAAAATATTTCAATATCTGATGCTTCTAAGGGAAAGAATCCTTGGAATCCCAGCAAGACTACTCCAGAGCTAATACCAGAGGGACTTGTGTTCTCTGAGCTTGGAAAATTTCTTGAGAGACTGTGTTAAATTTAGGGGCCATGTATTTTGCCTCTGGCTTACTGTCCTCGTTGGCATCATCTCCCTGAAAGATACTCATGAAAAGCTCTCCTGGTAGGGTCATGTGCTGATGAACTTTCTTTATTCATATAAATCAAATTTCTATGTGTTTTAATCAATCTAAGAAGAGTAGGAATTCTGTGAGATAGAGACACAGAGGGAGTGCATTCCACAATTGAAGTACAGCCAATGCAAAGGCATGGAGGTAGGAGATGGAGTATTATTCAGGAGGAACATCAAGAAGTCTATCATGGCTTCAATTAAATTTAATTTTTTTATGAAGCACATACTCTGGCATGTGATTGACTAGGCATAGGGATTACCAAAACCAATTATGACATATTCCCTGTCACCCAGAAACTGGCAATCTATTGATTTTAAGGAGGTCCCTGATCATATCTTATAGGCTTGGACTCAGCAACCTGAACAGGGAAGCATTTGTTCATTCATTCATTCATTCATTTATGTGCCTGTCTGTTTGTTTATGGAACCAAGTTATTTCAATAATGGTTTTTGCTAGAGCCACGGAATTTCAGAGTTGGAAAAGACCTCAGAGTTCAGGGAATTCAGCCCATGCCTAAGTCATAAATCCAATTTGAGATATCCCTGACAAGTGGTCATTGAGCCTCTCCTTAAAGATTTCAAGTGATTAAGACCCTGCTACTCCCCAAGATAGCCATTCCACTGTGGTACACATTATTTCAGACACTATTTCCTCATGTTGAGTTGAAATCTACCTCCTACTACTCCCACCCATTGATTTCCTTTCTGCCTTCTGGGATCAAAATGGATAAGTTTAAGCCTTCTTTCACAAGATACCTCCTCAAATATTTGCAGAATGTTGTCTCCATGTTTTCTCCAAGTTGAAGAATCCCTTGCTTCATTCAAAGCTGAGTTCAAAAGCCACCTTTTCCATAAAGCCTTTCCTGATCCCCCCAGCTATAGTATTTCTCCCCTCCCAAATTATCTAATCATCTTGTATATATCTCATATATATATATATACACACACACACACATATATATATATATAAGTGTGTGTGTGCATATATATATATATATACTTATCTACAGACATGTTGTCTTCCCTTCAAAATGTAAACTCCTGAAAGGCAAAGACTGTTTTATATTTGTCTTTGTACCCCCCAATGCATAGAACAGAGACTGGCCCAATCCAAGTGCTTAATAAATGCTAACTGGATGATTAAATTAATAGAATCAGGGTTAGAGAGGACCTCAGAGACCATCAAACATGAATAATTCCTGGACAATAAGTCTTTCTAGAACATTCTTAACAAGTAACCATCTAGTCTTGGCTTGAAGGCTTTTAAGACAAAGATCTCACTAATTCACAGGGAAATCTAGTCTTCTTTCAGATAGCTCCAGTTGTTAGGAATCTTTTCCTTACATCAAGCCCCAATTTGCCTCTTTGCTGTTTCCAGCCATCAATTTTTGTTTGTTTGTTTTTTGTTTCGTTTTGTTTTTGTTTTTTGGTGAGGCAACTGGGGCCAAGCGACTTGCCCAGAGTCACACAGCTATTAATTGTTAAGTGTCTGAGGTCACACCTGAACTCAGGTTCTCCTGAATCCAGGGCCAGTGCTTTATCCACTGTGCCACCTAGCTGCCCCACCAGCCATCAATTTTAAGGCTTGGGAACAATAAAACCAAACCTGATCCCTCTTCCAAATGAAAGCCTTGTAATACTTGAAGTCAGCTCCAATGTCATCCTTCATATTCTCTCTGCTGAGGTAAGAGTAATGAGGATAATCAGATGTGTTCACCTGGCCCTCATCTTCTTTGGCTAGAATATAACCCATGGAGCCTGTGTAAAATTGACCTGAATGCCTCTGACTGCTTCCAGAGATATAGATGTACAACTGGCACTGAAAGACTTTGGGATGACCCAGCTATATCTTGGTCCCATTGAGGGCAGCAGAGAGAGAGAGAGAGAGAGGGGTTGAGTTAACAGGAATTGATCTCTGAGTCAAGAAGAGTTTCCAACTCAGAAGACGGTAAAGAGGGGCAGCTAGGTGGTGCAGTGGATAGAGCACTGGCCCTGGATTCAGGACTACCTGAGTTCAAATCCGGCCTCAGACACTTAACACTTACTAGCTGTGTGACCCTGGGCAAGTCACTTAACCCCAATTGCCTTACTTAAAAAAAAAAAAGAAGACAGTAAAGAAAAAGACTAAGCAGATTGGGGTGGGGCTCCCTCCCTGATTACTCTTGTTATATAAACAGTCTCAATTCATTTGACCAATCCTCATATGGTATGGTCTCGAGACTCTTCCCCATCCTGGTTGTCCTCTCCTCAATGATCTCCAGATTATCCATGCTTGTCCTTACATGTGGTTCCCATAAACTGAACCTAATGTTCCAAATGGGACCTAACCATTGTCAAGGGCAGTGGTATTCTTTCTCATTTCCCATCTCACTTCCCTTCCATCTACTCTCCCAATCCCTATAGCTTTCCAAATCAAAATATACCTTTCTGGCCACCATTCCCCAATATGTATTATTTTCCCCATCAGGATGTAATTTCAACTGTGAAAGAATTGGCTACTCTTGATCAATACAATGATCCAAGACAATTCCAAAGGACTCATGATGAACTCTGACTGTAAAATGAACTTTCTTACTTTCTTTATTTTTCTTGCTTTTTTGGAAATATGGCTAATATGTAAATGTTTTACATGGTTTCACATGTATAATTGATATATTGCTTGCCTTCTCAGTGGGTGGAGGAGGGAGTGGGAGGGAGGGAGAGAATTTGGAGCTCAAAAAGAAAAGAATGTTAAAAATAAATTAATAATAATTTAAAAAATAAATTTAGCTCCATGAAGACAGTGTGTATGTCCACTTTTGCATCTCTATTTCTAGTACTTGGCCAAAATATGTGCCTAATAAGTGCCTTTTAATTCATTCATTCATTTATTCTTTCTCTTGCTTGACTTTCTTTCCCTTCTCTCTCCTTGGCTCTTTTCCAATGCATGTACTTTTCAAAATTCAATTCAGTTTCAAAGGAATTCAGCATCACTAATTGAATGTCTGATACTCTGCTCCATGCCTTTGGCTGTCATAAGGATAAGGGGGAGGAAAGGAAGGGATTCTAAGGAATGATGCAAAGAAATGGGTGAGCTCAGGAAAAGTGGGCTCCAATCCCAGTTTCCCTGTTTGTTTATTGTGTGAAACTATGATTTATTAAACAACTATGTGTAGTTTGCTAGGACTTCAAAGATGAAAAATGAATGTTTTTAACTTAACTTCCACTCTTCTGGGGATCATTCATAGGTTTCTAGGTTTAGAGTCAGAAGGGATATCAGAAGACATCTAGTACAATCCCCTCGTTTTATAAATGAAGAATCTGGGGCCAGAGCAGAAATCACTTCCCTGATGTCACAAAGAGAGGAAGTGACAGAGGCAGGATTCTTTTGACTCCAGACTCCACTAGACCATGATACTTCTGAACAGGTCTACATATCAATAGAATGCTAGAAGAAGGTACAGGGACAATGGAGAGATCAGGCTAATTGTTCTAGGATGAGAACACTGAGAACTGGGGATTCCGAGAGTGCCTCATGGAGGAGCTGATGCCTGAGCTGACAGGCTTGAAGGAAAAACAATCTGAGAAGGAAGCAAGGGAGGAATGGAAGAAAATAAAGAAATAAGGAAGAGAGAGAAGGAAAGAAGGAAAGAAGGAAGGAAGGAAGGAAGGAAGGAAGGAAGGAAGGAAGGAAGGAAGGAAGGAAGGAAGGAAAAGAGAAAGGGAAGGAAAGGAAAAGGAAGGGAAGGAGGGAGGGAAGGAAAGAAGGAAAGAAAGGAGGGAGGGAAGGAGGAACAAAGGGAGAAAGGGAAGAAACAAGCATTTATTAAGCTCCTCCCACATACTAGGCACTGTGCTTAGTTCTTTACAAATATTAACTCACTTGACCCTCACAACAACTATGGAAAATGTCATTATTATCCCCATTTTACAGATAAAGATCCTGAGACAGACTGAGGTTAAGTGTCTTTCATAGGGTCACACAGTGAACCTCACCAGGTATACACAACGAAGTCTTCCTTGCCTTCAAAAGAGATGATATTTCACTAGAGGGTTACAAATACACCAATGAATAACATCAATTATCTACATTGGGGGTGGGACACAGATCTCTGGTTGCATGGGTTTGGAGAACTCCCTGCCTCAACTAGGTCACACACTGGATGGAACACTGGGTCTGGAGTTAGGAAGAACTGAATTGGAATCCAGTCTCAGAACCTTACAAGTTGTGTGTCTTTGAAGTCATCCTTTAGATGCAAAATATGGCCACTGATTTATTTGTGACACTGATAGTATCTACAACCCCTACTCCTTCCCCTACACAAACACACACACACACACACACACACACACACACACACACACACACAGAGGAAACTATGGATCCACAATCTGTTTCAATGACTAATGCATTGATTGATCTTCATCTCCTTGTCTAGTGTCAATGACTCATTTTGCCATCCTTTACTCCACCCTTTTCCTAGGCCCTCCCTTACACACTTTTAACAAAGAAGACATTGAATCAGAGTTGTCTTCATCTCAGCCAGGAATCTCTGGGGTGTGTGGAGACACCATGTCCCACCCACCTAATCAGTCTTATGAGCTGGGAGGCTGTCATCTAGTGCCCAGGATGATAAGAGGAATCCCCAAGGGAATGAGATTTGTTTTGTAACCCCAGAGTCTCAGAGTTAGAAGGAAGTTCAGACTAGTCCAGCCTTCATACCTGACCAACAATAACATCTCTATCATCATTGATAAATGGTCCCCCAACCTTTGCAGATCTTCTGTGAGGGAAAACCCACTTTTGGATGGCTCTTGTTATTATGAAGTTTCTCCTTTGATTGCAACATACTACAATTAGGAGGTGTTTGATTATCCTCTGTAATCAGACTCCCAGAATTGCAAGGGACCTTAGGTATCATTTGGTCTAATCTATAGCTGAAAAGGAATTCCCTCTATAAAAACTCCAACAAGTAGTCTTCTATCCTTGGCCCAAATACCTCTAGTTCAAAGGATCTTACTACTACTACCTCTTGAAATATCAAGTTGACAAGTCAACAAGTATTTATTAAGCACTTACTGTGTTTCAAAGCACTGTACTTTGCACCAGAAATATAAATGCAAACCAAAAGCGAGTTGGGCTCTGCCCTCTAAGAGGTTACATTCTAATTAGGGAAGACAAAGTAGAAGGGAGCAAGAAAGGAATGGGGAGATATCCAAGTATGGTCATGGTGGAAGTTTGGAGAATGAAGCCTGGTTGCCTGGGATGAATTCATTAATGTTGTCATTTTCATCATATCCAACTTTTCGTTACCCCATTTGGGATTTTCTTGACAGAGATACTGGAATGTTTTGCCATTTCCTTCAGCTCATTTGGGATTTTCTTTGCAAAGATTTTGGGGTAGTTTGCCATTTCTTACTTTAGCTCATTTTATGGATGAGAAAACTGAGGCAAACAGGATTAAGTGACTTACCCAGGGTCACACAGCTAGTATCTGAGGACAGATTTGAACTCAGGGAGATGGTGCTCTATACACTATAATGCCTTCTAACTGCCCTGAACTCACTAATGAGAGTTCAATAATTACTCAGACATTTCCCATTACTGTTTAGTAATTAGTAGTTAGCATGGTGGAGTTGGCCAAAATTTCCATTTATTTTAGGGACATAAAGGAAGGAAGAAAGGCTACATGATATATATATATATGACTTCCCTAAAGTCACCTAGTTAAGTGACATAACTGAGTCTCCACTAGTAACTAGGCAAGGGTGCTTTTATATATCTATATATCTATAAAATATATAATATATATGTGGCTTATATATTATATCTATATCTATATAAAAGCACCCTTGCCTAGTTACTAGTGGAGACTCAGTTATGTCACTTAACTAGGTGACTTTAGGGAAGTCATTTCCCTCTCCCGGTGCCTCAGTTTCTTTATCTGTAAACTTAGGGTCTTAGACTAAATGATCTGTATTTGGAGTCAGAAAATACAGATTCCAGTATTTGTTCTGACTCTTAAGGCTTATGTAGCCTTGTGCAAATTCCTTAAATTTCTCTGACTCTCAGTTTCCTCATGTACAAAATGAAGGGTTTGGATTAGATTCTCATTCTGAATCTTGTGATTC
This sequence comes from Dromiciops gliroides, assembly GCF_019393635.1. Classification (NCBI taxonomy): domain Eukaryota; kingdom Metazoa; phylum Chordata; class Mammalia; order Microbiotheria; family Microbiotheriidae; genus Dromiciops; species Dromiciops gliroides. The sequence goes on from NC_057861.1 coordinate 24,189,617, forward strand.
CCCAACCCTTCTAGTAACAACACTTTTGGAATCTATGAAGATATTTAACCAACCCTTTCAAAGGTGCGTAGCGGGTTCCTCTCTGATGCTTATCAACTCTATGACCTTGGGAAAGTTGCTTCTCTTTTCTGGACTTCTCTTTAAAATGAGACAGTAGGACCCAAAGCTAGCATCATTTGCCAAGGAAGCATTCCCAGTAAATATAAGGGTAAAGCAAGTATTTCTTCTCCCCATTACTATTTGACAAAATTCTAGAAATTACTGCAATAATGCTAAGAGAAAGAAATGAAAGTCATAAGCAATGGCAAAGCAGAGAAAACCATCCCTATTTGCAGATAACATGACTGTCTGCTTCAAAACCCTCAGAGAATTAGGAAAGAAACTAATTGAGATGACTAATAGCTTCAACAAACTAGCTAATTATTACATAAATCCAGAAAAATTATCAGCATTTCTGTGTAGCAATCAAAAAATCCCATGGGGCAGCTAGGTGGTACAGTGGATAAAGCACTGGCCCTGGAGTCAGAAGGTCCTGAGTTCAAATCTCACCTCAGATACTTACTAGCTGTGTGATCCTGAGTAAGTCATTTAACCCCAACTGCCTTAAACACACACACGTGTGCACATGTGCGCGCGCGCGCACACACACACACACACACACACACACACACAGTGTCAGGGCCATTTCCAGTCTTCCTGATATATATTTTGCCATGGCACCCAGGGGGTGACTCTGGGGAACAAAGTGAGGTTAGTGACCTTGCACCGCCCTCCCTCACTTACCCAATTCACTGCAAGTTATGACATCACTTCCTATCATGGTCCTCTTTGAGAATGAAGGACAAACAACAACAGCAACACCAAAATCCCATAAGAAATAATAGAAAAATGCCATTTAAGATAACTACAAAATATCTAAAATATCTGGGAATCAATCTACCAAGAAACACTAAAGACAAATAACTATAATTATAAAATACTCAACAATAAAAGACAAATTATTTGAAGAAAAAAAAATAAGAGAGTAGGACCAAGGCCCCTGTGGGGCACAATATCTCATGTTCTGTTGTCCCTTCCAACTCTTTCCGTGTTCTAAGATCCCACTCAGCTCTGATACTGGGCGTTCTAAGGTCTCTTATCACTTAGACTTTCTGTGTTCTAAGATTCCTTTCCATAACATTCTGTTATAAGATTCCTCCCAACTCTTTGTTTTAAGATACTTTTAACTGCTTTGATGTTCTATGTTCTATAGTTCCTGTCAATTCTCACATTCTGTCTTCTAAGCTCCTGACCAGTTCTGACATTCTCTGTTCTAAGACTCTTTCCAGCTTGACATTCTCTAAGACACATTCCAGATCTGACATTCTCTGTTCTAAGACACATTCCAGATTTGACATTTTCAGTTCTAAGACTCATTCCAGATCTGACATTCTCTCTTCTAAATCCTGCTATGCCTCTAACATACTTATATTATTATTCTTGAATGCATGTCTGTGTAATAGGATATCCCAGAGAACTGTAATTTCAGATGTGGACGTAAATAAAGAGCCCAACGGAAGAGGAAATGTGACTATCCTCATCTGTGTTTATTCTCATTGTTTTCTTACACCATCAGCAAATACATTGTTTTTTAAATAGATCTTTGAAAAACAATAATATCCGGTCTTCTGTCCCTCCAGAAATAGGACTTGGGAAGCCATCCTTTTTGATGAGTCAGATACATATAGCAGAAGGTTCAAATAGAGCATTAGAATGGGCTGGCTCCCTCCTGGGAGGGTGTTTGCTTCAGTCAAGGTATAGAGAGAACTATAGCTCGCTTGGAATCCTGCACGCGGGCCAAGATAATGAGTTCAAGCCATGCAGTTGATTGCAGCTAACAAATGGAAGTCAGAGTGAAAAGTTGGATTCTGTAGGAAATAGCCACTGTCCAAGGCCACATAAGGGTTATTGATGGGAAGATAATGGCTGGCAACACTCATCGGGCTGACTGCTGTCTGACAATGGATTGTAAAGTGCTCTCAAAAGCTCACTGTCTTTTCTGGAGGCCCCTCACCTCTGCCTGACCTTCCTCTCCCAAGGCACCTAACCTAGCTAGCCGGTGCTGGCTGCCCTGCTCCAAGCACCCAGTGGAAAATATGGAATCATACCCTATAGGACTGCAGGAGAGAAGTGCAAGAGAGGCTTTTATCAATTACAGAAAACCCCTTTTTTAAAAAATGAATCCCTACTGTCTTCCTGATTCTTCTCTGAGTTGCTCATTTGTTCCAGTTATTATCAATCAATTGATAAACATTTATGAAGCACCGGGTACTTGTATGTGCCAGGCACTATGCTAAATTCTTAGGGATCCAAAACGAGGCAAAAGACAGTCCTTGCTCTCAAGGAATTCACAATCTAACAGGAGAAACAAAATACAAATACATATATACAAAGCAAGCTGTATACAAGATAAATAAAATAATGATCAACAGAGGGAAGGCTTTACAGTTAAGAGACATTGGCGGGGGTGGGGGGGGTGGGGGGGTGGAGCATGGTGCAGCTCGGTGGCACAGTGCATAAAGCACCGGCCCTGGGTTCAGGAGGACCTGAGTTCAAATCCGACCTCAGAAACTTGACACTTACTGGCTGTGTGACCCTGGGCAAGTCACTTAACCCTCACTGCCCCACAAAAGAAAGACAGAGACAGAGAGACCGAGAGAGATTGGGAAAGGTTTCCTGTAGAGAGTGGCATTGTTAGTGGCTTTTCCCAGTGGAAATTGTATCTACTTCTATGGGTAGGCATTATCTCCCCCATGGAATGTAAGATCTTAGAAAGCGGGGAGAGTTCCACTTTTGTCTTTGAATTCCCCATCATTAAGCACAATGAGCAGCACCTGCTACGCACGTGTTAATTGACTGATTAATGACAGCCCACATTATTATAGAGCTTAATGTTTTATGAAGCCCTTTCTTCCCATTGCCCTTCTGAGGTGAGCATTGTTATCTACATTTTTTTTTAATTGGAAAACTGAGACAGAGAGAGGTCCCTTGAACTGTAGAGTCCTAGATTTGGAGTAGGCTATCTTAGAGGCTACCCAGTCCAACCCACTCATTTCACAGATTGAGAAACTGAGGCCCATGGAGGTTGAATGACTTTCCCAAGGTGACAGAAATAGCAGTTATCATTGGAAGTCATATATTTTGGTTCTAAAGTCAGTTTATTTTTTTCTTAACAATGCTAACTTCCCTGGCGAGGTCATTTGCCCATGGTGCCATAATTAGTAAGTTTCAGGGCCAAAATGGAGACCCTGGTCCTCTTGGTTTTACATTACACTTTTTCCACTACTCAACACTGCTTCTCATGTGAGGCCTTGCTTATCACACAGTAGGTGCTTAATAAATACTTGTGGATTGGTCGGTTCATATAACATACAGAAAATATAAATATTCATTTTGTCAGATAAAGATTGGTTGAAGGAATTGGAGATGTTTAGCCTAGAAAAGAGAAGACTGGCGGGGGCTGGGGGGGGGAGGAGTGACAATTGTCTTCAAGTATTTGAAGGGTTTTCAGGTGAAAAGATGCTTAGACTTGCTCTATTTGGCCTCAGGAAGCAGAAATGGGAGCAATGTGTGATAGTCACCAAATAGTCAATTAACTCTTGGTTTACACAGAAGAAAAAAAAAATCATGCAATTAGAACTGCGTATGTGTCCTAGATTGCAACTCTATTTAGAAAGAATATATGTTGGTTCACTTTAGTTTAAATTTAAACCTAATCCTGACCCAAAATTTGATAAAATTTATTCATTTAAAATCAGAAATTTTAAAAACATCAGTGAAAGTTTCAAGCAGTAGATGGATGACTCTTTGTCAGGGACATTGTATCAGAGATTCCTTTCATGAACATGGCAGCTAAAGCATGGTATAACTAAATTTCTGTGATTCTATGATTGCTATGTAACATCCTGAACTAGAACTATGTCGTTAACTCCTTCTAGAATTGCTGGGTAAGGGTGACTGTATCTGACTGGTCTTACACTCAGAGGGGATGGAAGTTTCTAATAGTATCACTCATGAGCCCCCATCCAGTGTGTTTCCCCATTGATTATCAGTCACAGTTAAGTAGCTTTTAAAAATAGTATTTACTAATCATAACTAACAAGGACAGTTATTAGGAAAACACTGCCACACCACCTTGAACTGGGGGCATATTCTCCCATTATACACACAAGGTTCCTGGGCTCAATGTTAGAATAGAATGTTCATGTGACTAAAGTCTAAACTCCACAGTTCCTACTTACTGAAAGTTCTTTTCTCCCTTTGTGGAGTCTTCATGAAATTCTCCTTAGGTATACCTCTCTGCTAGGTTCTGAGGGTTCTTAAGTTTGTAGGGCCCTTAAGTTGCCTTTACTCACTGTGTCTTTTATTTCCTTATGCTGCTGCCAATCACTGTTGCTACAGAGACCCTACTGTTAGATCTGATAGTGTAAAGAATTAATTGTTATTTGGGGTTTTTATGACTTGGCATGCACTGGCCTGGGGCTCTGCAAACCGCAAGGTGTACCACCCACTGGTTGTAGCTGTTGCCATGGTACTGGCATCTCACATCATCACCACTCGCCGATGCCTACATGGGCCTGGCAAAATTATAATGGCTAGAAGCCTAGTGAGGGCAGTCATTGGTTGGGGGCTATGTGGGGTTTCTGGGAACGGGGAGAATTCGCCATGCTAGCTGGAAGCTGGAAGGCAACAGGAGTGCTGTGGTGTATTCTCAGATGATTCCTGGGCAGTGGTATTTTTTTCAGGTTGTATAATTTCCCTTTCCCTATTTTATTTCCTTTCCCTTGATCCTACTAATCCTGTTTGTGTGTGTGTGTGTGTGTGTGTGTTTAAGGTTCATTCTTGTTAAAATAAATCCTGTTCTGTTTTGAGGGAGGCTGCTGGTCTCCTTTCTTGCCCCAATATTGCAGTGAGCCGCTTAGCTAACACTCCCTAATTAAAAATTGGTCCCCACAGTTTTTTGGCGAGCCAGCCAGGATTTGATTAACCTAGTGAATTTCTTTACAATAGAAACTGTTACTGATTCCTGCTTGTCATTAGGACTTCTGATTGCCTGGGGAGGGGAGGGGAGGGGAGGAGAGGGGAGGGGAAGAGGGAGAGGGGAGGGGAAGAGGGATGAGGGAAGAGGGAAGAGGGAAGAGGGACAGGGAGAGGAGAGAAATGTCCTCCTTTCTCTGACCTTTCCCTCTTGAAAGGAGCCTCTGATTTCAGACACTTGGCTGAAACTTTAACACCCCTTGACTGGCCCACTGTTGGGATGCCCAATTCCATCCTAGCTTGCTGTGTTATCCAGAGTTTTGTCTGATTCTTTCGGCCAATCTCAATACATCTACTCTGTGGTATCATCTGTCTATACCCATGATCAAAGTAAGACACTGCTTCTAAATTGATTAAAGATATGTTCACACCTAGTTTATACTTCTAGTTGATTGATTCATTGAAATATTGATTCATTTCTCCATAGATATATTCTAGTCAGTCCCTTCTTTTTTATCTCATAGTATTCCCCTTGCTTGAAATGGTCATCTTCTTCATTTATACAATCCCATTGTGTAAGGCAGCATGATACAATGGACAAATTGATGTATCTGGAGTCAAAGAACTGGAGTTCATATCCCACTTTTTTCATGTATTACCTGTGTGGGCATTGATCAAGTTACCTAACTTCCTATCGAGATAGATGATTTATAAAGTCTCTTCTTCCTTTTTTCTCTTCTTGCTTAAACCTGGTGTTTGGTTGATTGATCTCTAAGTCTGCCTTAAAAAGAGTGAGTTTAGCCATAAGAGAAATCCTTAATGATTAGAGAAATAAAATATTAGAATGCTGGTAAATAAGATGGATCATGTAAACTCTATTTCTGTGAGAAAAGAAGAGGAAATCATCTGTTTTTACATTGTTTATTAACTAAGATTAGACATCATATTAGGAAACTATATTTGAATCTGAGATCTGTCATTTACAAGCTTTGAGAATGAAAGTCACTTAATCTGAGTCAGACTCAGTTTTCTTGTCTGAAAAATAGGAATAATAGTTGCTTTACCTACCTCACACAGTCAGGGGAAGGAAAGTAGTTTGTCAATCTTCACCAAAGGCAATGGACTATACTAGATGCTCTCTCAACTTCCCATTTGTCCCCACAGTGATTCTCTGATGATATTTTTTCTTTTTTTTGATCAGGACCTAGAATCTCATGACATAGGGAAATTCTTGAAAGGAAACACCTTCTACCAGTGTAGATGGGTAATTGTTCTTTAACTTGACATCTTGGAGCGTTGCCTCAGGAACTTAAAGGTTGAGTGATTTGTCCAGAGTCACATAGTTTATGAGTGGCAAAGAGGAAACTCAAGAACAATAGGTAGTTCCTCTGTCTTGTTGTCTCTCCCTTATTCTATGCTTCTTTCTTTCCATTTATAACCTCCTTCTAACCATTCTCCCTACTTAATTTCTATATAACCTTGTAGGCCAGAAATTCTTAACCTCAGATTCACAGCTTCTTCTCCCACACTAAGAAGTCCATGGATAGATTTTAGGGGGGCTGTGGACTTGGATGAGAAAAAAATTTTATCTTAATTTTCACTAATATTTGATTTCCTTTGTAATCTTATGTAGACTATGTATAGACTTGACCAGATTTCTGAAAGGATCTATCATTCAGAAAAGATTAAAGACACCTTCTCTAGGCAGGTTAATTTCTGATGGTTTTTGTTTTTGCTGGGAAATGGGGGAGGTGTGGGGCAGGGGCTGGGTTAGGGGACTAACCCCTGCCTCTCAGTTAGATTGTAAGTTTGACTTCTTGTTCTGATCCTAACCATATCAGTGGATAGGAACAAGGAAGCTAAACCTCCAGTTCACTTTCCAATAAAAGAAGACAAGGAAAAACAGGAATCAAAATTTGGTACTGAATAATAGACTTATAAAGAGTCTAGATAAGCAAGAATCAGAAACAATTAAATCCAGCAAATTTAAGAAGATTTACAATTTCAGGAAGGACTTCTTACTTGAGAAATGCTGAAAAAACCACCCTGAAAATCAGTTGGGCAAAAACAAACAAAAATGTTTAGACTAGCACCTAACACCATGTAACACAAAAGTTTCAAATGGATATTATAAATATATAAAACATCATACTGGGGCAGCTAGGTGGTGCAGTGGATAAAGCACCAGCCCTGGATTCAGGAGAACCTGAGTTCAAATCCGATCTCAGACACTTGACACTTACTAGCTGTGTGACCCTGGGCAAGTCATTTAACCCTCATTGCCCCCCCCCAAACAAAACAAAAAACATCATACCACACACATACACATATACATACACACACACACACATAAAAGTAGGAAAATGTGTTTAGGTGTCTTTCATAACTATTGTTAAGAGGAGCTCTCAAGCAGACAAATGATAGAGGGAATCACAAAAAGTAAAGTAGATTATTTCAATTACATAGAATTGAAAAGCTTTCATTTGAACAAACTGAATGCAGGTAGGACTAAAGAAATATTTCTCCATCAAATATCTCTGATAAGAGTCTGACTTACAAGATATATTGTTAATGAATAAAAATACAGAATTATCTATTTCTAAATAGATAAGTAGCCATCAATTAGCACAGTGCCCTGCAGAGAAGTAAGTACTTAATAAGTGCTTATTGACTTGGTTAAATTATATGAACAATTTTTGAAAGAAGAATGACAGAATATTAACAACTATATAAACAATTGCCTTACATCACTAATATGTATTAAGAGAAATTCAAATTTTAAAAGCTCAGGTGTTTTCCCTCAAACCCTGTAAGTTGGAAAATAAGAGAAAGGATAGAAATTTTGTTGGAGGGGATGTAGGAAGACTGGAACATTAATACATTATCAGGGAAGATGTGAATCAGTCCAACCATTTGGACAAGCAATTTAGAATGATGGTTAAAAATTAATTAAAATATTCATATCCTTAGGTCTAAAAATTACACTGCCAGGCATATTTTCCCAGTAGGTCAAAGACAGAAAGGAAGACCCCTTATACACTAAAATATTAATAACAGTATTTTTCAGTAGCAAATAACTAAAAACAAAGAATGTATCTGTTCATTATAAAATGACTAAACAATAACTGTGGAGTATTACTACATTGTAAAAATGTGCAGAATTTATAGAAACATGACTTATGTGAATTAATACAGAATGAAGGCAGGTAGGACCAGGAAAGTGATATCACTGATGACTATAGCAATGCAGATGGAAAGAATAAGATACTGGAACTTAAATGACTAAGATGAGGCAGAAAAAGGATGGGAAAACTTTTTCTTTACTTCATTGTTGGAGTGGGCCCTATGGGTTTGTAATGTAATGTTGAAAATGTTATAAAATGCGGCTAATATGTTGCTAACTTTTGTAATTAAAGTTTTGATATGAGAGAAAACTTAAGTTGGACAAGGTTTTTGTGTGTACATACACACACACATACACCTCTTTGTCTTTGTCTCTGTTTCTCCACACACCTCTTTGGCTCTGTTATATACATATATGTGTATGGTATATGTGTGTGTGTGTGTATATATATATATATATATATATATATATATATATATATATATATATGTGTGTGTGTGTGTGTGTGTGTGTGTGTATATATATATATATATATATATATATATATATATATATATATATATGTGTGTGTGTGTGTGTGTGTGTATAATACACATATATAATGGACATATATGTGTATATGTAGTATATGTATGTATACACATACTGTACACATACATAATGTACAAATGTGAGTATAGTACATATGCATAGTATATGTATACATTATGATGAAATAATGGGATTTAGCAGATACTCAAATACCCACCTGGAGATTAATCTAGACTGATTGAATCAAGTGAGAGTGATTGACTGCTGATTAGACTACTTCAAGTTAATTGGATTGTAATTACACCTGGCTATCCCTTAAGAAGGTATTGTTCTCAGAAACTAGTCTGTGAACTCAACTTGAGAACACCTTCAAAGACAATGGATTTGGATGATGCCAACCAATCACCTTGAAGCAGTGTGTAAGGACCGCCTCTGTTCCAGATCTATAAAAAGCTTCCACAAACAGCTTGCTAGTGTGCTCCTGATTAAAGCAGGTTCGTGGAGGAGGACTTCAGGAAAAACCCAACCAGGCTGGAACTCTAGACTAGACTGGAGCTGAAGCTTCTGATTTAAGGTGACCACAATTTAGATTTTAAACATCACAACATACATATACAATACTATATACATATATATTAAACACAAACACATACATATTATATATACACGCAACCCTCTCTTTCTCTCTCTCTCTCTATACGTGTGTGTGTGTCTGTCTGTCTGTCTGTCTGTCTGTCTGTCACCCATACATTTCTAGGAATAATTTTTTTTTTTGGTGGGGCAATGAGGGTTGAGTGACTTGCCCAGGGTCACACAGCTAGTGAGTGTCAAGTGTCTGAGTTTGGATTTGAACTCAGGACCTTCTGAATCCAGGGCTAGTGCTTTATCCACTGTGCCACCTAGCTGCCCCACACCCATACATTCCTAGTAAATGAATGGAATATAAAGGCAGAGTGTTACTAAAAAGGAATGAATTAATGAATATATGCACATATATGTATACATACATACATACACAGAGGCAAATGCTTTTGTAGGCTTCTTTACATTTTGTGAAATCACTGCCCTCTCCCCATGTCCCACAATTCACTTTTCCTTTCTCAGCCCAAGCTGCCAAGCATCTCTCCAGAACACAGCCTCTTAGCCTGGCTATGTATCATTGCTGGGAAGGTTCTCTTTAGCCCTGACTGCAGTACCCATGGCCTCTACATCTACATCCCCCAACCAATAGCAAACTGCCCATCTCTTACATGACAGGCCCCTCCTTTGTTGCCAACTCCGGGTTCAGGGCACAGTGTTGACGGTTTGGAATGGGCTGAGGAATCTGCCATGTGTAGGTAAACTCTAATGGTGCCCTCTGGGGATTTCTACATTTAGTTTCCTCCTCCCACCCTCCTCCCCTACATTTTTTCAAATAATAATCTCTTTTTCCTTCCCTTTCATTAAGGAAATAAAAGAGAAGAAGACAGTTCTTGTTACTCAATAGGGGCACTCAACAAAGTTTCCATCTGTTCTTCTCTCAGACCTCCAGGGCCTTATTAGTTTTCCTGTCATCTTCACCATGTAGGGACGAACCTTGCTTTCTTACTCTTCTCAACCCTCTTTTCTTCTTCCCCCAGGACCTTTTTTTTTTCTTATCCCTACCCCCACCCCATCCTCTCCATTGCCTTAGAAGGTAATGGGAATGGGGAGAATCATAAAATAATAATAGTAGCTAACATATATTATATATATGTTTATATATATACATACATATATACACACACACACACACACACACACACACACATATATATATATATATATATATATATATATATATATATATAAATGCTTGGTGTGTCCCAGGCAGTGTACTAATCACTTTACAAATATTCTCATGTTTGATCCTTACAACAACCCTTAAAGGGCAGTACTATTATCACCCACATTTCACAGATGAGGAAACTGAGGCAAACAGAAGTGAAGTGACTTACTTGCCCAGTGTTCCACAGCTAGAAAGTACTGGAGGCTAGATTTGAACTCTGTGTGTGTGTGTGTGACCCTTAAAGGTCACAGAGCACTTTATGGATGTTACCTCACGTCATTCTCACAACAACCCAGTAAATTAAGTACTGTTGTTATCATCCCCATTCTACCCACAAGAAAACTATTGATATGAATGAAGTCACTTGCTAATGATTCATACAGCCAGAAAGTGTGTGAGGTGAAATTTGAATTCAGTTCTTTCTGACTTCAAATTTGGAGCTATAGCCACTATACCAACTTAGTGATTCTAAGGACAGGGGAGGCTAAGGTATTTACCCCAGACTATCCAGATGATACTCTGGGAGTCAGACCTTGCCCAGCCTTAAGATTCAGCTCATCATCTGCCCATTCCCCGCTGAGACCTATGAAAAATTAGCTTCGGAGAATCCCAGCAAAGGCCTGAGTAGTCTGTTCTATAATAATCCTATCAATTTTACTCTTTGTGTCCTGCCCCTTATGATGTTTAAAATCTAAATTAGAAGCTTCACCACCAGTCTTTGGGCATTGAACATTTATTAAAGCATACAGATATTCACAAGGAGTTCAGAAAGTTAAGAAAAAGAAGTCCTACCTAGCCTAGAGTTCCAGCCTGGTTGGGTTCTTCCTCAAGTCCTCCTCCACGAACCTGCTTTAATCAGGAACTCTCTAGCAAGCTGATTGTGGAAGCTTTTTATAGGTCTGGAACAGAGGCAGTCCTTAAACACTGCTTCAAGCTGAGTGGTTGGCATCATCCAAATCCATTGGTTTTGAAGGTGTTCTCAAGTTGAATTCACAGTCTAGCTTCTGAGAACAATACCTTCTTAAGGGATAGCCAGGTGTGATTACAATCCAGTTAACTTGAAGTAAGCTAATCAGCAGTCAGTCACTCTCACTTGATTCAATCAGTATAGATTAATCTCCAGGTGGGTCTTTTAGTATCTGCTAAATCCCATTATTTCATCATGCCATTCTTGATGAAAACATTCCCTCTTGGCAAAGGGTTTACTTTTCTTTGCAACCAAGATTAAATTACATCCATGAAGAAGGTTCACCAAGTGCAGGCTGGCAAGAAACCCATTCTATTTGTGGGTCTGTGATTCTGGTTCAGAATACTTGCAGTGGACATGGTTGGGCCAGTCCTTCCTCCTGTTGGATGTCTGAAGGTTCCCATCCCCTTTACAGCCTGTCTGTTACAGTAGAGTTAGTATTAATCTCCACCCTTCTGGGCATCTAGGTGGTGCAGTAGATAGAGAACCAGCCCTGAAGTTAGGAGGATCTGAGTTCAAATCTCTCCCTAGACTCTTACTAGTTGTTTGACCCTGGGCAAGTCACTTAACCCTAATTGCCTTAAAGCACTTGGGGACATCTCCAGTCATCCTGATATATATGTTGCCACTGGACCCAGATGACTCTGGAGGAAAGAGTGAGGTTGGTGACCTTGCACAGTCCTCCCTTATTTAATCGGATTCAGTGCAAGTCATGACATCATCTCCTAATGTCATAGTCCTCTTTGAGAATGAAGGATGAAGAAGAAGAAGATGCTAGTGAATGGCCAAAAGACTAAGGTGGAGGTGAAGTGTAGCATTTGTTTTCAGTACTTCACATTATTATTCGATTTCTCTATTCAGAGATGCTGCATTTTGTAGTAAAGGGAAAACCAAACCAAACCCAGCTTTATGGATTGTCTGTGAATCAGAGATATAGGTTACAGTTAATCCTAGCTCTGTCACTGATTCATTGAAAGCAATTGAGGAAAACATTTCTCCTTTTAGGGCCACACTTTTTTCCTCTGTCAAATTAATGGGTTGGATTAGATAACTTCCAAGGTACCTTCCAGATGAATCAATCAACCAATAAGCATTTATTGGGCACCTACTATATGCTACAGAATCATAGCATCTCAGAGTTCATCAAATGGGATGATGGGATCATGGATCCACAGCTGGAACACAACTTAGAGACCACCTAGTCCAACCCCCTCCCATCTTACAAGTAATGGAACAGAAACCTGGAAAGGTGTGAGAATTCACTTAAAGAATTCAACTTGGGGGCAGCTAGGCGGCACAGTGGATAAAGCACCAGCCCTGGATTCAGAAGAACCTGAGTTCAAATCCGGATTCAAATACATGACACTTACTACCTGTGTGACCTTGGGCAAGTCACTTAACCCTCATTGTCCCCCCCCACACACACACAAAAAGAATCCAACTGAGGTCTTCTGACTCCAAATCCTTCACTTTTTCTACTTCCTGACACTTTGTCTTGTGGTAGAAAGAGTTTAATGTCCTTCCCTCCAAAAATCATCATATTCAGCCTTCATCTCTCTCGAGCTCTCTAGTTCCATGCCATCAATTGCTTACTGGTTACAGTGTCCCATAGGCATCTTAAACTCAACATATCCAAAGCAAAACTCATTATCCTTTCCATTAACCCACTCCTCCTCTATACTTGTCTGTTGAAGGAAACATTATTGTCAGTGTCACCCAGATTTAAAACCTCTTGGTTTAAAACCTCATCCCACATATCTAATCAATAGCCACATCTTGATGTTTCTACCTCCATACGCTCTCTTTCATCCACTCCCTTCTATAGACTTACCTGGCTGACATCATATCTCCCCTTAATTACTGCAGTAGCATCCTAATATGTCCCCTTGTTTCCATTTTCTCTTCTTTTCCATCCATTCTCCACATAGTTGAAGAATTGATATTGTTAAAACACAGATGGAGGCATGTCACGCCTCTGCCTCTTAGAACACCAGACTCCTTAAAGGTCCAGTTTAGGTATCATCTCCAGTGATATTTCCTTATATGATTGGAACTTTCCCCCACAAAATGGCTTGGTCCCTGCTTTGTCCAGATTTTGCATTTACTTTTCTGTATGTGTGTGTGTGTGTGTGTATACATATACATATACATATACATATACATATACATATACATATACATATACATATACATATACATATACACATACACATACATATACATATACATATACACATACATATACATATACATATACATATACATATACACATACACATACACATACACATATACATACACACACATACATATACACGTACACGTACATATACACGTACATATACATGTACATATATATATACACATATACACATATATACACACACATATAAATGTTTTCTAGTACAACATAAGCTTCTTAGGAGCAGACTGTTTTTCATCTTTGTTTTTGTATCCCCCAAATAAGTGTTTTACATGTCTAAAAAGAAAAAAAAAGCAGACCTGTGATTGGAAAAAATGTAATGCAGAATAAATATTAAAGTATAGGGATAGCTAGGTGGTTCAAATCTGGCCTCAAACGCTTGACACTTACTAGCTGTGTGACCCTGGACAAGTCACTTAACCCTCATTGACCTGCAAACAAACAAACAAACAAAAGTATATAGGGTGCTTTTGTTGTTCAGTTCTTTTCAGTCCTGTGCAACTCTTTGTGTCTCCATTTGGGATTTTCTTGGCAAAGATACTGTAATGGCTTGCCATTTTCTTCTCCAGATCATTTTACAGGTGACAAAACTGATGCTAATGGGGTTAAGTGAGTTGCCCAGGGTCACACAGCTAGTAAATGTTTGAGAACAGATTTGAACTCAGGAAGAGGAGTCTTCCTGACTTCAGGCCCGGTACTCTATCCACTATGCCTCCTAGCTGATAAACACACATATATACATATGTACATATACACACACATACATATAGACATGCACATGTGTATAAATGTGTATGTATATGTGTGTGTATATATATATATGAACATATATACATTTGATTTTATTTTGGGGGAGAACCTTTTGTTAAACATTTACCAGAACATTATTATTCGTGTGACATAAAGGTAGTTAAGTGGCAAAGTCAAGATTTGAACCCAAATCTGACTCTAAATACAACACTTTCCTATGTATGTTTTTCTTTTTTAAACATAAATTTTTACTTGTATCTTTTGTTTTGACATCACTTAGATTCGCCCCTGTATCTCTTTTTCTTTCTCTCCTTCCATACAGACATCTCTTATAACAAAGAATTCTTTTTAAAATAAAAAGTAAAGAAGGTAACAAAATCAGCAAAATCAATCAATACATAGCAGAAAAATAATCCTGCTGAGATATGTGATATTCTGAATCTGTGAATCTCTCACCTCTGCAAAGGAGTGCAGTGGGGAGGTATCTGTTCATCTCTTCTTTGGGATTAAACTTGCTTATAATTTCAGAGTACTCATTTTTAATTGTTTTGTGGTTGTTGGTCATCCAGTTTACATCATTGGAGTCACTGTGTATAATACTTTCCTGGCTCTGTTTCTTTCTTATTGCATCCGTTTATGTAAGTCATTGCATGTCCCTATATAATCACCATATTCATAATATTTATAGCACATTAATACTCTATTATATTAATGTGCCTCAGTTTGTTTAGCCAGTCATCAAGCAATAGACATCTATTCATTTCTTGTTCTTTTCTACCACATACATACACAGAATACTACTATAAATATTTTACCATACATGGACCATTTCTTTTTATCAATGACCTTCTTGAGATATAAGCCTACCAATGGAATGCTAGTTCCCTGGTGGCTCCTCCCCTACCCTGTGATTACCTCTAGATTGTCCTGTATCTGTCTTACTTGTAAATAGTAGTTTTCAGATTATTTCCCTCATTTGATGTTGTGCTCCTTGAGGGTATGGAGTGTTTTTGCTTTTCTTTGTATTCCCATCATTTAGCACTGATCTTGGCACATAATAGACACAATAAAAACTTATTGACTTGGATCAAAGAGTATGAACATTTTATCCCCTTTATTTGCATAATTCTAAATTATTTTCCAGAATACTTGTATTGATTTATAGTGCCTTGAACAACACATTGGTGAGCCTATTTTCCCACATTAGCTACACCCATCTTAGGCATCTCTGCCAATTTGTTAAATGTGAGATGAAACTTCAAAACTACTTGGATTTGCATTTCTCATCTTGGTAGTTATTTGGAGCATTCTTTAATTTGGTGGTTAATAGTCAGCAATTTTTCACTTGAAGGCTACTTAGTCATATTCTATCAACATTTATTTATTGTGGAATGGCTTTTGTTCTTCTGGTTGTTGTCTGTATATCTTGGATAGTAAAATTTATCAGAGAGAATTGATATAAATGTTTTCGCATTTAACTTTCCTTTTATCCTAGATTCATTAATGTTCTTTGGGCAAAAGCTTTTCAACTCCTTGTAATCAAAGTTATTTATTTGATCTTTTGTAATTGTCTCTCCCCTTATTTGGTTATGCATTCATCACCTATAAAAGTTGTGAAAGCTGTATGTCTGCTTTTTTATGGTATGATGTTTAATATTCAGGTCATGTATCTATTTTGAATTTATTGTACAATGTGATGTAAGATGTTTGTCTAAACTGAATTTCTCCCAGACTGGTTTCCAGTTTTTCCAGAAGTTCTTGCCAAATAGGAAGATCTTTCCTCAGTAATTTATGTTTTCTGGTTTATAGCACACTTGGTTATAGAATTCCATTATTTTTAATTCTCCTTAGTCTAAGAACAAGTATTTATTAAATGTTCTAGGTACTGTGCTAAGTGCTGGGAATACATATATAGGTAAAAAAGAAAGACAGTTCCTGACTTCAAGGAACTTACATTTTAATGGATGAAGACATCAGATAAAAGAATGGTGAAAAAGTTGGTGGGAGAAAGTGTAGAACATCCATGGTATTCCAGAGAATTAGGAGTCGAGCCCAGAGAAGACTAAAGGGATGTCTAGTCTCTTCCATTGATCTACATTTCTGTTTTTAACCTATATCAAATGGTTTTGATGCTGCTGCTTTATAATAACTTTGATGTCTGGGGAGTGCTATTCCCCTAATATCTACTCCTTTGTTTTCCATTATTCCTTTTCCTTATTCTAGTTCTTTTATTCCTCCAAATGAATGCTATCATTTTCTCTAGTTCTATAAAGCATCCTTTTGATAGTTTGATTGGTGTAGCATTAAAACAATAAATTAACTGTATCTTGTGCACTTTTATTATATTGGCACAACCCAGTCATGAGCACTAAATATTCTTCCAGCTATTGAAGTTCTTCTTTATTCTTTAAGGAACATTTTTATAACACACATTTCTATTTGAAGTGTTTATTTTTTCAGGGCAATGAGGGTTGTTTCTTGCCCAGGGTCAAACAGCTAGTAAGTGTCAAGTGTCTGAGGCTGGATTTGAACTCAGGTCCTCTTGAATCCAAGGCCAGTGCTTTATCCACTGTGCCACCTAGCTGCCCCTGTATTTGAAGTTTTGAGTTCCAAATTCTATCCCTCTTTGCCTTTCTCCTCTCCCCCTTTCCTGACGTGGAAAGCAATCAGATATAGGTTATACATGTGCAATTATGTAAAACTACTATGTTAGTCCTTTTATATAAGAAAACTCAAAAAAGAGAAAAAAATGAAAGAAAGTGGAAAATATTATGCTTCAGTCTGTGTTTTACCAATATTGATTATTTCATTGAAGGTGGACGGTATGCTTCATCATTATTCCTTTGGAATTGCCTTGGATCATTGAATTACTGAAAATAATTAAGTCATTCACAGTTCTTCATCAAACAATATTGCTGTTACTGTGGACAACGTTCTCTTGATTCTGCTTATTTCACCATACATCAGTTCATTTAATTCTTTCCAGGTCTTTCTGAAATCATCCTGCTTGTCGTTATAAGAACATTATAACACAATAATAATCCATTATGTTCACGTACCACCACTTGTTTATCCATTCCCCAGTTGATGGGCATTCTTTTGATTTCCAATTTTTAGCCACCACAAAAAGAGCTGCTAGAAATATTTTTGTACAAATAGGTCTTTTTCTCTTTTTTGGCATGTCTTTGAGATATAAACCTAGCAGTGGTAATGCTAGATCAAAGGGTATGGACAGTTTTATAACCTTTTTGGCATAGTTCCAAATTACTTTCCAGAGTGGTTGGATCAGTTCAAAACTCCACCAGTAGTGGATTAGTATCCCAGTTTTTCCGCATCCCCTCCAACATTTTCTTTTTGTTATATTAGTCACTCTGATAGGTGTGAGGTGGTACCTCAATTGTTTTAGTCTGCATTTCTCTAATCAATAGTGATTTAAAGCATTTTTTTCATATGACCAGGGATAGCATTGATTTTAAAGAACATTTTAAATTGAGGTTGATGCCCTTTTGAAAACTGATTCCCAGACATTTTTTGCATTTTGTAATAATTTTGTATGGAATTTCTCTTTCTATGATTGACTTTTGGTTTTTATTTTTATCTTATAGCCTTGGTGTTGATTTTTGTGGGATTGTTTTGTAGCCTACAACTTTGTTGAAGCTATTAATTATATCAGTTAGTATCTTTGATGTTTCCTTAGGATTTTCTAGGGAAGCCATTATGTTATCAGGAAATAAAACATTTTATTTCCTCCTTATTTATCTTTATACCTTTAATTTCTTTCTCTTGTCTTATGGGGCAACCTCAAATTATTCTTGTATTTATTGAGAAAATTTTTAGTATATTCTTATTGTAAATGATTCTTGCTTATGTTTTGTGGTAGATACTTTTTTAATCATAGGGTTGATTGCTAAATTTTCAGTGTGATATGATTGTAATAGAGTGCATTTGTGCTATAAGAAATCACAAGGGGGATGGTTTCAGATAAAAATCCATGAGAAGACCTGTATTCCCATATTGTTGATCACATGACCATGTTGTCCTTATGAATATATTTTCCATGAATGGTGAGGGTGAAGACTTCCTGTATGTTGGATTATCTAATGTCAGACTTGGTGTGGTTCTTCCATAACACTGCATGACAGGGGCTTGTTTGGGCATCAGGCTTGGTGGGTTTGACCAGGCTGTATTGATATTTGTGGGTTGGGTCCCTGTGGAGTTGACCATGGGGGCAATGTTTGTGCACTGGAGTTGAGAAGAAGTGAAGGAACTGGAAAAGCAAATATTGGACTACCAGTTCTGTGTCAAGATATAAGAGAGAAAAAGATGTATCATTTTCATTGCCATCAACACATTCAATGAAACAGACCAGCAGTCTTTCTTCCAGAACACAATCTCATTGTCAATTCTGACTCCCATCCTCAGCTGTGTCAGACAGCACCTGCAACTTCAACAATGGGCAATAGGCCTTTGGTAAACATGCCTGACTTTGGGCCTCAGTCAGCTTTGCCCTGACCTGGCCCATGACTGGCACTATTTGCTTTGGAAGATCCCACGTTGGTTACTCGGGTCATTTGTTAAACTGATGAGTTTTTAATAACGATCGATGGGGATTGGGAGACTGAGAGTTCAACTCCCAAGTCAAAGGAGCCTTCCTGTCTGCCTTGCAGACATGCTGAGGACAGAAAGATAGTGTCCATCCATCCATCTGCTGTGGAGAGACTCTATGAGTTGTTGCTCCAGGCAAGCATTTTTGTAAGGATAGCAGTGTGGAATGATACAAATCTTTTGGCATTTTAAAGACTTTTATGAACTATGTTCAGGACACCTAAGTGGTACAGTCAGAAAGACTCACCTTTCTTAGTTCAAATCCAGCCTCAGACACTTAGTAGTAGCTGCATGACCCTGGACAAGTCACTTAACCCTGTTTGTCTCAGTTTCCTCATCTGTAAAATGAGCTGGAGAAGTAATTGGCGAACCACTCCAGTATCCTTGCCAAGAAAACCCCTGATGGCGTCACAAAGAATTGGACGTGACTGAAATGACTGAACAGCAATAATATGATCCATCATCACAATACCTTTCCAGACTTATTATACATTATTCTTTTTACATACTTGACAGTCCAGTCAAATGGGTCTTCTCATATATGCCACTATCTCCCATCCCCACTCCTTTGTACAGGTTATTCCCCATTCCTTTATGCTATTTTCTCTTCTCCTCTATGTTTTATAATCCTGAGTTTCCTTGAGTTCCAATGCTACCTTCTAAAAGAAACTTTTTTGGTTCTTTTACTGCTGGTACCTCCTCAACCCCTTCACTCCCCAAATAGGGTCATGGAGGGTTGGACACGACTAAACAACCACTTGGATTCAAGCCTGGATTGAGTTTCTTACCATTTCTATGACCTAAGGTCATTTAACTTCATGATCTCAGTTTCCTTTTCTGTAAAAAGAATGAATGAAATTAACAGGAAGTTCTGAGCTAAGCCTTGAAGATACAAACATAAAAGCAAGACTAGTCCTGGACTCAAGGAGCATACATTCTGTTGGGGGAGATACCATCTAGAAGGGCCAGTGCTTTATCCACTGCGCCACCTAGACGCCCCCAATATACATTTATTAAGCATCTACTCTGTGCTAAGCACTGGGGATACAAAGAGTCAAAAGACAGTCCCTGCCCTCAAGGATCTTACAATCTAATGCCACTTACTAATTGTGCGAATGTAGGCAACCTCTCTGTATCTCATTTTCCTCAATGGTAAAATGATATGAGGGTTGGAGCAGAATCTGAGGTCCCTTTTCTTCCAAGGCTACTTCATAAGGGTTTTTGCTTTTACACCTTCTATGTCTACATGGTGCCTACACCATTAGAATGAAGGCAGAGTTGATCCTGTTTTTGTTTCTGTAACTCCAGAACCTAGGATAATTCCTGGCACATAGTAGGTGCTTAATAAATGTTTATGGATTGACTAAATGATTGAGTGCATCTATGATCCTATCATCTCAGATTGTTAACATTGGTATTATATGCTTAATTATAATCATGTTAAACTATATAAAACTTCATAATAATGTTTAATATTTAAATTGAAAAATAAAATAGTATTTAATAAACTATATAAAATAATATATTGAATTTACTATGTAAATTATATCTTGAATTAATGATGATTACGTGCAAATTATATATTTAAATAAATACATTTAATTAATGACAAAATAATATTATGGGATTTAAGTTTGTAAAATATAACATTTAATTAACTAATTAATATAATATTTTAATTTATTAATTTAATTAATATAATATTTAATTATAAAAATTTAACTTCATATATACAACTCTTGAGTTTTACAAATCACTTTTTATCTCATTTAAAAGCTTACTGCCAACATAATCCATGATCTCATACCCTTCAGAAAGTTTTAGGATCCCAGATTTAGAACCGGAAAAGGCCCTTAGAAGTCATCTGGTCTAACCAACCTTCTCATTTTG
Organism: Dromiciops gliroides; assembly: GCF_019393635.1. Lineage (NCBI taxonomy): Eukaryota > Metazoa > Chordata > Mammalia > Microbiotheria > Microbiotheriidae > Dromiciops > Dromiciops gliroides. The sequence goes on from NC_057861.1 coordinate 24,210,510, forward strand.
CAGATATGGAAACTGAGGCTCATAGATATTAAGTACCTTGCCCAGGGTCACGCAGGCAACAAGTTTCAGAGGCGGTATTTGAACCCAAGCCTCTGATTTCAGAGTCAGTCTTCCGTGTGCCATTTCCTTATTTCCCTGGGCCTCAGTTTCCTGTTCTGTAAAACCAGGAAGTCAGATTAGATGATTTTCAGGTCCCTTGTCGGCTTTAAATCTCTGCTTCTATGAGATAATGGGTATGAAAGAGCTTTGGACATTCTAAAGCCCTCTACAGATGTAAGGGATTATGACCAGTATTTGGGGTCCTGAGCTCCCCACTGACTGGGCTATCCGGATGTTCAGTCTAGCCACACTCTTCTCCATATGTTTTCCAGGGAATGGAGTATTTTGAATTCCATGTGATCAGAAATGTCACGGACAGGTCCATCGGGGGCCTCTGGTTGGAATTTTTTAATAAGAAATGATGTATGGAGGGGCAGGGATCCTTCCAGAACTTGTTGCATAACTTTTATTTAAACTAACAAATGTTCATGGTCAAATCTGATTACCCCCCCTCCCCTCGACCCCCTCCAGTCCTTAATTGTTACCCAGATTGGGGGAGAAGTCACTCCAGCTGCCCTGTGGGGCAGGCCAGGGTGTGGCAAGTCCCGATGCTATTGTGAACCCAGCCAATCCCCTCCTCCCCCCCCCCACCTTGGAATGCTGCTGGTGGGACCGGCTTCTCTGGCTATCCTGTGAGCTTTCAAGCAACTCTGGGCCTTGGTGAGGAGCAGGGAGCCAGGCCTGCTGGGGGTGGGGGTGGGGGGCAGAATAGCAATTAGACTTTTAGCTCCCTGGTTTGTTCTCTTATCAGATCCTTGGACCCTGCAGTTGGGATTAGGCCACAGAGGGTGACACATCTTAGTTTATCCAAACTTTTTCATGTCCAATTAAGGAAGGGGGGGCCCCCTCTGTGTTTAAAGCTTCCCTGCTCCCAGGGGGAAAATGCCAGACTTGTCAGAGAAAACAAACAGTGACTTTTTTTTGCCTGTGTGTGTTCCTATTAACGAGCCTATTAAGGTTCTAAAAGCTGGGACCCCCATCCTGAGGGGAGGACAGGCATTAGGGAGCTGTTGACAGTTCCTAAGTCTGACCTCCTGCCCAACGCTGGAGGGGCCAATCGGTGGTTTGCACACACACACACACACACACACACACACACACACACACACACACATTCACTCTGCATCCTGGCCTGTTTGCTCTAGGAAGCTCCCAAAAGGGGTTGACACTCAGCAAATGCCAGGGCGGCTTGTTTTTTAATCTGTTACCTGGGGGGGGGGGGCAGGGAGAAAGGAGGAGGGGATGATGGGGTGGAAGGGAATGGGGGCAGGGAGAGGGGGAGAGAAAAGTGAGTGAGTGTGTGTGTGTGTGTGTGTGTGGGGGGGTGTGGGTGTGTGTGTGTATGCCAGGAGGCATGTTGGGGAGAGACATGGGAGGAGCCAGAGCCAGAGCCAGAGGGTTTGGGGTTTGGAGGTCTGGTTTCTTGGGTAGGAGGGCTGGTGTGTGCAAAGGCAGGCCCCCTCGGACTCTGCATTAAAGCAATCTAGGCAGGGCAAGACCAGTCAGTACCTGGAAGGAGGAGGCCAGAGGGAAATGACCCTGTGGTAAATCGGTAAATCTCTTAAACCCTCTAGGTCTCCGTGTCCTCTGTTTAAAAAAAAAAAAAGATTAGATTATACTAGGTGATGTCTATCCATGGTGCCTTTCAGGCCTAAGATCCCATATCCTGACATTCTGTTCTAGAGCCCCTCCAACTCTGACATTCCATATTCTAATACCTCTCCCAGCTCTGACATTCTGTTCTAGAGCCCCTCCAACTCTGACATTCCATATTCTAATACCTCTCCCAGCTCTGACCATTCCCTGTTCTAGAGCCCCTCCAACTTTGACATTCCATGTTCTAAGGCCCCTTTCAGCTGTGAACAAATTATTTCAGAGGTGGTCCTTTCCTTATAGTTGAGGTGGAAGTGATTTACCCCATACATTATAAGGAACAGGCAGCCAGAGAATTCAAGCCAAAGTTCTTTCTACTGCACCTTAATGTCTTCCTTGAAGATCCTTCAGTACTTTAGATGCTGGTCACACCAACATTTCTAAACCCTTTCTTTCTCCTTACATCACACTCAGGATTTCAATGATTGAAGGATTGGCAGAGCTGCCAATGAAATAACAAACCAAGTCTATGGAGACAAGTTTGGGGATTGAGGATCAACACTATCACTGCTTTAGCTAGATTCTTACCTCAATTCCCTCTTTCCTCCCCAAAAAAGGTAATTCTATTTTGTATTGTGGAAGCCTGGCCCCTTGACACCCCAGTAAGCTTTCCCCAGGTGGGCACAGTGGATAGAGCACTGGGCTTGGAATCAGGAAGACTCATCTTCATAAGTTCAAATCAGCCTCAGACATTTACTAGTTTGTGACCCTGGGCAAGTCACTTCACCCTTTTTGCCTCAGTTTCCTCATCTGTCAAATGAGCTGGAGAAGGAAATGGCAAACCACTCCAGGATCTTTTCCAAAAAAATCCCAAATGGAGTCAAAAAGAGTAGGACTCAACTGGACAACAAACAAGCTTTCCTCAAGGACTTCATTTCATCCCATTATTGCCTGTTCCCACTTCTGGCCTAACCAACAAGGACTAGATTTCACTGTGCAAAATAAAGAGAGATATTGAAGAGTATCTAAAGGAAATCTATTGAAGTCAGGTCAAGAAGTATTTATCAAGTACTTACTATATTTCAGCTACTATGCTAAAAATAAAAACAAAAACTGAAGCAAAAAAAAAAAAAACCAATCTGAAGACAAGAGAAGCCTGCTTCACTCTTTTTTTTTTTTTATTTTAGTGAGGCAATTGGGGTTAAGTGACTTGCCCAGGGTCACACAGCTAGTAAGTGTTAAGTGTCTGAGGCCGGATTTGAACTCAGGTACTCCTGACTCCAGGGCCGGTGCTCTATCCACTGCACCACCTAGCTGCCCCTGCCTGCTTCACTCTTACAGGTCAAATCACAGACAGGTAAGTTTCAAGGGACCACCCAGCTTTTGTCAGCACGGAATCAAAAGGTACTTATGATAAACAGGCCTTGGAACTGTGACACAAATATCAAATGAACCCCTGATTTTCTGTGATAGAATTTTATATGAATTTAAAGTAAGAATTTAAAGAAAATTAAATTTCTCAGGAACAAATATGGAATTTGTCTCGGTATTATACAGATTTCAAGAGAATGTGGGTCAAATAATATATGATTTTATTTATACCTGTTTTTTTTTTTTCTAATTCTGCCCCTTTCTATCACTGAGACACTCCCGCCTGCGGGCATTTTCTCTGGCTGTCCCCCATGCCTGGAATTCACTCCTTCCTCATTTCAGCCTATTACCTTCCTTCAAGTCCCAGCTAAAATCCTACCTTTTACAAGAAACCTTGTCCAACCCCCCTTAATTCTTATGTCTTTGCTCTGTAGATTGCTTCATATTTATCCAGTCCATAGCTTGTTTGTACTTAGTTTGTACTCACATTGTGAGCTCCTCTAGGGCAGGGACTGTCATTTGCTTTTCTTTGTATCCCCTAGCTTAACACATGATAGGTCCAAAATACATGGGAGGTGCTAAGGTACACAATAGGTGCTGACAGTAGAACATAGTAGGTGACAAATAAATGTTTATTGATTTATTTTAACAACTGGGAATAAACTCATCAGGGCAGTAGAATGTAAACTTCTTGAAGACAGGACTTTTTAAAAGTTTTGTCTTTGTAAGCTGCTTCTGACAAAAGCTAAGAATTTGCAAAAGGACAACCAAAAAAATAATTTCAACTTTCTCCACAACATTGATTGGCGAGGATCAAGTAGCCAAATAATTCTATGATAAGACCTTCCAACTAAGGTCAACATAGACTCCAATACTTGGTGACCTCAATGCAAAGGGGGAAAAAGGTGAGGATGGGAGAAAATTATGGGGAAATGTGGTTGTAAAGAAATCAGTGAGAATGACTACAGATTTTAGACTTTAGAGAAGCCCCATGACTCTATGTCATGAGCATTTCACAAAATAATAAGAACTGTTAGGTACTGGACCTGGCAAGCACCAAACAACATAAAAAAGAATGAAAATTACTATATTTTGATAGCTAAGAAAAGACTTTTTATGGACATGGGAATTATCTGAGTCAGGTGTCTGTGTGCAGTTAGACTAGCAACTCACCAGAACTAAGATCAAAATTTAAAATAAACAAGGAATAAATGCAATGAAAAGATGATCTAATATTAAGATTTTACCCTGAATTATTTTATTAATGCTTGTTTTTTCCAAACTTTGAAAAGTAATACATCTCTTTAATATTTTATTTCCCCAATTACATAGAAAAACAATTTTTAACATTTAAAAAATTCTTGAGTTCCAAATTCTCCCTCTCCTTTCTTCCCTTCCCCCTGCATTGACAAGGCAAGCAATTTGATATTTTAACCTAGATTATTTAAACAAGCTATTAAAATTTTGAAAATGGGAAATGGACAACAGAAATGACATCCATTTTGTATATAATTTCATTTGGAGGTTAGATGAACATAAATCAATAGCTACAATGAAGATACCAAATGAGAAAAGAAAGCACCTTATTCAGCAAATATTCTACTTCCTTGCCCAAAAATTGCAGCAAGAGCTGAAGAGAGAGAGAGAGTAATGTGGATTTGTTTGCAGTCCTAGTTCTAAGTCCAACCCTAGCTCTAACACCCAGAGAGATGACTGCCAAAGCCATCCAACACCTGGTCAGAAAATAAGCTCATCTGTCAAAATTTAATGAGGGTGATGGATGGTTATTAGCAACATTGTCTCATAAAGCACAGAGAAGCAGTGGAGGGTGAAGCCAGGCTGAAGAAAGCTTGATAGAAAAGGAAAGTCATCCCAAGGGCATTCAAGGATGAAAAAGGAAAGAGAATTCCAAACAGAAGAAGAATGGAAAAGATTTGCAAAATCTGGTCTAATAAAAATCATTTTCTCTATCGAAGAGAATGGAACCACCAGACGTAAGCTTACATCACAGTCCCTGAGGTGCTTATCAAAAATTGCATTAAAGAGAACAAAGGTAGGAAAAATAATCAGAATTCATTAAGTCCATATAAAGGAGATCTGTGCTACAGATGATCCATTTGTGAGGGATCTGAAGGAGGGGAGGATGCCAGAGGTAAAAAAAAAAAAAATCTTGGATTCCTTAGACTATATATGTGTGTGTATATGTATATGTGTGTATTTGCATATATACACCCACATATATGCACAAACATACATCCACACATATACACACACGGACATGTGTGTATCCATCATATAAGGTATGTATATACATGTAGATACATGCACACACGTATATCTACATAAAACAAATAGGAACACAGAACTATGTTGGAATATACATGTATCTACATAGGTGTACATATATCTGAATATGTATACATATATGTATACACATACATGTGCGTACACATATGTAAAGTGTCTGTTTCATCATGTGCATATATAAATCTATAAAAGCATGTGCACGATAAACATAAAGAGAAAAATTACGACCAACCACCGAAATGACATCCAGTACTGAGTGAGCCCAGCGCAAGCATGGGCTTTCACCCACAGTGGGCACTTAATAAATGCTTATGGGATGAGTATTATTGAATTGAATTGTTTTCCTCAGTGACCCATGAGGTGGGTCAGCCTAAGAATGACAATCTCCTCTTTGTTCCAACATGTTAGCTAGAATTGAAAAATGATCTACCATTTTTACTAAGCGAAGTCCCATGTTTTAGACCTGCTCACTGCTGCCTCATATATCCTATCTTTTCCTTCCTGACGTGTATGCATATATAAGTGAACATGTGTGCATGCATGGAATATATACATGTGTATATGCACACATACATGCATATGTATGTGTGCACACATGCATATGTGTCTCTCAAATTGTCTTCTTAAGTTTTTAGTGTGACCCTTTATACCTCCAAAATCAGCAAACACTGCAGATTAGGGTTTATTTTATTATATTATTGATCATCTAGACTTTAAGAAAGTGATGGGGGAAGTGTTAATAATGCATATCAAACTTTAAAGTGTGTCATGGGAACATTTCTCACTCCAAAGAGATAATTGTTAAGGATTTACCAGTACACCACTGTATGTATAAAGTAGCCACACAAATGTATACATATGCATGTGTTCACATAAACATATATACTCATGTGTTTATACACATACAAGTGTATGTATATAAGTACATGTGTAGTGTGTATGTACATTATGTTATGTACAGACACACACACCTCACTTCCTCTGATAAAATGTAAGCTCTTAAGAGTAGCAATTATTTCATTCTTTCTTTCTCCAATGCCCAGAATAATGCCTGGCACATAGTGAGTGCTTAATAAGAAAACTTTTAGTGTGGCATAGTTCATAATAGCATGGGATGTAGATTCAGGATGGTCTAGGATCAAACCTCACCTCAAACACTTTCCAGCTGTGTCATCCTGGTCAAATCCCTTAACCATCTTGAGCCTCAGTCTCCATATCTGTAAAATGGGGATAATAATAGCATCAGTGAACTGGATTGATGAGATAATACAGTGAGATAATGCATGTAAATATGCTTTGCCAACCATCAAAATATCAGCCATTTTTATTTCTCTTTGCTGAAATCCTTGTCAACTGGTAGGACATTTCTATAATACTTTATGGTTTGCAAAGTACTTTCTTCCCCGTTAGGTAAGTAGTGTGTAAGCCTTATCATTCAGACTCTCAAAGATGAAAAAACTTAGGACATAGAGAGATATGTTAAAGGTCAAATAGCTAGCAAATATCAGGGTCAAATTTGAACTCAGGTCCTTCTGGTTCTCATTGCATCATGCTGCACAAACTTGGGGTGTTTTGCAAAGTGGAAGATGCATGGGGTTTTTGTTGCCTAAATAACTGTTGCTACTCTTGTGGGTTTCTAGCTACACATAAGGGAACATTGACCCAAAAGGATGTTTGCCTTCTTAAGTGGAAGAACAGAACCTGAAAGGTGATTAAGAACCAGACCTTTTGGCCTTTCCGCTCCAATCCAAATTCTTACAATGTACAAGATGCCAGTTTTCTCTTAGGGAATCATAGAGAAAGAAAAATTTGACAGACAGACCTTCACAATGAAGTGTGATGTAGTGGAAAACAAGAATGGCCTTGGAATAAAAAAAAAAAAACAGGCATGGAGTCCCAACTCAGCATTTACTCTGTTGTCCTCCACCACCACCCCTCCTGCCTCAGTCCTTAGAGAAATTAATTCTTTCAGCTAATTTGATCATTAAGTGACTACTAACTCACCTACAGCACTTTGGTACTTAGCCAGCTTCAGAGCAAACAATGCCACATATCACATCCCTCTTTCCAGCTCATCTCCCCATCCTCTACATGGCTGTACTTTTATATGTCTCCCCTCTCCCTGTCTTCTCCCTTTTGTATTGAGGACAGCATTCAAATGCTTTCTATCATTGTTTTTAGAAAGGGTGCATTGATGTGCCCATTGGATCAACTCAGTACATCTGTGACCTTCCAAACTAAAAACTGCATTTCCTGTCCACCCTTCATATTGATAGACAGACAGACAGACAGACAGACAGACAGACAGACAGGCAGGCAGGCAGGCAGATAGATAGATAGAAAGATAGATGATAGATAGACATATAGACAAATGATAGACAGAGGATAGATAGATTGTAGGTAGATATACAGAAAGACAGACAGCTAGATGGTAGACAGATAGATGAGAGAGAGAGACAGAGAGAGAGAGAGAGAGAGATACTTAGATGGCACAGTGAAAAGAGTGTTGGGCCTGAAGTGAGAAAGGCTCATCTTCCTGAGTTCAAATCCAGCCTCAGACACTTACTAGCTATGTGACCCCAAGCAAGTCACTTAACCCTATTTGCCTCAGTTTCCTTTTCTGTAAAATGAGCTGGAGAAGGAAATGGCAAAACCATTCCAGTGTCTTTGCCAAGAAAACCTCAAATGGGGTCATGAAGAGTCAGACACAACTGAAAACAACTCAACAACAACAAGATCTATATCTATCTATCTAGAGAAAATAATGCTCCTACTACCTGATCTCACAGTATTATTGGGAGAAGGCTTTTGTAAATTGTAAAGTGCCATACAAATGTGAGCAATTATCATTATAAATATGTGTAGTCAGCCTTATTGACCTGCAAGAATTGGGATTATATATGTCACTTGGCTAATGTAAAGGATTACAGTATAAAAAGAGAGATTCTATGGTTCAGCAAATGATAAACTACACATATATACATTTTTGGGTATATATACACACATATTCAGAACATATATGTATGTATATGTACAGGAACACATAATAAATATATATATACATATACTTATACTTGTATATATGTCTCTATAAATACATGTATATACATATGTGTGTATATGTATGTATGTATGCATGTATATGAATGAAAGGGGAGAAATCACCTTTAATCATCAAGGATTTGATGTATATTTGTAGAATGTGTTAGAAAGAATGCTAAAAGAAAACACACATAAACAGCATTAGACTCTAGGCAAGCACAATGAAAGCCCAGTGACTATATTAAGAAGAATCAGCCTGCACAGACTTTAGAGAGTTGTCTAAACACCACAATAGTTCCTTGGTAATCATCTATCTGCATTCTAAGCTCTTTGATTTTTCTAAAGCAAAGGAGGCTGGACTAGATGACTTCTGAGAGACATTTTACTTTATTTTTCTTTTGTGTGTGTGTGGCAATGAGGGTTAAGTGACTTGCCCAGGGTCACACAACCAGTAAGTGTCAAGTGTCAGAGGCCAGATTTGAACTCAGGTCCTCCTGAATCCAGGGCCGGTACTTTATCCACTGCACCACCTAGCTACCCCCTGAGAAACATTTTAGAACTAGATCTATTATTCTGTTAATTTATTAAAAAATGAAATTAAAATAACTAGTATTTATAAAGGACTGTAAGGTGTGCAAAGCAGTTTATAAATCGTCTTTTCCTTATAACAAGCTTGGTGGTAGATGGTATTATTATCTCCATTTTACAAATGAGGAAACTGAGGCAGGCATAGGTCAAGTGACTTGGGCCACCCAGGTAGTACATAGTTGAGGCAAATAAAAAAAGAAAAACGGGAAAAATCAATTTGACTTAGGAACACAATTGGCAGTTGTTGATTTGCATAATATTTGACATAATATTTTACTTTTGGACAAGTTGCCTTTGCTATAGTTTAAGTTGAGCCTGAAAGGTACTTGTCAAATCAAGCGTGCCCCAAATATCAACATTATTCTACTTTAGATGCCATTTATCAATAGATAATCCCTTGGGGTAAATGTTTTTTGAACCTGAAATTTATTCATTCAATAATTATTTGTTCAGAGTTCACTGTGTAGAAAAAAAAGTCCTTGATGCTGGGGGAGGTATATAGCTTAGACCAGGGAAAAGTTTTCTTAAACTGTTTTCATTTGTGACCCTTTTTCAACCAAGAAATTCTTTTTCTTTTATTCAACCAAGAAATTCATATGTAGGTCTATAAAATAGGTCTACAAATCAAAAATTTACTGCCAAATTTTTCACGACCCTCACATTCAGTTACACGACCCCGCATGGGGTCTCAACCCACAGTTTAAGAAACTTTGGCTTAGACAACACAGGCCTCCTGTGGTCTTGATGCTTACTGTCTCACAGAACCTGCTATACACAATGCTACATAATTGATGCATGAAAAAGGTACAAAGCAAAATGCTATGTGAAGGTCAATGAGGAAAGGCATTTGCTTGTAATTGGTGGTAGAAGAGGGAATGGTGCATCAGAGGAAGCTACCTGGAGGAGGTGGCGTTTCAAATGGATTTGAAGGATAGGTATAGATTCACCAAGTAAAGAAAGGAAGTTATGTTTGACCTACCAATTGATCCTATGGGTATTTATGGGAAAATGGGTCTAGAATTTTGTCTGTGGGGGAAATAGGGAGGGGAAGGATGTTTTTTGTAGCGACTATTCTTATTATACCATCTTTTACCTCAAGGAAGTCAAAGACAAAGTTTCAGGAAAGGTCACATATATACAGAAATATTTCTTGCAATGTTTTTGGTATTAGAAAGGAACTAAAAACAATTGGTTGCCCACTAACTGGGGAAACGTCTAAACAATTTGTGGGATATGAGTGTTTAAGGGTGGGGTCCGAGAGTGTGCTGATAAATGCTTAACAACCAGCTTTCAGGCAACAGGACAAATTTGTAAGTTTAGTATGCATTATTTACATTTTCTCTATCACTTCTTATATCCACATAATCAACAAAACAGGAAATCGAGTTTTGTAGCATTTACAGATTTCTAAGGTGAAAATGTTCACGCACAAAAATGTAAAAACCAGCTATTCAGAATCAAGTTGGTGCCTCGGGTAGAGTTACATCTCCCATTCTCAATCAGAGTAGTCACAGAAGGCCCAAGCAACTCAGTTGAATCAACCAAGCAATTAAAAGTATAAGCTAGATAGATATGAATAATACTTAATCAGTTTAAAAGGATTGTAAGATTTTGGCCATTGGATGAAAAGCAGATAATGGCATACAAGAAACAGGTGATTGGCTCTTGGGCCACATAGAAAAGAGAACAGTCCAATTCAGTGAGTTGGAGAGTTATAGTCCTGAGAATTTGAGTTTGACAGTTGGAGTCAATTCCCTGAGAAAAAATTCCTCTTGGGAGTAGGACAGGAGAGTTTCTTTTTCTCTCTTCTCTGTCCCCACTTGGACCTTGTCCTTGGAGAGACTGGTCAAATAGTGGGATCAGAGAGACTGGACCAATAGAAGACACTATATCTAGCCAAGAGCAATAATCCTTAAGGATTTCATGACCCCTTTGGGCAGAGAGAATTGCTTACTAAAAATTAAAAACTAAAGGCACTGCTCATTGGAGACAACTTGAGAGCTACACCTAAGACAGAGCAACAACTTCCAAATAATCAGGGATTGTGGATTACATTCTTGCTGCATATATTCTCTGTACATGGTAAATTAAATTTATGCTTGACCTGCCAATTGACCCTATGGGTATTTGTGGGAAAGAGGATCCAGAATTTTGAAGGGGAGAGAAGGGGAGAGGATATTTTTTTTTGTAACTACTGTTTTTATTATACCATCTAAGTCTTTGCTTAAAAAATCCAAGTCTGGCTGATTGTTAATGAGAAGCACACCAGTGGGGACCCATATATGATGATTAAAAACAGGAGAGAGTTTCTGGGTAATTTAATCATTTTATTAATAGGCTAGTAGTTTATTAATAAAAGGCGGGTGATTGACCATCTCTCTCAGACCAAAGACCCTCATGGAAGTGGGGTCAGAGTTTATATACCCTTCCAACTGTGGGAGGTCCATCCCATAGTTATTGAATCTAATTCATTAACAACAATAAAATCTAATTGGTTGACATAATTGGAGGTGGATTATGTTAAAATGAAGTTCTGGGATATGTGGCTCAAGTCACTCAGTGTGACATCAGAGAAAGAATGTTGACCCCCCTCGCCCAAAATATTTTTCATCTAGATGTGACCATACAGGCCAAAGTCCTTTATTTTATCTAGACAAAAAATCTATCTCCACCCAAGGCTCCTTTGTAAGCTTGATTTGGGCTTGATCCAGATGAGGAGATTTGATGGAATCTCTCAAGGAGAGCTTGCCTTTGATTAGGGGAAAGGGAGAGAAAGAACTAAAAAGGGGAGATCACTGGGTCCCCTAAGATATAGATTTTTTTGGTGGGGAAATTGGGGTTAAGTGACTTTCCCAGGGTCACACAGCTAGTAAGTAAAGATATCGAATATTAATAATTATTTCTCACAGATCTAAGTAGTTATCTTTGCTTTAAAATCTAATTATGTTTGGCTGATTGTTTTTTTTTTGTTTTGTTTGTTTGTTTGTTTTTAGTGAGGCAATTGGGGTTAAGTGACTTGCCCAGGGTTACACAACTGGTAAGTGTTAAGTGTCTGAGGCCGGATTTGAACTCAGGTACTCCTGAATCCAGGGCCAGTGCTTTATCCACTGTGCCACCTAGCCACCCCTTGGCTGATTGTTAGTGAGAAGCACTAGTGGGGACTCATGGGTACTAAAAACAAATCTCTCCAGGGTTATACCTGGAACCCTAAGAATACTAATTATCTACCTTCTAGGGACTCAGCCTACTAGTGAGATTAGGAGTTGGGGAAACAGCTCTGTATGAGATGCCATAGGTGCAAAACAAACAAACAAACAAAAAAAACAAATAGGAGAAATTTACTTAGAGCAAAGACCTTGCCCTGGAGAATATAACCCACTGAGTTCTGGATCTTCTGTTTTCCTGATTAGAGAGTACTTCATATGTCTCATTATTTGTTGTCTCTTCCAGTAAAATTTAGCTTTCCTCCTCGGTTCTCTTCTCATGAGGCATCTAATGACCTGAAATATACCCTCTGCATCCTCCCATTTCTAATCCCTTATCCTCATCCTGGAACTATAATCAAATCAATAGTATCCTTGCTACTAGAAAAGATGTGTCCCTTACTGCCCTGTGGGCCCACTCTCCATTCCTGTAATTTTCCAAACTCAAATACCTCCCCCAGGCCAGTAGTGTCCAACTCAAATAGAAACTGGACAAATAAATGAGATTGCCTGTGGGCCTCATAATGGCTTAGAAAACCACATATTAACATTATCTATTTTATTGCATTTTTATTAATTTTGCTAAATATTTTCCAATTACATTTTAAGCTGGTTCTGCAGAATTATTCAGCCCAATACTGATACGTTGAATGCTTTTGTCCAGGGCTTTACTGTCCCATAATTGTATGATTTAGGCTCCCTAAGGCCAGGAATTGTCTTTGCTTTTCTATTTGTATATCCCTAGTGCTTAGCACACTGTTTGGCACATATGAAGCCTGTAGATAGTCTTTTTTTTTTTTTTGGCCGGGCAATGAGGGTTAAGTGACTTGCCCAGGGTCACACAGCTAGTAAGTGTTTTGTGTCTGAGGCTAAATTTGAACTCAGGTCCTCCTGAATCCAGGGCTGGTGTTTTACCCACTGCGCCACCCAGCTGCCCCGAGAGTCTTTCAATTTGAAGAAAATGGAAATATTTATGTGGAATTGGCAATATGTAAAAACTTGCATGAGAAGCAGGAGAATAATTTATACCATGCTCATAATGATACAAAAGATATCAGAATCCTGATCAATGCAGTGAGCAATGGAGATGTCAGAAGTTTGATGGTGCAATGTGACTCCTTCCTCTCAACAGAGACAGGGTGGACTAATGGTGCAAACCAGGGCATATGTTTTCACATATGGGTAATGGGCTAATTTGCTTGCTTGACTATGCTCACTTGTTAGAAGAGAGGGTGAGTGGGATTGGGAATCACTGGGAAATAATTAAAGAAAATAGTTTAAAAATTAAAGGAATGAAATTAAAAATGAAATTAAAAGTTAAAATTAAGAAGAAAAGAATTAATGACAATAATTAAAGAAGATAGAAAACACCAATTCCCCACTGGAAAAAATAAAGGGGGAAGAGGACTTTTCATGTATAAGAAACAGCATGAACAAAGGCAGAGAGGAAAGGTGACATGGGTTTATGTTCAGGGATCAGAAAGTTGCCCAGTTTTCCAAGACTGGAGTATGTGGAATGGGATAATTTGGTCTAATGATGGAGGTAGGCTGGTACCAGATTGTGGAAAGTCCAAGTCTCTGAAACTGGATTTGAACTCAAGGCCAGCTTCACTATTCACTATTATCTTACTGTCTCTTTTAGAGAGGAAATAAGGCAAACGTGTCTCAAGGTTAAATCTCTCCAACATAGCAAAATTCCATTCACTCCCTTCATTTGAGTCAGATGAACTTCACAAGAAGTCTTCTGTCCCCACAGAGAATTCACATCTAAATTTAGCTAGAATATTTGCCTAGTTTAATACCTTGATGCTCTGCATGTCCTCAAGGTGGGTATTGCCTTCTCTGATACAGTTGGCAACCCTTCTAAAGTTACTGAAGTCACAGAGACATCCCTGTAGTAAATGGTGTTGTTAAACAACTGTGGCCAGAAATTCTTCACCCTATGGTCAAACCTTAGCAAGCCTCTACAAGTTTAGGGAAGCTGGTGAACCCCAAATCAAAGGTTCTCTAGCTTGGTAGCACCTGGCCATATTTGTATTCTATTGTGTAATCAGACTGGTCTTACTGTATTGTGTTGTATTGTATTGTGTTTCTTGACATGACTTCAAAGACCTGTGGGCAGACACGGTATTGCTAACCTGGAGAGATCATGGGGAAATGAGTTCCCGTGTGAAAGAATGTTGTCTCTGACAATAGAAAACATCTGCCCAACTTGCATTATGTTCTAGTCAGAACTCTGTAACCAGGTCCTGCTAACAACACTTTTGTCAACCTGCTAATTTACTACCTGCCTTTCACAGAATTGTATTACTCCACCAATAGTCTTTCAACACTATGCCACCTCAATTTTTCCTTTGACTTCTCAATCCACTTGGGAGATTATAAATTGGTCAGCCATACTCTGCTTGATTGGGGAATTCTCCTAAGAGAATTGCTTACACATCCATGCTCATTATCCCCTTGTGGCCCCATATAATTAAAAAAAATGTCCTTTCCTAAGCTAGAAAAGGGCAACTGGATAGAGTAGTGGATAGACTGCTGGTCCTGAAATCAGGAGGACCTGAGTTCAAATTCAGGCTCAGACACTTACTAGCTGTGTGACCTTGGGCAAGTCATTTAACTGCATTTGCTTCAGTTTCTCATCTATGAAATTAATTTGGAGAAGGAAATGTCCAGCTATTCTAGGATCTTTGCCAAGAAAACTCCAAATGAGGTCATGGAGAGTGTAACGTGGCTGAAATGACTGAATAAGAAAGACAGAAAAATTTGGAGTGTAGTTGATTCTTTAACGTTGACACTGAGAATCTATATGGCATGCTAGATAGAGCACTGGACTTGCAGTCAGAAGGGACCTGGGTTCATTTCCTCCTTTGTGTAAACCAGACCTACCATGAGATGGGAATGTGCTGTGAAAATGTGTTCACATGCTTTCAAATGCAAATACAGTATCATTCTCCTGGTCTGGGGCATCTATGATCTCTCCTCTGGGGGCTCTTCAAAATATCTCCCTGCTTCCAATGGGAAATGCTGTTTTACCTAAAGTCTCTTCTGAAAATCTGAAGGATGCAGTGAATGAATGAATGAATGTACAAATGGAAAGAAGGAATATTTACTTTATTCCCTTCAGGGTGCTAAGCACTTGGGATACAAATCCAAAAGTCCCCAACCTCAAGAAAGTTATATTCTTTTTATCATTATTTCTTTTTTTTTTTAAAGAAACTTATATTCTTTTTTTGTGAGGCAATTGGGGTTAAGTGACTTCCCCAGGGTCACACAGCTAGTAAGTGTCAATCGCCTGAGGCCAGATTTGAACTCAGGTACTCCTGACTCCAGGGCCAGTGCTCTATCCACTGCGCCACCTAACTGCCCTGAAACTTATATTCTAATGGGGGAGACAGTACATATAAAAGAGTGATGACAAGGGAAGGCTGAAGTCATGGGGTGGGTGAGTGGATACATGAGGAGGAGACCATGCCACTCTGGCTGTGATGTTCCTAGTGGAATAGCATGAAGATGATTGGCTGTCACCAATGGGTAGCGAGTGTTTACCAACTGAAACAACTGCAAGGTAGGAGGTGAGGTTTGGAAGGGACTGTAGCGGGGGACATGGCAGAAAGACATCTTATTTGGGTAGGTAGTTCATAGCATGCTGGATTTCGTGGGTTCCAGTATCTACCCCGCGTATACCTGGACCACAGGCTATACATGAGGCACCAGGCTTAGGGCTGGTAAGTATCTCTCCATGGGGAACATAGCCAACAGCTTGGGGGAGCCTAGACTCTAAGCCAGTTCTCTTGACTCCAGGCCTTGTTGTTATTGTTTGTCCTTCATTCTTTTTTTTTTGTTTTGTTTTTTGTTTTGTTTTTGTTTTGTTTTTTGTTTTTAGCGAGGCAATTGGGGTTAAGTGACTTGCCCAGGGTCACACAGCTAGTTAAGTATTAAGTGTCCGAGGCTGGATTCGAACTCAGGTACTCCTGACTCCGGGGCGGTGCTCTATCCACTGTGCCATCTAGCCGCCCTGTCTGTCCTTCATTCTTGAAGAGGATAATGACATCAGGGCAATGTCATGACCTGAACTGAATTGGATTTAAGTGAGGGAGTGCTGTGCAAGGTCACCAACCTCACTCTCTCCTCTAGAGACATCTAGGTCCAGTGGTGAGATATACATCAGATCGACTGGAGATGGTCCTGGATGTTTAAAGCAATTGAGGTTAAGTGACTTACCCAGGGTCACACAGATGGTAAATGTGTGAGGTGAGATTTGAAATCAGGTCGTTCCAACTTCAAGGCCAGTGCATATTCACTGTACCACCTAGCTGCCCCACTGCAGACCTAAGGTCAATATGAAGACTACGTAGTCCATGGGATCTTTTTGGATCCCTCCAGGGAGTATTGACTCCACCTACAAAATGATCTTGTATGTATTTAGCATAAGAGGCAACCTAGACACTGAGCTGGCCTTAGAGCCAAGAAGGCCTGGGTTCTAGTATCTCCTCTGACCCCTAATGGCTAAGTGACCCTGGGTAAGTCATTTAATCTCTCAGTGCTCCTAGGCAATTCTTTAAGATTAGAGGTTTTAAAGAATGTGCTTACCTATATTGTTAGAAGGAGTTTTCTCATCCTGGGAGTTCTTTGAAATCACCAGTCCGTACCCTTCGATTTTTTTATATACGGATATGCATACATATTGTCTCCCTTCCCCAATAAAATGTAAGCTTCTTGAGGGCAGAGGATGTTTCAGTTTTGCCTTTGTATCCCAGCACATAGTAGGTGGTTAATAAATGCTTATTGGTTATTTATTTCTTGACTTACCGCAAGCAAAGCACCACAGTACAGTGGAAAGAATACTATTGGCTCTGAAGACAGAGGACCCTGGTTTGATTCCTATCTCTGAAATTTACTACTCATATGACTTTGGACTGTTCCCTTAACTGCCCCGAGCCTCAGTTTTCCCCATCTGTAAAATGGGTGGAGGTTGGACTTGATAGCTTTTGAGCTCTTTTCGAACTCTAGCTCTAGGATCTTAGGGTTTTTTTGGGGGGGAGGGAGGGGGGAGGGGGGACTTTCTATTGAAAACCAAGAGAACAGATATATCAACATCTCTACCATTGAGAAAGGAGACCTCCAGAAAAGACAAATACACACAACCATCGCTTCACCAAATAAATAGTTAAAGCTTTCTCCATCCGCTAAACCAGATGGCTTGGCTTGAGCAGGCCCGGAAGCGGGTTGGATCTGATTGTTCTCTCCTTCTCCACCCTCAGCTCCCCCCCTTCCACTCAACCCCCCCCATCCCCCCCTTGAATCCATAACTTAAGTGAGCACGGCCATAAAGCTACTAATAAAAACATCCCCATGTGCTCTATTTACCCAGCTGCGTATCTGAGAATCTGAAACTGACATTTTTAATACTTTTTTTTGCGGAGTCTTTTGCAATGTGCATTCACTAGCCCAGAGGGGAGGGTGACATGGCTAAATCAAACCACACACGGTCTATTGAGGTGTGTCATTATTGCTCTAAAACAGTTTCTTTTTCCTTTCTTAAACCATGAAGAGTACAAAGAGCCAGGGTAGGGTGGGAAGTTGGCGCTGGGCCAGCAGATTGCTGAAGAGTGACCAGGTCTAGAGAGATCAAGGCAGCGAAGCAGTCATCTGAGGCCATTGACTCAATCCCAAGGCAAACAGAGCTGAGTTTTCAAATGGAAGGACTTTTCCTAGTAAACTGAGGATAAGCAGCCCTTATTACGTAGAAGACTTCATCAGGAGCCCAGATGGGGTTGGACACAAGGGAGAATTGCTTTTTTTCCCCTCATTTAGAATGACCTTGGACAAATAATTTGTCCTTCCAAGACCTTGGTTTCTTTATTTGTAGTATATGGGAGGTTATAACAAATGGCTTTTAAGGCCCCTTACAACTCTTTTTTTTTTTTTTCAGGGCAATGGGGGTTAAGTGACTTGCCCAGGGTCACACAGCTAGTAAGTGTCAAGTGTCTGAGGCTGGATTTGAACTCAGGTTCTCCTGAGTTGGCCACTTGGGGATGTCACTGGCTAGACTTGAAATCAGGGAGTCCTCTTAAGGACTTAGTCACTTAGTTCCTCAGAATCTTATTTTTCTCATCTGCAAAATGGAGACATTAACAATATCTGCAATTCAGGATAGTTATGAAAATTGGCTGAAGCAATGCATAGCATGTTTGGCTAACTTTGAAGGACCATATAATTGCAAACTTTTATCATTTGTAGTATCATTCTCCGGTCCTTTGACAGGGCAGTTAGGTAGCACAGTGTATAGAGTGCTAGACTCACCTTTATGAGTTCAAATCTGGCCTCAGAAACTTACTAGCTGTGTGACCCTGGGTGAGTCACTTCACCCTGTCTGCCCCAGTTTCCTCATCTTGTAAAATGAGCTAGAGCAGAATGTGGCAAACCACTCCAGTATCTTTGCTAAGAAAACCCCAAAAAGGGTCATGAAGAGTCGGTCAAAACTGAAAATACTAGAGAAACATCTAGAACATGAGGGGGTGGGGTTGCTATCCAAGGTACTTAATCCCTCTGGGGTTCATTTTCCTTATCTGAAAAGATAAGGGGCTAGACTAGATGACTTCTGAGGTCTCTTCCACCTCTAGATAAAGTATTATAGATTTAAAGCTCGTAGGGAACTTATAGTCCATTGAGTTCAATTGCCCTCATTTTTTTTTCTTTTTTGGTGAGACAGTTGGGGTTAAGTGACTTGCCCAGGGTCACACAGCTAGTAAGTGTTAAGTGTCTGAGGTCGGATTTGAACTCAGGTCCTCCTGACTCCAGGGCCAGTGCTCTATCCACTGTGTCACCTAGCTGCCCCCAATTGCCCTCTTTTTACAGAAGAGGAAACAAAATTTTACAGAGATTTTGTGACTTGCCCAGGGTCATACAACTAATAAGTATCAGAGGTTGGTTTCTAATCCATGACTTCCTGACACCAAATCCAACAATGCATCCTGTACCCCAGAGATGTCAGACTCCTAGTCCAGTGGGTGCACAAACTCCTGAATGTGGCTGAATCAGATTAAAATGTAATTGGGAAATGTTTAACCTTTTGAAAAATACAATACAACATAGACAATGTTAATTTGTGGTTTTAAAAGACAATATGCCAATGATCCTGTGCCACTGTTCTGTCTTTTATTGATAGATAGCTTTTTATTTCTGCATGCCTTTTCTCCTCAAATAATGTGGAAGATTCTAGAGGGTAAAGACTGTATCTTGGACCTCTTTGAAATTGCAACCAGGCAGAGCTCATATTAAGGATTTAAGAAAGCTTTGCTAATGATCTCCCTGTTAATTATCTTTTACTTGCCATGAGAATGTCAGCACTTGGAGCTCAGACTTGATATCCTTTTTTGTACCCTCAATTCCTTTCATAAAACCTACCACATATTAAGCATTTAATTGATCCTTAGGTGTCGATGTGACCCACCCACTATCACCCGGACATAAAATTGATCCACAAAACCTCAAGCAACATATCTAATAGGTGCTGTAATACCAAGCACTCTCAATTTCCAAGATGCATGGAATCAAATGCTTTGAAAATACAGAGACTTAGGAGAGGAAATAAAGACCGTATGGGAGCAGAATGAAGCACATATCCTTCCCATCCTACCCTCTCTGCTTACTGGACTTGTGTTGAGGATGCTTCCTTTCAGGGACCCTTCAAAGGAGGGCCATACATCCTAATTCTTTTATTCACTTGCCAAAAAAGAGCAGCCGATTTATTCACCTGCACAATAATCTGCAGAACATTAAACAATAAGGAATAATAGCAGGATAGCAACTCTATATAATCCCTTCAAACAAGATGAGAAAGATGTAATAATGATGATATCATCCTATCTGCTACTAGAGTTATGCCATCTGTGAACCTACAGAATATAAACTTGTATCCCAATTCTTTTGTTCTACTACAAAAAGGAGCCATTTTATTCACTTACCTAATGATCCACAGAAATTTAAACCTAAAAGAATAAATTTTAAAAAAGGACAAAAAGAATAATGGCTACAGATTGACTGGTCTCAGGACCATTTTTATCTAAATTCCATAAAAAATATGAGAATGACATAGTTATTAATAATGACAAAAACAATAATAGTAATACATTTTGGAATAAGGGCATTATCAAATGCAGAATTATTTTCTACAATTGCCCAGTCATAACATTTATCCATTAACATTTAAGTACTTTCTAATTGATGTTGTTATGCCAAATATTTATAGTCTCCAAACTATGTGGAGTGAAAAACTTTCAAATATAGAGACCTAACAAAAGAAAATCCCAGGTGGGAGAAAGACGTGATACATCTTATCCCCTTTAGCCCTCCCTCCCCCACTCCATGACACCAGAGCTGTCCGAAGGATGCTTTTAGTGAGTGTTTAGAGAATGAGGTTGCATCCCAAAACTTTTATTAGTTTACAAAAAGGAGTCGCTTTATCCACCTTAGCAATGGTCTGCCAGACATGAAACACAAGTTACTCCCCAGGACTATTTCTATCCCAAGTGTATTGAACAAGATAAATAATATTGATAGCAACATCATTTTAGGACAATTTCTATCTGTGCCCCACTGAAGAAGGTGAAAAGAACAAGGTAAATGGAAGTAAGTAATAGAAACAATAATGACTAGGCACATTTCTTTAAGAATGGAAGGGTTTTTCCCCCTCAAAAATATCCTGTGAGGGCAGCTAGGTGGTGCAGTGGATAAGGCATCAGCCCTACCTCAGTTCAAATCCAGCCTCAGACACTTCACACTTACTAGCTGCATGACCCTGGGCAAGTCACTTAACCCTCATTGTCCCAGGGGAAAATATCCTGTGGGTTGACTGTTACAGGTATTATCATTATTTTACAGACCATTAAACTGAAGCCCAAATAATTTAAATGAGTAGTGGATGGTCATGTAACTAGGAAGTGTTGGAGCCAGGACTCAAACCCAGGTCTTCAGTCTATCAAATTAGCATTCTTACCACCAAGCTTACTTTATGCCAGTCACTATGTTAAATGCTTTACAAATATTGTCTTATTTGATCCTTACAGAAACCCTGGCTATGATTAGTATCACCATTTTACAGATGAAGACACTGAGGCAGACAGGTTAAATGACTTACCTAAGGTCACAGAGCTTGCCCAAGGTCCCCATAAGTATCTAAAACTGGATTTAAACTCAAGTCTTCACAACTGTAGTCCCAGCACTCTATCCACTGGACCACTTAGTTGCCAATAATGATATATTTATTATTATAAGAACTTATTAGGCATGCCACATACCATGCCAAATTATTGGGGTTACTAAGAGCAGCAAAAAAGTGGCCCTGATTTTAAATGGTTTGCAGTTTAATGGGTGAGAAAACATGGAAGCAACTATATACAAACACAAGATCTACTGTAACCATAAGAGACGATTAACAGAAGGAAGACACTGGGCATGAGGAAAGGAGAGATCTAATCTGGGATTTGAAGGAAGTTACAGAAGGCAGGAGCTGGAAATGAGGAAGGCAAGGGCTTCAGACACAGGGAGAGAGCAGGGAACTGAGAAGCCAGAAGCATAAACGTCTCAGGGCTGGGAGTGGTAGTGATTTTTTTTTTTTTTTGCGGGGCAATGGAGGTTAAGTGACTTGCCCAGGGTCACACAGCCAGTAAGTGTCAAGTGTCTGAGGCCGGATTTGAACTCAGGTCCTCCTGAATCCAGGGCCGGTGCTTTATCTACTGCACCACCTAGCTGCCCCTGAGTGGTAGTGATTTTTAGGAAAATACAGAGAGGTAATTTGTTGCTGAGTCTTTTTTCTGTCATGCCCAATTCTCGGTGACCCCATTTGGGGTTTTCTTGGCAAAGATACTGGAGCAGTTTGTCATTTCCTTCTCCAGCCCATTTTACAGATGAAGAAACTGAAGCAAACAGGGTGAAGTGACTTGCCCAGAGTCACACTGAGGTCATATTTGAACTCATGAAGTTGACTCCCCACTCTGAAATTTGAAGATCTAGTAAATTCAATACCCTTTTTTCCCACCTTAGGCTCTACCTTAATTATGCCAGCAGAAGCTGTAATCCATTTCCAGAACTGGAGAGGACCTCAAAGGTCATCTAATTCAATCCTGTCATTCCACAGATAAGGAAACTGAGACTCAGGGATGTTGAGTGATTTAGCATCTCTGAATTATAGCTTTAGAACTGGAACAGATCTCAAAGGCAATCTAATCCCACCTATTTTCCAGATGAGGCCCAAGGAGATTGTGACCACTCTAGTATCTCTGCCAAGAAAACCCCAAATGGGGTCACAAAGAGTCAGATATGACTGAACAACAACAACAACATGGTGCCTTTGGTTATTTATATCTAGGGGCATTTAGAATATCAGTTGGACCCTAGTGCCTGCGTTTGATGGGAAATTGTGTGGCATTGTGGATAGCATATTGAGGACTTGGCATAAATTCGTTGTTTCTCCTTTCTGGGTCTCAGTTTCCTTATCTGTAAAATGAAGAGGTTGGACTTTCAGCTCCAAGCCTAGGTTCCTGTGACCACTGAAAAGGTGCTCCTAGGTACCCACCTCTAGAAGCCTGAGCCAAAAGGAGGCTGTCTTTTCACCACCCCAAGGGCGTTTGATCTTTTGTGCCCTGTGAAGAAAGGAGTCATGCCTCTGGGGAGAAAACACAATGGTGTGTTTTCTCTAGCAAACTTGTGCAAAGTGAAGCTCGGGATGTTCCTGGCTCAGGGCCTGATGTTTCACCCAGCAGAGGGACAAGGTGCTCAGTGGGCAGATGAAGAAGGTGACACAGTCTGCCTCCTTCCAATATGGGAAGAATTAAACTTCTTATAAAATGCATGAAGCATATCATTCCAGAACCTCGGGCATCATCTCCCTCCCCCATGCCCCACCCAGGTGCCTCCTCAGCCTCCTACATGGCCTAAGGTGAGCCATTCCAATGCATACTTTTCAAACTCTTTGGAAAATATGATTGTTCTTTGTTTCTTTCAGACCTGATTTTCCTGAAAATAGAAAGGCAGATCCTTTAAAAAAAACCTTGTCTGGAGGGGCAGCTAGATGGCGCCCTAGATTCAGGAGGACTTGAGTTCAAATCCGACCTCAGGCACTTGACACTTGCTGGTTGTGTGACTCTGGGCAAGTCACTTAACCCTCATTGCCCTGCCAAAATAAACAAACAGATAAATAAGTAAACAAATAAGCAAATAAATAAATGGACACAAGGACATAGGAATAAATAAACATAAATAAATAAAAACATAAATAAATAGATAGATAAATAAATGAATAAATGGATAGATAGATGGATGAATGAATGAATGGATATATAGATATACAGACAGACAGAAAGACAGATAGATACATAGATTTATTTATTGATCGATCGATAGATAGATAGTTTTCCTTCTGAATCTAATTCCAAAAAAATATGGAAGAAAGAACTGTCTAGCTGCCTGTTGTTGTTTAGTTTTTTTCCATAGTGTCCAACTCTTTTTGACCCCATTTGGGGTTTTCTTGGTGAAGATACTAGAATGTTTTCCCCCTTATCATTCTTCAGTTCATTTTCCAGATGAGGAAACTGAGGCAAACAGGATCAAGTGACTTGCTCATGGTCACACAGCTATTAAGTGTCTGAGGCCAGATTTGAAGCCAGGTCTTCCTGACTCCAGGCCTAGCACTGTATTGACTGTGCCACCTAGCTGCCTATCTGGCCTGTCTGGCTTGGATCTGTTCAAAATATACAATTTCCTAACAGGACATATCTCCCGTCTCCTTTCTCCATTTTAGCTTCCCTCTTCCCTTTGCTTTCCCTCTCTTCCTAATTCCCCTCTTCTCTCCTCTTCTACTCTCCTCAGTTTCTTCTAAAACTGTCCATGACACAAAAGTGTTCTATTCCATTCATTTGTCACAAATTATTTAGCCATTCCCCAATAGATGGTCACCTACTTCATTTCCAATTTTTGTCTATGGCTACTACAAAGCAAGTGAATATAACCATTTTTGTACATGTAGGTCCTTTTCCTCTTTCTTTGATCCCTTTGGGGTATAGGACTGTACTACAGATGTTATTGTTTCCATTTTACAGTTGAGGAAACTGAAGCTTTGTGAGGTTAAATGATTTGTTCATAGTCACATGTCTTAGTTACTTGCCTGAGCCAGAATCCATGCTCAATTCTCCTGGCTACCGGGACCATTTGGAAATGATACGAATAGGAACCTCTCATTCCCTAAATAAAATAAGTTAAAAAAATATCCTTTCCCACTAGAGCTCTACCAACATAATAATGTAGCTTAGATATTATTAGGCCCTTTAAGGTACAAAAACTATGTTAGTCCCAAAGGTCAAAGGCACCAGGAAAGAAAACACTGACCTGAGCCACAGAATGATAGATTTGAGAGTCGGAAGATACTTCAGGTATCTCAAACATGAAAGGAATATCCACTATAATGTACTGGCCAATGAGTCACCCAGACTCTGCTAGAAGACCTCCAAGGAGGGAGAAGCCGCCACCCCTTGAGGATGCCATTCCACTGTGGGACAGCTCTCATTGTTGGGGAGTGTTTCTTGCTGTCTAGCCAATCCTGCCCTCTTTGTGACTTCTGCCCATTGCTCTGGGGCCAAACAGAACAAGGCAAAGCCCTCTTCTCTGTGGTAGCCCTCAAATACTTGATTTTGATGTCCCAACTGAATCTTCTCTAGGCTAGAAGTCCCCAGTTCCTTCCCCCACCTTGCTATTAGAATTCTGATGTTTGCCAAGGGAATATCCTTCCAGATGGTTGATTAGGTAAGGAAGCTATGAGCGATCCAGAGTGAGCCATCAGGTTGGCTGAGAATCCAGAGGCAGGGAAACCTAGGAGCTGGCAAGGACTCTCAGGGCAGGAGGGACTGCAGCCAGGGTGCGAGGGTAAGAGGCAGCAGCCCTCTCTGCCTGTCGCCAAGCCCCGAGTGAATCAGTCTGTCTGCCTGGCAACAGACAGGAAACAGCTGGAGAGGGAGTGACAGCCTGGCATCTTTCTCCTGCTGGACCTCATCACTGGGTAAGTCTTCTTCCTTGCCCCCTGCCCCCATCCTTCTGCCTCTCCACTGGAGGGAAAAACAGACTGGGTTTTTCTCATGCTGGGCCTTCTGTCCCCCAGAAGGATGAGAAGACATTTTATCCTAGAGAATCCTGCAGGTGGCATAGCAGACCCTGTGTTTCCAAAGCCACAGTCTTCCCTGCCTGCCACTCTTTCCCTGTGATTCTGCATGGAGGACAGGCAGCTATGGGCTGGGGCTCTGAGGAGACCTTGGCAGAGACAAAAGTGACTGATGGAAATGAGCAAACAGGGTGTGCTCAGGCTTTCAATGTATCCATTTGCATCATCTTTGGACTTGATTATTCTAGGAATTGCTAGATTGATGGATGAATAGATGGCTAGATAGATATAGAGATAGATGGATGGATGGACAGATGGGTGGGTGAGGGATGGAGGGATAGCTAGGTAGGTAGCTAGGTAGATAGACAGATAGATAGATAGATAGATAGATAGATAGATAGATAGATAGATAGATAGATAGATAGATAGATAGATAGATGATAGAATGTACCTACATATTTATATACAATCTCCTGTTAGATTGTAAACTTCAAAGTAGGGTCTATTTTTACCTTTTTATTCTCAACACTTAGCATAGTGTCTGACACATAGTGAGCACTTAATAATGTTTTTTGAATGATTAAAAAAAACCAACAACTATGTTCTTTCCCATATGCACTTTTCCAAAAAGGAAAAGAAAACTACAAATTAACATTGTCTATGTTGTATTGTATCTTTTATTTTGTTAAACATTTCCCAGTTACAGTTTAATTGGATTCACCAGGTGTTT
Source organism: Dromiciops gliroides (assembly GCF_019393635.1). NCBI lineage: Eukaryota > Metazoa > Chordata > Mammalia > Microbiotheria > Microbiotheriidae > Dromiciops > Dromiciops gliroides. Next base: position 24,236,596 of record NC_057861.1, read on the forward strand.
GACACTTTTGAATTTTATTCTAAGCCCTTTATTATAAAAAAGAGAAACAGTGACCCAGATAGAAAAGTGACCTACCCAAGGTCACATAGCTAATGATTTGAAGTCTTTATAGTCAAGTTCCCTCACTTAAATTTAGATCTTTTTAAAAAAAATTGTGCTTTGGATAACAGGCAAAGAAGTTTATATTCTATGTGGTAAGCAATAGACAGTTACGGAAGCTTTTTAAGACCACGAATGACATGAGGATTATTTTGAGAGCAGTTTATAGGATGTGAGGAGGGTAGAGTGTATAGGAACAAAGACTTGTTAGAAAGCCATTGTAAAAGTCTGAGTGGGTGAAAGTTAAGACCTGATTTAGAGTGGTGGAAATATGAGTAGAGAAGTGTGGACTGGGTTTGAATTCTAGGTCTACTCCCTGCCATTTCTGTGACTTGGATAAGTAATTTCATCTTTCTGGTTCTTGGTATCTTCATCTTTAAATGGAAGGGAGGAGATTAGATGTTTCCTAAGATCCTTTCCAACTTGGGATCTTATTTTATGATTTGAGTTCTGCAGGAGCTCAGAGGTGGGCGAGACCCCTGTGAGCTTGGGGCGATCAGGGAATGTATCAGAGAGAAGGCAAAGAATTTGGCCATTTCTTGAAAGTCTGTGCAGCCAAACCAAGGTCTTTTCACTCCACCACCTAAACTTATCAGAAAGCAGAAATTTAAGGAGAATGTTTAGCCTGGGGAAGAGAAAACTTGGGGGATGGGGTCAATGATAACTGTCCTCAAGCACGTGAAGGGTGAACTTGTCGAAAGGTGCTCCGAACATGTTTTGATCCAAAGGACAGAACCCACAGCCATGTATGGAAAGCTTCATCAATCAATCAATCAATCAATCAACACGTTAATTAAACACCTATGATATGGCAGGCATTATGCTAGGAACTGGGGTTACAAGACAAAACAAACAAAAAGTCCCTGAATTTGAGGAATCTACAATTCACCCAAGGGAGACAACATGTACGTATATAACAGGGTTTGCAGGATGCCCTCAAGTGTAACAGGGTTACACAAGTCAACTAAGCTCACTTGGAGGGTCCTCCTTGATCTCATACTTGACTCACTTCCATATTTCATCTGATCTTGAGTTCTAGGGTAATACAGAGAGTATATTTGTATATACTCATTAATTAACAAATGTCAATAAATCTCTCAATTAAATAATCTCAGAGTCTGCATAGGTTCTTTAGATATCATTTATTTAATAAACTGGAGCAGACTCTCCCAATAATAGTTACTCACGTCTCTTTACACTAAATACTACAATCTCCTAAGTTACCAAATAAACAATTTTTTAATAAAATGAAGAACAAAGCAAAATCATGGTTAATTATTGACAATATTTTAGCTTTGAGAAAGACCACAACCTCAAACTTTCACTGCAAAATGGCAGGTGACTTCTTTTCTTTTTCTTTTTTCTTTCTTTCTTTCTTTCTTTCTTTCTTTCTTTCTTTCTTTCTTTCTTTCTTTCTTTCTTTCTTTCTTTCTTTCTTTCTTTCTTTCTTTCTTTCTTTCTTTTTTTGCAGGGCAATGAGAGTTAAGTGACTTGCCCAGGGTCACACAGCTAGTAAGTGTCAAGTGTCTGAGGCTGGATTTGAACTCAGATCCGCCTGAATCCAGTGCCGGTGCTTTATCCACTGTGTGATCTAGCTGCCCCCTGTGACTTCTTTTCACTTCTGAGAACATGGTCCTACAACATTTAGTTCCCAACAAAGAGTCTCTTTAGAAGAAATCTCTTTATCCTCTCTGTGAAATAAAAGTTAATATAGCCCCATCAAGGAAGAAACCCTCCTCATCTTCTTTTTTCTCTCTGTCTTCTCTAGCTTCTCTCTAACTGGGATAGAAAAATAATTCCTTCAGCAGCTCTCAAAACATCACTGAACAGATACTCCAAACTGATGGTTACAATTGACATTTCCACATCATTCCATTTGACTCTTAAAGCTACAATAACAATAACAATGGCTTCTGTAGGAGAGGCTTCTGAAACAGGTGTTAGTTAATATACTATATATGTATGTACATATATATATATATATATATACTCACTCTACATATGTATATATATGAATAGGTGTTAGCTATATACATAATATAGAATGTGTGTTATATATAAAGAAGGAGGGAGGGGAGAAGAGACAGAAAGACAGAGACAGAGAGACAGAGACAGAGAGACACAAAGAGACAGAGACAGACAGAGAGAGACAGAAAGACAGAGACAGAGAGACAGAGAGACAGAGAGAGAAGACAGTAGAAACTGATATGAAGGTGTTGGGAGAGGCTTTATATAGAATGTTAAATTTAAGCCTTTAAAGAAACTGGGGAGGGGGGAGGCTGGGTGGTGCAGTGGATAAAGCACTAGCCCTGGATTCAGGAGGACCTGAGTTCAAATCTGGCCTCAGGCACTTGATATGTGCTAGCTGTGTGACCCTGGGCAAGTCACTTAACCCTCATTGCTCTGCAAAAACAAAACAAAACAAGAAACTAGGGTCTCCCAAGAGGAAGACATAAGGAGAGAATGCATTATTCCAGGTATGAGAGACAATCAGCACAAAGGTGTGGGGACCGGAGAGTAAGGAACAAATAAAGTCAGTTTGACTAGACTGTAAAGAAGTCATATATAATAAGTCAGGGCAGGTGGGTTGGGGGCAGGTTGTGAATGGTTTAAGGCTTACTTGGAAGTACCATTCCCTAACAATAAAAGGTATTCAGGGGCAGCTAGATGGCACAGTGGTTAAAGCGCTGGCCCTGGATTCAGGAGTACCTGAGTTCAAATCCAGCTTCAGACACTTAACACTTTCTAGCTGTGTGACCCTGGGCAAGTCACTTAACCTCCATTGCCCCGCAAAAAACAAAAAACAAACAAAAAACAAACAAAAAAGGTATTCAGAAGCAGAGGTATTTCTCAGGAGGTTGTGGGTTTCCCCTCACAGGAGATCTTCTGGCCAAAGCCAGATGACCCCACAATGAACATGATGCAAAGGGGACTTCTGTCCACATACAGACTGATCAGAATCAATCAATCCACAAGCAGTTATTAACCACTTCTCGATATATTCTTCTTATGCTATTCTGTACCCTGTATCAAGGTAGATGCTGGAGATGCAAGCATGGGCAATGTAGTAGACCTTACTCCCCAGGAGTTTATGAACTCTCTGAATGGTCCTTTCGACCTATGAAATTCTGTGAGTCTGCAATCCTTCCTCGTATCACCCCTCCAGAGACACCAGAATGAGATTTATTGGAAACCAGACTCTCTTTTCTCCTCCTGTATTCTGTGAACAAGCCAGACATGCAAACCCTTTTGAGTTTTTCCAGCTGAGTCTTCATTTTTCATACCTCCCTCTTCAGGGTGAGAGATTTGGGTCCTGGATACAATGTTTCCTATGGAGGAAAATGAGAGATATTTGTTTTGAAGTGGTGATGGTCAGGCAGGGAGGAGAGTTGTTTAGAACGAGTCATATTTCTATGGCAACGAGGCTAAAAGGTCTAAAAGTTTGCTTTTGTTTAGGGATGGGGTAGCCTCTAATTATAGGCAGACTAAGTCCCTTTTCTATGCCCTTGGAATGCCTCTATTTATTTGTGTGTGTGTGCGTGCATGCACGCATGCGTGCGTGTTATGTTCCATCCCTCCTCCCCTTCCTTGTACATGTTCACATTTCTTTATCTTTTCTGTATCTGGGTGTTGTTTGCTTTGCCGGTTGTTAAGGTGACCAATAGTCTGATTTCAGGCCGTTTGGAGCTGTCAGTCAAGGCTAGATTGAGGTTGGGCTGGAGGGGGAATATACTGACAAAACCCAAGGAAAACCTCTCACCCAAGCAAGGGGAGCAAGAAAGGAAGAAAGAAAGAGCAGCTTTGGATTTCCCAGCTGCTGGTGGGAGGCAATAAGAGGTGGCTGGAGAATAACAGGTGGGAATTCAGAGGCTGCAAGGGGGCTGGCTTGGTCTTGAGCCTTGCGTGCACAGAGTTTTCCTATGAGCAATCTCTGTTTGGGATTAGCATGTCAGTGGGATGTCTCCAGCAAAGAATCTGCTTTGCTCCACACTGTCTTTTCCCCAAGTGTTTGATGTGCAAACTTGCTGGCTGAGCAAATTCTTACTACAAAGGGGGAAAAAACCCAACTTGTTCACCCAATGGTTAGTGCTGTCCGCTGGCGGAGCCAGCTTTCCCTGACACACTGATCTCCATCCACAGTAATGGAGGGTGATGAAGGTCCCCATGAGGGTAATGAAGAAGTGGGAAAGAAAATCTTTTATCCTGTTCAAGATGGGCCTCTCAGACCAAAATAGAAGCTTCTCAGATAGAAGGGCTTTTCTATACATTGACTTACAGTGTGCCAGACGGTCGCAAGTTGGTGGTGAGGTGGGAACAAAAGGGTATTTATGGCTTATCCCTCCAGAGCAAATATCTGGAACCCCCGATTAATGAAATTTTCCCATCTATGTCACTTTCCTGTATGTGTATATGTATATGCTCACACATGCATATATATAGGGATACATGCACATGTGTGTGTGGACCTGGCCTATGCTTTCATCAATGTGGGGAATCCCCAGTGAGGAAATGTTCTATATCAATGCAGATCACCTTGTGAGGTGCAAGATTGGATTCTGAGATCCTGAAGGAATTTCTTTTGCCTTTCTTTGTCTTCCCAGCACTCAGTGAAGTACCTGGCACATAGTAGATCTCTAATAGTGGTTTATTGACTGACTGACTGCAAGAACAACGGATTGGTGTCAGGAAGACCTGAGTTCAAATCCTGTCTCGGGCACTTATTAGTTGAGTGATCCTGGACAAGTCTGGATCTGCTTTATTTTTATTTTTATTTTATTTTTAAGATAAGGGAATTGGACTTGAATACTCTTAAGGTCCCTTTCAGCTCTAAATCTAACTGATCTTCTTAGACAATTGTCTAAAGCACTTAAGGGTTAAGTGACACAGAATTACATAGACAGCATGTGTCAGAGGCAGGAGTTGAATTAAGATCTTCCAGATTATATCCTATATTCACATATACTCACATATATGTTTACACCTATGCATGTATGTACGTGTGTATGTATGTTTGGAGGCAATTGGCATTAAGTGACTTGCCCAGGGTCACATAGCTACTAAATGTCTGTAGAAAATTCTTTTTATTTTTGGGGGGAGAGCAGGGCAATGAGGGTTAAATGACTTGCCCAGGGTCACACAGCTAGTAAGTGTCAAGTGTCTGAGGCCGAATTTGAACTCAGGACCTCCTGAATCCAGGGTCGGTGCTTTATCTACTTCGCCACCTAGTTGCCCTATAGAAAATTCTTAAGGCAGGATTCGAACTTCCATCTTCCTGACTCTAAGTTCATTTCTTTACCTACCATTTGACACTACTTCTCTATTTTCAGTTCATCTTTCCTCCACAGTCAATTTGAAATAGATTGAGCTTAACAGCCCACCTTGGGAATCAGGAAATAGCCACAAGTCTACCCTACCATGGAGAGTGATCTCTTTTCTTAGGTTAATAGAACTTTAAGAATTTATTTGCTAGCCTGAATTAAAATCTCATTTTCTGGCTTTCAGCTTCCCAGTCCCCTCCAGGGGCCCTCTCCCATGTTTCCTGTGAGCAGAAGGTTGAGTGTTGACTGACATCCTGCCTAATAAACTACAAACTGAAAGGAGTAAAGCCCTCAAGACAGCTTGTGGACATGACCTTTGAACTGGTCAGTCATAAATAGTGAACAAGGGATCCAGAGAGTCTGATCATTCCATTTTTTTTCTAAACCAGGAGTTCTGAACCTTCTTTGTGTCCTGGACCCCTGTGGAGGTCTGAGGAGGGTCCCTTCTCAGAATCTTGCTTTTAAATGAATACATAAAATAAAATACCCATAATCCCAAAGGAAACCAATTATTTTGAAATGCAATGATGAAAATAATGTTTAAAAAACAGAAGTTTAATAGATCCCAGGTTAAGAACCTCTGCTCCAACCTAACGAAGGCACAGTCCTTTTGAACATTTGCATTTGTGCTAGGCTCTATGAGATTCATCATGGGAGAGGAGGGTGGGGGTGGAGGGGTGGGGGTAGGAATGGATAGAAGAAGGCCACTCATTGTTGAAAACAAGCCTGACTTCTTTGGGGTTACAAGGATATGAACTGAGATGGGGGTAGGGGACAGCACCAAGATTAGGGATTTTTCCCCTTTATTTTTATTTTTTAAATGTTAAAAGTAACAAGTTTAAAAAAATTATCTGTCTCTCCTATTTCCCACAGCAGTTATATGGTGTAGTGGATAGAGTGCAGGGCATGGTGTCAGAAAAACTCGAGTTCAAATTTGACCTCAGACATTTACTGGCTGGGTGACCCTGGGCAAGTCAATTAACCCTATTTGCCTCAGTTTCCTCATCTGTAAAATGAGCTGGAGAAGGAAATGGCAAACCACAATAATATTTTTGCCAATAAAGTCCTACGTGAGTAGGGGCAGCTAGGTGGCACAGTGGATAGAGCACCGGCCCTGCAGTCAGGAGTACCTGAGTTCAAATCTGGCCTCAGACACTTAACACTGACCCTGGGCAAGTCACTTAACCCTAATTGCCTCACTAAAAAAAAAAAAAATCCTACGTGAAGTCATGAAGAATCAGACATGACTGAAACAATTTTACAACCTATTGTCCACCCACAAAATTGAGCAAATAAAAAATAAATTAAATTCCTCAAAACATATCTACATATTTCAATATAAATTCACATATTGGCCATGTTTGAAAATAAATGTCTTTTTTTTTTTTTTTTGCATTTTGAGTTCATCCTCTTTCTGTTCGGAGGTGAATGTTTGGGTTCATTTATGTTTATTTGGATTCACATTCTAAAGTCATTCGAAGTTGGGTTTGTTTTTAATATATATAATGTTGTTAACATTGTTTAAACTCTTGTGCAAACTATTCTGTTCACTTTGCTCTGCATCATTCAGGATTTTCTTAGACTTAGAGAATTCCAAAAGTGGAAATGACCTCAGAGGTCATTTAATCCAAGCTCTATCTGAATGGGAATTTACTTTACGGAACCCTAATCCTCTGAGAAAGATGAGAGCAGTTACGAGTTTGTGTTGTAATATTGGAAAGCGTAAAGGCAGTGCAAAGGTGGGAGCCAATGGAATTAACCAATCAAATTATGTCCACTCTAATTCATTCACAAGATACTTTGACTTGATACCTTTCTCAGGTGAAAACACTTCAATTGACTAAATCAATTGAAAATATCAAACTAAAAGTAAAATGTCCTTGATTGGTTCAACTTGAAAGGAATAAAAGCCATTGGATGAAATTAAGTGATTCTACAATGAGGTTGTTTTGGAATTAATTGACTGATGAGACTGTGGATCTGGGGGGAGGGGGTGGGAAGAGCTAATTAATTCAGAATCTAGTATTTGAGTGTCTGGCCAGCCCAGTGGGGCAGTGTAGTTCAGCAAAGCCCCTGAAAGGGAACTCCTTGGGGAAGGGTGTGGAAAAGCCTCTTTCTCCTCCCCGTCCACCTTGAACAGAGGATGACCTTGTGAACTTTGAAGTGTCACAGGATTTGGACATTTCTCATTGGTATCCAGCAGTGTTCTCAGAACAGTAGAGGCTTGTAACAGCTTCTGCATTGGGGGCTGAGAACAAACTAAACACATTGAGGAAAAGGTATCTCCAGGACTGTTCAAGGAAACTAAAAGCAAGCTAGCACAATGGATAGAGCATCAATCCTGGAGTCAGAAAGACCTGAGTTCAAATCCAGCATCATATGCTTACTAGCTATGTGACCCCAGGCAGCAAGTCACTTAAAGCTATTTGCCTCAGTTTCTTCATTTGTAAAATGAGCATAACAATTGCTCCTATTTCCCACAGTTTTGTGAAGATCAAAAGAGAGAATAATTGTAAAGCACTTAGCACAGTCCCTGGCACATAGTAAGCACTATGTAATTATTTTTATCTTCATGAAGGTGCCATCATCATCATCTTCATCTTCATGAAGGTACCACAAAAGGGAGAGCAGAACTTCTAGAAAAAGGACTTCTGCAAGAGTATGATCCTACTTTCCCCTGGACTTGGACTTTTTGACAAAGTGTGCTCTTGATTTGATGATATATTTTATACCACCTGTTCATACATAAATGCCCATTTCTAAAAGCTAATTACATATGGCTGGATGATTGATATCATGCATAAGCAATAAAGGAAATATACTGATGGGGGCTCATGAGCTAGAGTACTAGAAATATCTCACCCACCCTCCCAAGCCTAGAGTCAGAGGACCTTGGTTCAAAAATAAAATTCCAATCCCTCAGGGTCCCCAGGAACCCTGAGGGGAGATGCAGTTACTCCTCCCCAGAGAGACCCAATTTACCAATCGGAGAAAGTAGTTGGGACAAAGAGCCCCAGATCTTTTCTATATCACTATCTCAAAGGGAGAAAGGAAGTGCCACTTTGGGAAAGATGCCAAAGTGATCTGAAATAGCTTATTCTCGTCCTGGAACCCAGTTCCAAGCATTCAGATCTAGAATACTCAATAGCTCAATGTCTCTGTGATCTCATTCATGTAAATGTTCCCCGCAATGATTCATACCACAATCCTTCCATGTCTGCCCATCCCGTAAAAATCTTGTCCAGAATCTCCCATAAGTTTTCCTAAAAGGGGTTCACTCAATGTGCGTTGGGGGCCTTCCTTGATTTCTCTTGATGCTGAGAGGCAGCTTGCTGGAGTTGGAGTCAGAAAGACTTGAGTTCAAGTCCTTCTTCAGACACACACTAACTAGCTGTTCCTGGGCAAGTCACTTATCATCTCTCTGCCTCAGTTTCCTCATTTGTAAAATGGAGGAGTTGGACTTGATGCCCTTTAAGTTCTTTTCTTGACTCAAATCTATGATCCTGTGGGCATAGTAATGTTGCTGGTGGATTGTCCACACCTTGTTATCCGTTGTTCTTACATTACAACCAGCCCATCTTCTTTTTCATCTTGTGTGTGAGTGTGTGTGTGTGTGTGTGCGCGCGTGCGTGTGATGAATTTGCATGAATTCTCCTTCCTAATTCCTTGGTTGTGATGGGTTGCAGCCTGCTCACATCCACCATTCCCCTCTCCATGGCTTTATTCACATTGATTTTTTTTTTGTGGGGCAATTGGGGTTAAGTGACTTTCCCAGGGTCACACAGCTAGTAAGTATTAAGTGTCTGAGGCCGGATTTGAACTCAGGTCCTCCTGAATCCAGGGCCGGTGCTCTATCCACTGAGCCACCTAGCTGCGCTTTCCACAGCTTTACTCACATTCGGTTCTATGACTCACAGCCATACAGCAACTAGTCTGGTGGGATGTCCTAAGAAGACAATGTTGTGGAGTAGTATTCATAATAGAAATTCATACTGTTCTGAAGCAGACAGGACACGTCATTTTATCATCCTTTATAGTTAATAAAATAGAATCAGGCAAGGGAAGGGACTCAAGTCATAGAATCATAGATTTAGAATTAGAAGGGACCTCGGTGGCACTCTAATGCATTATTTAACAGATAAAGAAACTGAGGCATAGAGAAGTTAAGTGATTTGGCCACCAAGATCACATTCCTAATGTCAGAGGAAGGATTTGAAGCCAGGTCCTCTGAAGAAAAGGAGGGAGGAAGAGGGAGAAAAGGAAGGGAGGGAGGGAGGGAGGGAGGAAGGGAGGAAGGGGGAAGGGAGGGAGGGAGAGAGGAAGGGAGGGAGAGAGAGAGAGGAGAAGGATGAAGAGGAGGAAGAGGAGGAGGAGGAGGAGGAAAAGAAGAAGAAGAAGAAGAAGAAGAAGAAGAAGAAGAAGAAGAAGAAGAAGAAGAAGAAGAAGAAGAAGAAGAAGAAGAAGAAGAAGGAGAAGGAGGAGGAGGAGGAGGAGGAAAGGAGGGAGGAAAGAAGGAAGAGGGGAAATGGGGAAGGAAGGGAAGGAGGGAGGCAGGAAGGAAGGAAGAAAGGGAAGGGAGGGAACAAGGATTTTTTAAATACCTATTAAGTGCCAGGAGCTGTGATAAGTGATTTAAAAGTATCCCATTTGATCTTTACCACCACGCTGGGAGGTAGGGGCTATTATTGTCCCCTTTTTACATTTGAGGAAACTGAGGCAGACAGCAGTTAAGGTGACTTGCCCAGGCTCACATAGCTAGCAAGCCTCTGAGGGTAGATTAGCACTCAAATCCTCCCAACTCCAGGCTTGGTGCTTTAGCCACTGCACTGTTTCTGACTTCTAATCTGGAGCAATTTACTGGGGTTCATACTGGAATCTCCTAATCCCAAGTCTATGGCTGTTTCTTTTGTAACACACCAACGCACTCCCAGTGGCTGCTCGATGCCTATTATTGACCTAGCTCTTGTAAGGGGTTTGAGGGAAGTGTAATATGTGGCCCTTGTCCGTATACATCTAGCTTGGTCAGAACGCACCTCGGGGTGCCACAGCATCAGAAGGGCTTTGACTGGCCAGAGAATATCCAGTGGAGGGTGATGAGGCTGGTGAAAGGTCTTGAGACCATGTCGTGAGGATCAATCAAGGCGTTTGGGGATAGTCAGCCTCAATAGTTACTTGGGGTGGGGGGCATGATCAATGAATGATGGAACAAATGAATGAAAGCAGAAGTATTTTTAAGTGCTTATTATGTGCCAAGCACAATGTTCAAGTGTCTTGAAGGGCTCTTGTATACTAGAAGGAATAGACTTTATTTGGCCCCAGAATTCCAACAGGGAGCAATGGATGGAAATTGTAAAGAGGTGTATTTACTCTATGAGGAAAAAAAAACTTCAAGACCAGAGCTGACCCACAGTAGACCAGGCTGCCTCTAGAGGTTATGGGTTCTCCATGACTAGAGTTTCCAAACAGAGGCTCGGTGGTTACTTACTGGGAATGTCAGGGGACCATTCCTTTCCTGGCATGAGGCCTGCATGGCTGCTGAGGGCCCTCTTGACTCTGAAAGTCCATGTGTTTGGTTAAGAGATGGTCTTTGCTTTTAGCCCAGGGCCTAGCAAATATTAATCACTTAATAAGTGCTTGTTGCCCACTCCGTTTCAAGTTGTTTTTTAATGTATAGTTAGTCTGAAGTCTGACTTCTTCCCTGAATCGGAGCAGGTTCCTTGGGCCGAGCTTGTCCTGTCCCACTTGTAATTCCAGTCTGTCCCTTTCAACTCTGCCCTCAATTTCATATGGACTCTGGCTCTTCTCCAAGCACATGGCATCCAGTTGCCCAAGAGACTGATTCCCGTTGCTCTGGTAAAAGATCTGAGGGGGAAAAAAGGAAAAACATGAAGGATGGCAGGGGAGGCCAGAAGTCAATCCCTTTTGAATAAAAACATTTGTGATCCAAGTGAGGCAAAAATTCCTTGTGAGAGTCTCCTGAGGAAGGTGAGAGGAAAAGAGTCAGGGAAGGAAGGCTGGATAGAGGGTGAGCAGGAGAAAGGGAGGGGTTCAGCACTGCCTGCTTCTCAGATGAAGGATACACACACATGCATACATACATACATACATAAAGAGAGAGACAGAGACAGAGAGAAACAGACAGAGAAGAGAAAGGCAGAGACACAGAGAGAAACAGACAGAAAGACAGAGAGTCAGAGACAGAAAGACAGAGACAGAGATTAACACAGAGACAGAAACAGAAAGACAGAGACAAAATAGAGATACAGAGACAGAGAAGAGAAAGACAAAGACAGAGACACAGAGAGAGACAGACAGAGACAGAAAGACAGAGACAGAGAGACAAAGAGACAGACACACAGAGAAAGACTGAGAGACAGACAGAAAGACAGAGACAGATAAACAAGAGACAGAAACAGAGACAGAGAGACAAAATAGAGATACAGAGACAGAGAAGAGAAAGACAGAGACACAGAGAGAGACAGAGACAGCGAGAAAGAGACAGAGAGACAAAGATAGACAGAGACACACACAGAAAGACAGAGAGCAGAAACAAAGATAGAGAGATAGACAGAGACAGAAAGACAAAGACAGACAGAGACAGGGAGAGAGACACACACACAGAAACAGACAGAGAGAGGGAGTGTTTGTGTGTGTTTGGAAGTCCAGGGCAGGTCGTGAATATGGACTCTAGAATTGCAATATCTGAAAATCACAGAGCACAAACAAATCGATAGACACGGAAATAGCTGTGGATCCAGTCAGGAGCTGGCCAGGAGAGCCAACGTCTGGCCGTCTTGTCTGGCTCCCTCTTAGCTGCACCAGGCCTCTTTGCTCCTAAGTCCCTTCGCCCTCATTCCAGAAAATCACCTGTCAAAGGTATCAAAGCCACAGAAATTCTTGAGCTGGGCTTTTCTCAATACCCTAAAACAGTCCCTCCTGGCCAAGTCCCAAATTGGACCCAGGGTCCTGGTCTTTTCAAAGCATGAGAAGTAAAAAAAGACTTCCCTAAATTGAGCATTAGGCTAGGAATTGGCAGGGGGCCCCCTGCTCCTTCCCTGAATGGATGACGGAAGGACCCTCTACTTTCTGTCCCCCCTGGAGGAAACTGTCTTCCTGAGCACCGCAATTGGACTTGGGAAGACCTTTAGTTGCTGGTATGACCCTGGGAAAGGTCCTGGGTCCTAGTTTCCTCCTTTCTACAGAAAGGGGGTTAGAGATGATGAATCACTGGGGTCCCACCTAGCTTGAAATCTATATTCCCATGAGCTACCTCCTTGCCTGTCTGGGCCTTGGTGGGGCCCAGTGGCAGGTGATGATTACCTCCCAGGTCCCTGCCAGCTCTGTATCTCTGACCCCATGGATGCCCAACATTCAGGTGTCATCAGAGACTTCTCTTTTCCCAAAAAGGGATGCTGCTCTTGTTGAAAATCTTTCCAGTCTTGGGTCGGCCTCTAGATACTGTGTGCAACCCGGCTGCCGTTTCCCATCCCATCTGTAAACACTTGAGTGTCCTCTGGCTCTGGGGAGCTGAGTCCTGACCTCTCCCCCTCTCCTTCTTCCTCTTCGCCTCCCTTCCCCTTGTCTACTTCCCCTCATGACATTTGAGACTGGGGGCGGGCTGGGGGGGGGCTTGTTTGTCATTGTTACAATCTTGGGCCTCCTCCCTCAGAGACTCCTCTCCCACCTCCCTCTCTCCAGTGGCCCTCTTCCTAAATTTCCATTATTCACCAGATGTTAGGGGTTAGAAACCGATGGCTCCCGCCTTTACTTCTTCCCTCTCTTTATTCCCCCCTTTTCCTTCTTCATCCCTATGTCTTGGCGTGTGTTCACTGACCTCCTAGCGCTCCCAAGTCAACCCCGTGGGTCTGAATCCACTTAAAGCTCAAAGCAGAAAGCAATTGTTTCCAAGATGAGGCATAAACTGTTTAGTCTTTGCTGGCCCCAAAGGCCAGTGAGGAGGGGGCAGCAACTCTCCCCACTTTCCCAAGGAGCACATCCTCCTCTCTTGCCCTGATTGGGGCAATTTGGAAGAGGTTAACTTGGTGGCACGAGGCCAGGCCAGTTTGTCAGGCGTCTGCTGAATTAGGTCCGTAATGTATGGATGGTGTCGATAATTGCCCAGTAAGCTGTGCTTTAAAAATAAAAAAAAAAAGCAGCAGTAATAATCAATTGTTCCAGAATGAGAAAATCATAATGCATCCATTTGACATGAGCAAGCAGCAATCCATCAATCCGACATGGGAACAACGGGTTATGGATGGATATTTTTAATTGTTAAGTGAATTCAATGCCCACCCAAGTGAGGGGGGCTAAGAGCATCAGCCTGCACCAAGAATAGCAGCCTCAGGTGCTACACAAGCTTCTCTGACCCCCTTCCTTCCCCCAGCCCACTTTGCTAAGGAAGCAATTTGACCTTGGGGACCCTGGTGTAAGCCTCTGAGTGAGGCTTTATCCCTCTCTCTGTCTCTCTCTAACTTTGTTGATTCTATTCTCTTATGTTAGCAGGTCTTTGGGGGGTAATATTCTGATTCAATTCAAATCACTCATCTTTCCATCACTGGGGGACCTTGGACAGGTAATTTTACTTCTCCAGGACTCAGTTTTTCTTCTCTCTACAGTGAAGGAGTTTCATGATACTGTGGAAAGGGCACTAACCTTGGGACCAGAGTAGCTCTGTTTAAATCCTCCCAATGCTGCTTTCTGGGTGACCTTGGGGAAATCAATCAATTTCTTGGGACCTCAGGCTCCTCAGCTGTAAAATGAGGGGTGTTGGATTAGCCTCCAGCAGCACTTCCATTTCTAGATGCTATGGTTAGGTGATTTCCAAGGACCCTTCTTTTTTTTTTATTTTTTATTTTTAGTGAGGCAATTGAGGTTAATTGACTTGCCCTGGGTCACACAGCTAGTAAGTGTTAAGTGTCTGAGGTCGGATTTGAACTCAGGTCCTCCTGACTCCAAGGCCGGTGACCTATCCACTGCACCACCTAGCTGCCCCTTCCAAGGACCCTACTTGCTCTAAATCTATGATCGAGGGAATAAATATTTATGAAGCATCAGGCAAATGCCAGGAACCAGGATAGATGCTAGGGGTTACAAACATTAAAATGAAAACAATCCCTGCCCTCAAAGACTTTACATTCTACTCAGGGAGAAACAATAGAAGTACAGAAAGCAAATACAAACTGGATTCAGAGTAAATTTTTTAAAATTATTTTGGGGAGGGGGAAGTGAGAACCATTTGGGGAGGGGGAAGAATCAAGTTCAATATATGAATACAACCTTTTGTTGTTGTTGTTTACCTATTATTTATTTCTTTTTTAACATTCATTTGAAAAATGTTTGAGTTCCAAGCTTTCTGCATCTCTCCTACCCCTCCTTCACCCATTGAAAAGACAAGAAATAGGACACTTATACAAGCAGTATTATATTTATACAATTACTCTCAATCACTTCATCTTCTTGAACCTCAAATGGGGGTGAAAATAGCATTTGAGAAGGTCAAATGATACAACCTAACTCCTTCCCTCACTCACGGCCACAAGCTTCAAACCCTGCTGCTTCCTCTCGGGCCATCGTTCCCCTCTCCCTCCTTGAACTCTGACCCTGGAGCTTCCCTAGACTCTGACCGGTGAGCTTTCATGCCCTCTTGCCCAGATCCAGGCCTCCACATCTCTTCCAGGTCACGAGCTCCCAAGGGTGCTATTTGTGTGTTTGCACATCGACGGCCTCCCCCACCACACACACTTTCAGATGCCCTTTACGTGTTCTTTGCCTCATCATTTGTTTTTGTATTTATTTGTATTTGCTCGGATTTGTTGCCAAAGGCTTTAGACCATGGCATGAAACATAATAAACACATAATAAGTGGCTTACTATGAATAGATGAATGAAATTTCAAAATAAAATTTGTTAAGAGTTGACTATGTACCAAATATTGTGCTAGGAATGTGAGCAGTGAACTAGCCTGGGCAAAGGGGAAAGGCCAGATGGGAGGGAGCCTTTGGTGGTGGAGGCTCTTCCTACAGTGTCTGTCTATCTCTCTATGCCTAAATCTATCTTTCTGTCTGTCTATCTATCCATCCATCCATCCATTCATCCATCCACCCACCCATCCATCATCTATCTATCTATCTATCTATCTATCTATCTATCTATCTATCTATCTATCTATCTATCTATCTATCTATCCAGCTATATATCTCTATGTATGTATGTATGTATGTGTATGTATCTCTCATCTCTCTCCATATTTATTTTATCTATATATTTTTCTGGGCAGCTAGGTGGCACAGTGGATAGATCACTGAGCCTGGGGTCAGGAAGACCTGAGCTCAAATCCAGCCTCAGACACTAGCTACATGACCCTGGACAAGTCATTTAACCTTATTTGCCTCAGTTTCTTTATCTATAAAGTGAGTTGGAGAAAGAAATGACAAAACCACACCAGTATCTTTGCCAAGAAAACTCTAAAGGGGTCACAAAGAGGCTGAAACAACTGAACAAAAAAATGTATTTATCAGCTCTATCTGTGGTGGCAAAGAATTGAAAATTGAGGGGTTACCCATCAATTGGGAAATGGCTGAACAAGTTGTGGTATATGAATGTAATGCAATACAATTGTGTTGTAAGAAATAATGAGCAGGCAGATTTCAGAAATATCTGGAAAACCTTAGATGAAATAATGCTGAGTGAAGTGAGCAAATCCAAGAAAACATTGTACACAGTAACAGCGACAATGTGCAATGATCAACTGTGATAGACATAGCTCTTCTCAGCAATACAGTGCCAAAAGACTCATGAGGGAAAATGTTTTACACATCCAAAAAAAGAACTATGGAGTCTGAATTTAGATCGAAGCATACTATCTTAACTTTATTTGTTGTTTTGTTTTTTCATTCTTGTGGTTTTCCCCTTTTTTTCTGATTCTTCTTTCACAACATGACTAATGTGGAAATATGTTTAACATGATTGTACATACATAACCTATATTAGATTGCTTGCTGGCTTCAGGAGAGGGAAGGGAAGGGAGGAAGAGAGAAAAATGAGGAACTCAAAATATTACAAAAATGAATGTTGAAAACTATTTTTACATGTAAGTGGAAAAAATTCTATTGAGTAAAAAAACCCAAAAGATATTTATCCCATTCAGTTATCAATCCATCTGTTTACCCATCTATCATCTCTACATATCTATGTTTTATATCTGTCTATCATCTATATATGTAACCTATGTATCTATGTAACTATCTATTTGTGAATCTGTATCTATGTATCTGTATCTCTCTCTCTCTCTCTATCCATCCATCCATCATCTATCTATCTATCTATCTATCTATCTATCTATCTATCTATCTATCTATCTATCTATCTATCTATCCATCAGCAGCTAAGTGAAGCAGTGGATAGTTCTCTAGGCCTAGAGTCAGGAAGATGAGTTCAAATATGACTTTAGATACTTCCTAGCTGTGAGATACTAGGCAAGTCACTTATCCTCTTTTTGCCTCAGTTTCCTCATCTGCAAAATGGAGATCATAATAGTATCTACCTCCCAGGATCAAATAAGATCATTTTTTTTTCGGGGCAATGGGGGTTAAGTGACTTGCCCAGGGTCACACAGCTAGTAAGTGTCAAGTGTCTGAGGCCAGATTTGAACTCAGGTACTCCTGAATCCAGGGCTGGTGCTTTATCCACTGCGCCACCTGTGCGCCCCAAGATCATATTTTTAAAGCACATAGGACAGTTTTTGACACAAAGTAAGTACTTAATAAATGCTAGCTATTATTATTACTAATGTGCTTTGCAAATTTTAAAGCACTATACAGTGTGAATGACCATTATTGCATTGTTGTTGTTGTCCTCATCATCACCACCACCACCGCCGCCACCACCGCCATCATCATTCTAAGGAATTCCCTCTGCCAGCAGAGTCAGAGATCTAATTCCCTATCCCTATTAGTAATTTGTTGCTATTCTTGGGAAGGTGGAATCAATATATGGAATCAATCAATTTAATAACAAGAATTTATTAAACATCAGGCCCAAGGATACAAAAACAAAAAAAGAGACCCCGCCTACTTCATGAGGTTTCAACCTCATCCCCACCAGTGTCCTCCTTCTAAGATCATTACCTATGATTTATACTGTTGTGTCATTTCTATGCACATATTTTTGGTCTTCCATTCTAATGTGAATGGGGCCATATTTTAGCCTTTCTTTGTATCATTAGGTATTCACACAATTCTTGGTATACAATAAATGCTTAATAGATGTACTTCTTGGGGGCAGCTAGGTGGATGGGCACAGTGGATAAAGCACTAGCCCTGGATTCAGGAGGACCTGAGTTCAAATCTAGCCTCAGACACTTGATACTTACTAGCTGTGTGACCCTGGGCAAGTCACTTAACTCTCATTGTTCAGCAAAAAAAAACCCCAAATAATACATAAATACATAAATAAACAAACAAATGAATTAATGAACAGATAAATGAATGAATGAATGAATGAATGAAATGAATGAAAAATATATACTTCTTGATTGATTGACTGAAGCAATCCTTGAAGATGGCGCCCAAGCTGAGCTACTAAGGTTTGGCAGGAGCTTGGGTTTCTAAGAGGCAGAAATGAGGAGAGAGGGTGTACCCAGCAAGGGCTAAAGCCTGTGTTAAAGCTGAGTGAGGCAGCAGCTGACTTGCCTGGGGATTGGATAGCTCATGCATGGTGCAATGGAAAGAACACAAGAGACCTGGGTTCAAGCCTGAGCTCTGCCTCTAGCTTCCTGTGTGATTTGGATGTCTGTGGAAACATAGATTTTTTGCCCAATTTGTTCTGTCAAATGGGGAACAGCTGAGCAGATCATCTCTAAAGTCCTTCCAGATCTGGAATTCTATAACTGTGCTCCATGAGAATGTCTGTAGTGTGGTCAGCTCTTTTTTTCTTGTTCAGTTGTTTCAGTTGTGTCTGATTCTTTGCGACCCCCATTTGGGGTTTTCTTGGCAAAGATGCTGGACTGGTTTGCCATCTCCTTCTCCAGCTCATTATACAGATAGGGAAACTGAGTCCAACAAGGTTCAGGGACTTGCTCAGGGTCACACAGCTAGTAAGTGTCTGAGGCCAGGTTTGAACCCAGGAAGATGATTCTTTAGGCTCAACACTTTGCAGGTCTACTTCCCACTCAAATCCTACTGATCCTTGGGCTTTTCCACCTAAATGCTATTTTCTCTGGTGATCAGGTGATGTCTCAAGGAAGTATTATCAAGCAATGTGAAAAATCCCTCCATGGATAAAGATAGGAACCTTTATAGGCTGCCACGGCTAAAAAGATTCCACATCTGGCAGCCAATGCTAGCGATATGCCTCTCCCAAGACTGATCTGAAGTCAGTACACATATGCTTCACCACTGGGGCTGTGTTCAAAGCCCTCTGAGCCAGACAGACTTGCCCAGATTTGAGTTCCATTGACCTGGTATCTAAGGACCTCAGGTCATTCTACATGGTGATGAAGTGTCATGGTTGGGGTCTTGTGCAGGAGGAGGAAGATATGTTCCTTAAAAGATTCCCTTATTTCCCAACTGCTAGGGAGCACCTCTACCTCCTGCTTCCTGGGAAAAATCACCTTTCTCCTTGAAACACATCTGGGGTTTCTAGCAGTGCATGATGACTGGCTGGCTGATTTACAGCTAGGCTTGGGGGAAGGTTTGTATAAGAAGGTCCCCCGCTCGTTTGTAATTTAGTGGCATTTCTTGAATTCCCCAGAACATTCACAGCCGGACATTTTTACCCTGGAAAATAAATGTGTGTCATCTTTAGAATAGAATCTACCCAACATATGGACCAAAATGAAAAGGGAAAATTGGAAATTGAAAGCGTCTATTTGCCATATATCATGGAGGTATTTAGAATATATTGTCTTTCCTTATGGGATGCGAAAGACCTTCAGGCAGGGCTCACGCACAGGGCCGTCTCACAGGAAGCAATGGATTACAGGGGAGAAAGCTCCAGCTAAGTTCACTGGGGATGTAGCAAGGAGTGTAAATGGGTTTTGTCTTATGATGACTGTATAACTTGTGTAGGTGGTGGGATGTGGTGGCAATTCTGGATCGAAAACTGCTTTCTTTCCCAGAATCCTTTGGGTTTATTTCTTAGTATCATTTCTTCCCTCTTTACCTCTCCCTCTCTCTTTCCTTTTTTGCCTTCTTCCATTCTTCTTTCATTCTACAATAAATGTTCTTCTTTCCTTTCTACCTCCCTTGTTCTATTCTTTCTCTTTATACTTCTTTTCTTCCTTCCATTCCCTTACTTCCTTTATTCCTTCCTTCAACAATAATTTATTTTTCCATCCTTCCTCCTTCCTTCCTTCCCTCTTATACCTAATCTTCTCCCTTTTCATTCCTTCATTTTCCAGGCTCAACTTCAGGGATGTACACAGCAGGGAAATCTTACCTCTGAAGCAACTGTAATGTCAACTTTTAAAGCCCAGATCTGAACACAATGTGACTTATTTGGTGCTTCTTTGTCTGGTTTCTTTCTCATTCACTCTGTAGTTCTGTTTATTAAAGTTTGGTTCCTGTCGAGAGAGGGGTTGAACTTGAAAAGCGCAGAAATTGAAAAATCCTGAGCTCTCCCTTATCACTTCCACCACCCACCCTTCCTCCCTTCAGGGTGAGAGGTGGTGATCAGAAACCCTGATTCTGGCTCCGTCTGCTTGGCCATCTGAATGCCATGTGCTGCCTCTTTCCAATCTAGTCCATATGAGCACCACCTGGATCATTGTGGGTCCCACCACAACCAGCTTTTCCATATCCTGAGCAGAAGGGCATGAGCTGGACTTCCAAACCTGGCTTCACTTCTCTAGATTCCAACATGGGACCAAGCCCGTGATGAGTGGACTTGCCCATGCACTCAAGAACAGGGGCTGACAACCCTATAGAATCTATGTTTGCCAGCTTATCATGTTTAGGGGAATAAGAATGATTCCCCACAAAGACACTCAGCAATAACTAGACTCCAGGAATGAACTGAAATGGCCTCTTATAATACATACAAAGAAGCTTAGGCTTGGGGATAGAACGTCCTAAAATTTCTCAAGCTATTAATCCTCTTCAGGTTAAGGGTAAGATATTTTGCTTCAAATCCTCACTCTGCCACTCACCACTTACATCATCATGGAAATACCATTTAGTGTCTCCAGAAGAAATGTGGAGGGGAGGGATTGACCAGTGACCTTTGGAATCCCTTATAATTCTAAATCTCTGATCTTATTTTCTCTCCTTTTATTGAAGATATGGAGGACAATGGATGTGGAATGTTGCACATGCTGCCACATGCCACTGATATATTGGTTGGATTTGCTTGACTATGTCACCATTTATTAGAAAGGACAGTTTGGTGAGGGGATGAGCATATGTATGTATGTATGTATGTATGTATGTATGTATGTATGTATGTATGTGTATATGCATGTGTTGCATGTGTATACATGTGTGTGTATGGATATATGCATAGGTATAAAGATATTGTGTGTATACATGCATACATATATGTATATGTGTCTATATATGTGTATACTGTGTATGTATATGTGCATGTGCATTGCCTATATACACAATATACATATAGCATGTGTATACATATATGTATGTGTGTATGTATATGCATGTGTTGCATTGTATATATGTATGTGTATGGATATATGTATAGGTATAAAGATATTGTGTGTATACATGCATACATATGTGTATATGTGTATACTGTGTGTGTATATGTGCATTGCATATATACACAATATACATATAGCATGTGTATACACATATGTATGTGTGTATATATGTATACTGTGTATGTATATGTGCATGTGCATTGCATATATACACAATATACATATAGCATGTGTATACACATATGTATGTGTGTATGTATATGTGTATATATATATGACTGTCATATAAAATCAAACAGTATCAATAAAACTTAAAGCAAAACATAGACCTATTTCAAAGGGTTAGCTTGAGAGGTGGTTGGTCCCTCCTTACTAGTGGTCTTCATGTGAAACTTAGGTTACCATTTTTTGGAGGGGGGAGGTATAGAGGGGATTTTGGTTTGGTTTTGGAATTTACTGGATGACTTTTGATGTCTCTTCCAGTCCCAAGGTGTCTTTTGCTTCTTTTTATAGCCCCAGTAGTTAGCACAGTGCCTGACACATAATAGATGCTTAATAAATATTTATTTACTTATTGGTTTATTCTAAGATCTTGCTAGGAGGTCCTTCCCATCCCAGCCTTATTCCCCCTCCCCCCAGATAGCTCTTGATAGGCTGATACCAGCCTTGGTGTGAGCTGGTCACCTGGAGCAGAACACAGAGACAATGGTGGGAGCACAATGGGGATGAGAAAGATGCACCCTTGGCCAGTGCTTGAAGATTGTTTGGGGGAGGGTGGTTGCAAATTTTCCTTTCTTCCCAACTTGGCCCTCTTGAAGTTTGAAGAGGGTCCTTTCTCAGACAACCCTCCCCACCCCTGCCCCGCTCCACAGAAATGATCAATTCCATATGGAGGAGAGGAAAAGAAATATCCAGCCCTGCTTCTAATCTGCAAATCTATGGCAGCTTTTAAGAACGCATATGTGTATGTATGTATGTATATATGCATGCAGGTATGCATATGGTTATATGTGTGTATGTATACACACATGAGTATATTCGCACCTATAAGGATATGTATGTGCATGCACAAAAATGGATGTACACGTGTTTGAATCAAACCCACATGTTTGGACATATAGGCACTTGTGTGTGGACATGAGTGTCCATGTGTACACATGCATGCATACACAGGCATGCATGCATTTTTTCCTCTCCTTATAAGGAATTCTTAGAACCGGACATGATTTTTTATTTCCCTGAAGGAATAGGAAACCTCTCCAATCTGTTCTCTCACTAAGGGCCGAGAGCAGCCCCAGTTCAAAAGTCCCCAAGTCCTTAGAGCTGGCCATCCATTCCAGCCTGTACCTGAACAAGAGGCCTCTCTGTGACATCCTGGCTAAGTGACCACCCAGCTTTTCTTGAGATACTTCAGTGAGGGGGAGGCAGCCTGGGCTACTTCAAGATGTCTCTCATTAGTAGACTCTCATCAGTCTTTAATGAACTGTTTGACAACTTCTCCTTATGGAGCCTTCTTTCTCTCCTGAGGGCAGGGTGCAAGTCTATTCCTGTTTCCAGATAGCAACTCTTCAGGTACTAGAAGATTCTCCCCCCCACAAGTCTTTTCTCCTCCATCCTCAGTTCCACCCGCAGATACTCAGATGACTTGATCTCAAGGCTCTTTGTCAATCCGGTTGCCCTTCTTGGGATGCCCTCCAGTTCTCCAAAGTCTTTCCTAAAGTATGGTGCCCAGAACAGAACACTGTTCTTTAGCTGCAGTCTGAGTGGGGTAGAGTACTTCCAGTCCAGCGGAACTGTGGCCACCCCCTCTCTCCCAGTTCTGGATGCCATACCGACATTAATGCAGACCAAGTTCTCATTAGCTTTTTTGCATGCTACACCTCACTGTTGACTCATAAATGAGCTTGCGGCGCACTAAAAAAAGATCCTGGGATAGGATATTGATTCAATGCTACCTTGGAAAGTTAATTTTCTTGTATTTATTAAGGAGCAAGAATACTAGTCTCCCATCCCCTCTTGTCTGTGCATAGATCCCTAACCTTTCTGCAACCATTGTTTGGGTCTTTATATTAGTGTATCAATAAGCATTTATTAAGCACTTACTCTTTGCCGGGTACTATATTAGTTCAGGGTGGCCTAGGCTAAGAACCATGACACCCAACTAAGGTTGTACGTATTGCCTTAGCCCTAAGAATATGCCCCATACTTTACCCCATGGTAGAGGAGAAGATATTCTGTGAGATAAAGACCATCTGGGCTGGGTTGAGCTCAAGTCACGTCCTCTTTTCACATGATTCCCTCCCCACCCCACCCCCACCCCCCCCCCCCGCAAAAAAACAAAAAACAAAAAACAGATTTAAGACACAACTTATCCTCTATTCATCTTAATACACCTTGGGGAGGGGGAAGACTGATTTGGAAGCATAAAATCAGATGACCCTGGATATAGTGCTGGAAGTAAGTTCATAGGCCAAGAAGTTTACCCAATCACACTACAAATGAGGAAACTGAGGCACAGAGAAGTTAATTTCTGTGTATGTGATTTTTTCCCTCTGAGTTATACAACTAGTAAATATCTCAAATGAGATTTGAACCCAGATCTTCCTCACTCCAAATCCAGTCTTCTATCCACTCTACAATGTTTTAGGGAAAACCCCTGACACATCCCTTGGGTTATCTGATATTTATTTTGTATGGATGTATGTACACAAATTTTATATGCATACACATCATCTCTTCTATAGACTATAAGCTCCTTAAGGGCAGGCACTATTTCACTTTTGGCTTCGGTCCCCACCCTCTCCCCACAACCCAGAACAATGTGCCTAGCATTCTCTTGTTACTGAGTTCTTCTTGGAGTTTCTGTAGAAGGGGCCCGGCTGGCTTTCACTCTCTCCCCAGTCCTGTTCCTGGCTTCTGGATTTCAAAACCATGTACCTACCATTGTCTTATCCTGGAACTTCCTTCAGTGCTTGGGGTCACCTTGACTTGGAGCATCTAATCCCTCACATAGTCTTCTCAATCTGAACCAACCCTCTTTAATAACTTAACACTAGGGCAGCTAGGTGGCGCAGTGGATAAAGCACTGGCCTTGGATTCAGGAGTACCTGAGTTCAAATCCGGGCTCAGATACTTGACACTTACTAGCTGTGTGACCCTGGGCAAGTCACTTAACCCCCATTGCCCTGAAAAAAATAATAAAACAATAAAACAATAAATAACTTAGCACTATTCTGGGATGTTGGGGACACCCTGCCTTAATGCTTTCATTATAAGGTTCTATGGTTTTTGTCAATGTGGATTCTCCCTCCATCCATCATTCAATGGTCTTCAGTAGTAGAAGGATATGCACCCCTAGGGACAACTGGGTGCTGAGCCTCTCTGGCATCTTGCAATTGGTCCCCAGATAACAGACTTGGGCTTCATGCCTAGGCCTGGAATTGAAGGCCCTCCAGCTTAGTAAGATGTGAGAGAGCTTGGGTTCTGCTAACAAAGCCCCTACTATGCAGCACAGTGTACAGAGTGCCAGACTTCAGGTCAGGAAGACCTAAGTTTAAATTCTACATCACCCTCTTAATATGACCCTAGGTCAAGACACTTAGTTTTCTCAGACTCAGTTGACTCACCTGTAAAAATGGATGATAGTAGTCCCTACTTTGCAGAGTTATTTTCACTGGTTGTAGCTCTTTAAAGTCTTAATTTTAAGTTTGGATACTACCAGATTCAGTAACAGCTAAACTGGAACTGCTAATAAAGTTTTTTGTAGGACACTGACTTAACTTCTGTTTTGGTCATAATGTTAAAACAAATGAAATCGTCCTAGAATGCTTTGCAAATTTTTTTTTTCTTTTTTTTTTTTTTTTAGTGAGGCAATTAGGGTTAAGTGACTTGCCCAGGGTCACACAGCTAGTAAGTGTTAAGTGTCTGAGGTCAGATTTGAACTCAAGTACTCCTGACTTCAGGGCCAGTGCTCTATCCACTGCGCCACCTAGCTGCCCCCATGCTTTGCAAATCTTAAAGCTATTACTGTGTACCAGCCATGGGCATCATGTAGAATAAAACAGTGTGTAGGAGTGAGTGTGAGGGTGCGAATGTGTGTGTCTGTGTATGAGTGAGTATCTGTATGAATATGTGTGCATGAGTATGTGTGTGTGTGTGAGTGTGTGGAGGAGTGTGAGAGTATGTATGAGAGGGTGTGAGTGCGAATGCGTGTGTAAGTATGTGAATGTGTATAAATATGAGTGTGTGAGTGTGATGGTCATGGCGGGATTATGGGGTTGGGGTTCATTAAAACCAGAAGCTAGGGGCAGCTAGGTGGCACAGTGGATAAAGCACCCACCCTGGATTCAGGAGGACCTGAGTTCTAATCCAACCTCAGACACTTGACACTTATTAGCTGTGTGACCCTGGGCAAATCACTTAACCCCAATTGACTCAACAACCCAATAAATAAATAAATAAATAAACGAACAAATAAACAAATAAATAAAACAGAAGCTAACATTTCCTCTGAAGGGTCACCTTTCACAAGAATGAGACCAAAAGAAAAAAAGACTTTGCAACAAAGTTTGAAAAGCTAACATTTTGCCAGAGTAAAAAGGCAGAGAGAGACAGACAGAGACACGGAGAAAGGTTGGTACACCAACCCCAACAATCTCACTGCGACTACCACACTGAGACAGAGACAGAGATAGCAACAGACAGAGACAGAGAGACACAGACAGAAACAGAGACACAGAGACAGGTTGGTACACCAAACCCCACAATCCCACTGTTACTACCACACTGAGACAGAGACAGAGACAGAGACACAGACACAGACACAGACACAGAAACAGAGAATGAGAGACAGAGAGAGACAGACAGAGAAAGACAGACAGAGCAACATAGAGAGACAGCGACAGAGACCGAAAGAGACAGGGTGGGGTGGGGGCTTCTGAAGCTAACCACCCATTTCTGGTTTCCTGAGCCTTCAATCTGGCTACCATTAACAGGAACGTTCTGGCTAATCTTTATTTTTTTGGCTGAGCAGAGAGAAGGGCAATCGCTGGAGTAATTGGATCCCCAGACCATTCAGGGCTTTATAGATTAAAGCAAAGTTATCTCCTAATCCCATCAAAACGTCATAATCGTGTGTCACAATTGCATCCAAACACAGTCTGATTGAGATGTCACCAGAGCAGGATCTGGGATCCATCAGGGTCTTACAGATCTGGAAGCAAACAATGCCCAAACAAGAAGATTGGATTTAGCAAGGCCTGGAGATGTTTACCCCAAAGCCCTGTGCAGCAGCCCTGACGTCCCCTGTATTTGAGAAGAGAGGAGGTTTTGTGATCGCTGGTACTAACCCACCATGGCAGTACTCTTGAGATTCTGGCCTCCTCCTCCCCTACCTTGGCCTATCATTGAGATTTTGCATCCTCAATACCGTGCAAGGGAATTTTCCTTGTGAATGGAATAAATGCTTGTTTTCTTGAATGAGATCGTCTTTTCCCAGCAGCGTAAGAAGCCGGTTAGCAAAAGACTTCCCATCCTAAGAGGCCAAATTCCTTTAGGCCCTGGCAGATGTTGAGGATGTCTAAGGAAGTTTCCCTTATAGATCAGAGGACACAGGGAAGAATATGAGAGATGACATTCACCATATGAGGGGCTGAGATTTGGAAGAAGGATTGAATCAGTTATTCTTGGCCCCAAAGGGAAGGACAAGGAGGAGTGGGTGGGAGTGACCAGAAGGGAAATGGGCACACCATACTTGGGAGAATTTCCTAATAATGAGAGTAACCTGATGGAGGAACAGGCTCCGCTTCAGGACGCAGCTAGCTTTTGAAAGGGGCAGCATGGCTTAGTGCGTGTGAAACTCAGGAAGGTGTCATTTGAAGCATACTTTGGACATTTACTAAGTGACCATGGAAAATCCCTGAGTCTCAGTTTCCCATCCGGATATTCATCCATGCATACCTATATGTATATGTATAGATTTATGGATGTATAATCATAACCTGTATATATACACCCATATGTGCATTTATATGTATATATTATCACATATATAAATACACACATATACATGCGTGCATACACACACACACACATACATATATATATACATACATATATATATACATACATATATATATATATATATATATATATATATATATATATATATATATATATATATATATATATATATATATATATATATATATATATTTGTTGTTGAGTTGTTTCAGTTGTGTCTGATTCTTTGTGGCCCCATTTGGAGTTTTCTTGGCAAAGATACTGGAGTGGTTTTGTCATTTCCTTTCTACAGCTCATTATACAAATAAGGAAGCTAAGGGAAACAGGGTTAAGTGAATTGCCCAGGGTCACATAGCTAGTGAGTGTCTGAGGCCAGATTTGAACTCATGAAGATGAGTCTTCCTGATTCCCGGCCTGGCAATTTATTCATAATGCCCACCTAGTGGATACATACTTGCATGCATGCATATATACACGCACACATGGTAGCATATAGACATATACATATATTTATATAGACATACACATGTGTCTATATGTATGCATGTGTGTATGTATGTACATGTATTATCTCAAAAAGACCAAATTTGGGAACTATTTTGAAAGTATTTCTATGGGAAGAGAGGAACAGAAAGGTGCTTGCTCATCATTCGGATGTCCTCTGGTGAGAAACACAATGGTCCTTTGTATAAGGGCCATGCATGGTCCTGTTTGGTATCAGAGTCGCTAAGAGCATGGAAGAAAACTAGCACAATCAAACTTGAGATTTCTTTTGTGTTGAAGAGAAGTCATTCAATTGCATTGGATAGAATCTACTTCAAGAGTCATCTGAAAAATCACAAGCTAAACCTCAGTGTGGTCTGTGTCATGGCCCCCAGACCGAACTCCTCAATCCAGAATTTGGCTGGTCTATATATCTGAGGGGTAGGAAACTTTCTTCCATGTTCCCTTGACCAATGGATGTCATTTTGCTGAAGAGATATGCTGTCCCTGATGTATTGGTAATTGGTCATGCAAAAGCATGTTCTTATTGAAAAAGCCCTCCACAATGTGGCCCCCACCTATTTTTCCACCTTCATCTCCCATTCCCTCCATTTTCCAAACTGGACTACTGGCTACTACCCAAGTTTAACACAGGAGTAGAGATTCAGAGCTGGGAGAGACGTTGGCAATGATTAGTTCAAGGTTCCCTTTTTGTTTTCTTTTCTTTTTCTTTTATCCTTCTGAGCTTGATAGACATCAATAAACATGAAAATTTGTTTCCCTATACAAACAGGAACAGAAAACTCCAGCTGAAGCCAATAATCTCCCCAAAATGTAACTTAAAAAAATATTTCAAATTTAACCTTGGCCTTCTTATCTGTATTCCCACTTTGTACATGATTCTGCATTCTTCTTTATGTGTTTTAAAAATATATTAGACACTGCATCTTCCTTCCCTTTCCCCCATTTATTATTGTCATCATTTCACCCCAAACTCAGGATACCCCATCAAGAAAAAGTATCTCTCATAGCAATTAAGTACAATCACAAAAGTAAGTTCACATATTGACAATATCAGAGAATGCATCTCACTCAATGCTTCTAGGTCCCATCAGCTTCCTGTCACAGATGGAAAACATGCTTAATTCACCATCTTGGTGGAATTATGCTGGGGTATGAACAAGACATCAGAGTTCTTAAGTCTTTCAAAGTTATTTGTCTTTGCAGTATTGGTGTAGTGTCAATTATTCTCCTGATTCTACTCCTTTCACTCTTTATCGGCACTAACCAGTTCCCCAGGTCTCTCTCAAACCATCCCTTTTATCATTTCTTAGGACTCTATAAAATTCCCATTATATTTATATTACAGCATGTGTTCTGCTATTTCCCCAACTGATAGGCACTCACTTTGTTTGCAATTCTTTGCTACAACAAAAAATGCAGATATAAGCATTTAGTTCTTTCACTCATTCATTAATTTCTTTGACTATATAGGCCTAGCAGTGGTATCACTTATGTCGAAGGGTTTTCACAGGTTAGTGATATTTTAGGGGGCAGCTAGGTGGCACAGTGGATAAAGCACCAGCCCTGGAGGAGGACCTGAGTTCAAATCTGACCTCAGACACTTGACCCTTATTAGCTGTTTGACCCTGGGCAAGTCACTTAACCCCCATTGCCCCATAGCAAAAAGAGAGAGAGAGAGAGAGAGAGAGAGAGAGAGAGAGAGAGAGAGAGAGAGAGAGAGAGAGAGAGAGAGAGAGAGAAATTGATTTTAGGTATGATTCCAAATCATTTTCCAGGAAAGTTAGATCCCTCCACAGCTCCACCAGTGTACCCTTCTTCCCATAGCCCCTCCAATAGTTAGGATTTTCCCTTTTTGTTATCTTCATCAATCTAATGGGTAGGAAGTGAATTTTAAAATATGTATTTCTCTTATTACTTGTAGTCTAGAACATTTTTCTTATGATTATTAAATAGTTTGTAATTTTTCTCTTTTTTGAGAATTTCCCATTCACATTTTTGACTGTTTATCTATTGGGGAATGGCTCTTGTTATCATTTTTATATTAATACCCTATAATTCCCTATAAGCTAATATATCTTTTATATCAGACCTTTGTCAGAGCAATTTGCAGCAAAGATCCACCCCCTAGTGAACTGTTTCCCTTCTAACTGATTTGCTTTTTGTAAACATTTTTCAGTTCATGGAATTGGAATTGTCCCTGTTATCTCTCAGGGTCCTTTCTATCTTTTGTGATATGAGCTTTAATATCTATGTCATATATACATCTGTCACTACTTGTGGTACGTGGTCTAAAATGTTGGCCTAAACCCAGTTTCTGTCAGAATGTTGTCCAGTTTTCCCCAGCAGTATTTGACAAATAATGAGTCCTTTTCTCCCCACACCCCCATTAATTCCTTGAAACTCCCTCATTTTACAGAAAAATAAAGTGAGGCTAAGGAAGGGGAAATGACTAGTCAAAAGTTTCATAGGTATTAAATGGGTGAGCCAGGATTTAAACCTAGCTTCTCTGACTCCAAATCCAACACTGTACCATGCTGTATGATCTTCTGCCTCCACACAGTGCCTCAGGTTGTCCTCTATACCTGAAATGTACTCCATTTTTTATTTTATTCATCTTTATTTTTCATAACCCTTCTCTTTCTTCAAGGAAGGAACCCTTCAGGTGTCCCCTCTTCTGTGAAACTTTCCTAAATTTTCTCCTGTAAGTGATCTTTATGTGTATTTATCTCTGTATATTTTTCCCAGTACATATACAGAGATTAACACAATGCTTCACACATAGTATAACTTAATAAATGCTTCCTGAATCACTTCTTGGAGGGGAGAGGAAGTATTATATATAAGTACTTAACCAAATTGATGTCATAAGGAGAAGATCATAAGATTATAGATTTGGCACTGAAAAGAAGCTTAAGTTATCCTCTATTCCAGGGGTTAATAGCTTGGGATCCAGGAACTTGTTTTTATTAATAGCTTGATAACTGTGTTTCAGTATATTTTGGTTTCCTTTGGATTTTATGTTATGCATTTAAAAACATTCCAAGAAGAGTTCCATAGGCTTCACCAGACCGTCAATGAGTCAATGGTCCACATCCATCTATCTGTCTATCTACCTATCTATCTATCTATCTATCTATCTATCTATCTATCTATCTATCTATCTATCTATCTATCTACCTACATACACACACACATATTTATATATACATATGTATACACACACACATATATAGTCAACAAGTGTCAAGTCAATAATCATTTATTAATCACTATATTCCAGGAAGTGCTGTGCTGTAAGAACCCCTGAATTCTACTCCTGCTCCCTCATTTTAGAAGGGGAAACTGAAGCCTTGCTGGGTTAAATGACTTAGTACAGGTCACACATATAGCAAGTGGTACAGCTGGGCTTTGAACCCAAATTCCAGACACAGTGCCCATTCCACAGTGTGATTCTGCAGACTTTATGGTGTGATTTGGTTTGAATTCATTTAACGATATGATTGCAAAAACCTTTACCTTCTACCCGTATGAAAGCTGTCTGGTTGAATGACCAGAAATACATGGAGCAATTTCAAGAACCATGATTTTGGGCTGCTTGAAAGGGTGATGGATTCCATTTCCTTGGAAGTCTTTAAGTGGCATCTGGACAACCACTCATAGTTTATGTCAAGGTCAGGGTTCCTTTTAGTTTGGGGTTGGACTAGCTAGCTGCTGACATCCCTTCCAAATTCCAAATTCAGTGATTCTGTTATTTTTGTGACTAGGTGACAGCTGTGGGGGTGGGGAAGGGTCTCACCATCCCAGATGGGCTGTGAACCCAATCAGTCAACAGAAAGGGATGGAAAACATGCCTGTGGAAGAACTTTGGATCACTGGGCATTAGACGGGGACTTTCCCCAGACTTCCCTTCTTTGTAGCATGTTTTCTGGACCCTGTGACTGAACCATTCTGGGAGTAGAGATAAGAAAAGGAACTCGCTTGGAGGTGAGATGAATTTCCTATTGTTTCACGAAAAGGATTGTGTTACTACTCCCCTTCTATGTTGGTAACTCTCTTGAATAAATATTCTATGTTTAGTACTGATTGGAAGCCCCAAGTTCTTTGTAGGGGGTGTATTTATATACCCTGAGGGGAGAGCTAAAAATAAGCCATATTATGATTTTTCCAGAGTGGGAATCTGGGTGGAGTCACAAGGCATGATGTTATTATTAGTAAGTTTCCAAGATTGAACTCAGTCCCTATGTCGTCAGTGGACATGCTACTTACAATGACATCTGTCTCTCTGTAATCTATATGTATGTGTATATAAACACACATATGTATATACACACATGCATATATGCACCGATATAGACATGAGAAGATAGATATACATATATTTATATACATTATCCAGATCTATGATTTCACTAGTACTGGGAACTGTTAGAGAGGAAAGTCTCTCTGCCCATGAGGACTGACACCTGTTCTCCTACTTTATATTTTTGGAAAGTTTTCTGGGGGACCCGAGTGGGTTAAGTGACTCCCCCAAGGTCACAGTTGGTATTTTTCAGAAGCAGGAATAGAACCTCCAAAGAGGTGTAGGGGCAGGGGGACGGGGGTAAGAGTGGAATGTAGAGAGTCACAGAAGTGTCCTTCTGTCCACTCCACTCCATACTCACTGCCCCTCTCAATCAACAATGATGGTGAGCATTTATATATGGAGTTCATGTCTGCAAAGCACTTCACATATATCATCTCATTGGATCAGCCCAACCATCTATGGGAGGCATGGGCTTTTTTATCATCATTTTACAGATAAGGAAACCAGGGCTCATTATGGTTAAGTGACTCACCCAGTGTCATGCACCTACCAAGCATGTGTAGCAGGATTTGGCTTCAGGTCCAACTTTATTTACTAAAGTAACTAGCAGGTGAATAGGCAGGTAGACAGACATATACAACAGAGAGCAGTCGTATGGCATGGGGGGGGGGAGCAGACTTTGGACTGGTTTCGACTGGTAAAGGGGAAGACAGTCTCTGGTACAAGGATGCTTGGTTTCTCTCTCATCAAGGTTAGCACAGTTTCTGGTATATAGTAGGTGCTTAATAAATGCTTGTTGACTTTACTCAATGGAGTCCTCTAAGTAGAGTCTGAAGTTTCTAAATGCTTATTGACTTGAGAGGTAGTTGTTGACTTCTTACATTTTTGTGTATGTGTGTTTTGTTAGGGATGCTGGGAGAAGGTGGTCCTGATCTAGGAACAGCTAAACTAGCAGGCCCCCTCTTAGGCTCTTTCAGCTGAGGTAAAGTTTTGGCTGCCTTCCCCATTAGATGCACCTCTCTCACTGTCTTCTCTCTCTGTCTCTTTTTGTCTCTCTCCCTGCCCTTTTCCGTGCCTCCTCTCACCTGTTTCCCTCCCCTCCATGTCTGTCTCTCTTTACTTCCCTCCATCCTTCCCTTCCCCTCTCTTTTCCTCCCCTTCTTACTGTCTCTCTGTCATCTCTCACTTCTCTAACTCTGTCTTTGTCTCTCCCCTCCACCTCTCTCTTCTGCTCCCTCTTCTCTCTCTCTCTCTCTCTCTCTCTCTCTCTCTCTCTCTCTCTCTCTCTCTCTCTCTCTCTCTCTGACTCTCTCTCTCTCTGTCTCTCTGTCTCTCACTCTCTCTGTCTCTGTGTATCTGTGTGTGTCTCTCTTATTCTCTGTCTCTGTCTCTGTCTCTCTGTCTCTTTCTCTCCCTCCCTTCCTTCCTCCCTCTCACTTCTCTTCCTCTGTCCCTACCCCTCTACCTGCTGGTGTTGATAGTAAGACCCCCAAAGCTCCCGAGCCTCAGTTTAGAATGTTTAATAGGGAATCAGCTCCCCTAGGGAAAGTGAGGGTAATGTATCAGCTGCACTCTGTTCAGACTTGGAGGAGATGGGGGATCCTCAGGACACAAACTCCTCTGTCCAGGCTGCTCACCATCTGCCCTCTATCTTCTAGCCTTGGAGAGTTCTCTGGCAGTGCTGAGAAGGGACATGACTTGCCCAGGGTCACTCAGTCAGGGTGAATCCAAAGCAGAACCATGTCTCCCAGGTTTCAAGGCCAGCCCTCTTGTATCACAGAGGAGAATGTTACAATTTGTAAAGTTCTTTATCTCTCTTATCTTATTTTAGCCCCATAACATACTCTGTGAGCTAAGTACTACAACTCTATCATTAGAGATATTGAGGTGATGCAGTGGATGGAGAGATGGGCAGGGAGTCAGGGTAGACCTGAATTCACATCTGGCCTCAGACATGTACTAGCTGTGACACCCTGATTAAGTCATTGAATCTCTGTTTACCTCAGTTTCCTCATCTATAAAATAGACTAGATGATAATAACTAACATTTCTATTGTACTTTATATTTTGCAAAGCACTTTACAAACTTTATCACATGTGAGCCTCATTAAAAACTATAAGTGAATGTTATTATTATCCCATTTTACAGATGATGAAACTGAAGGTGAAAGATGTTAAATGACCTGCCTAAGGTCATGCTAAGGCAGGATGTGCCTCAGGACTTCATGCCTCTAGACTTAGCACTTCATGCATTATGTCCGCATGCCTCAATAACAGAAATGACCAGGAAGATCTTTATGGATCTAGAACCATGATTTCAAGTGTTGGAGGTTACATTTGAACCCGGGTCTTCCTGACTCTTAATCCAGTACAAACTCTCCCATACCACAACGCTCCTCATTTCCCATTCTCTGTCCCTCTCTGTACACCTGGCTCATGATCTCTGTTTCCTAGCTAATCTGACCCAAGGCTATAGGCCCAATGAGAAGCAGACTGTGTGTCTGGGCAGAAGGATGATCCTGTGTGTACTAGAGGCAGTGCGTGATGGCAGAGACTGGACCCGTGCAGCCTCCCCGCCTCCAGGCCACGGTTCACTTCCATGGGCCCAGACGGTCAGGGATCTGGCCTATTTTTGAAACACTCCCCACCCCTGCCCCCTGAAAAGGAAATTCCATAATATCCCTTGGTAACCTGTGCCAGTGCCTAATTACCCTCATCGTGGAAGGAAATTCTGACTTGTAGCTAACTGGAGTCCTTTATGCTGTAGTTTAAGCTCATTTCCTATCACATCGTCAGTGAAGATGGAGAACAGATGTTCACCATTGTTTGCTGAAGAGCCCTTCACCATATATTTGAACACCAAAAATGAAGCAACCCTCCCCCAACCCTCCAAACTCCCTTCTCTTCTCTTCTCTTCTCTTCTCTTCTCTTCTCTTCTCTTCTCTTCTCTTCTCTTCTCTTCTCTTCTCTTCTCTTCTCTTCTCTCCTCTTCTCTTCTCTTCTCTTCTCTTCTCTCCTCTCCTCTCCTCTCCTCTCCTCTCCTCTCCTCTCCTCTCCTCTCCTCTCCTCTCCTCTCCTCTCCTCTCCTCTCCTCTCCTCTCCTCTCCTCTCCTCTCCTCTCCTCTCCTCTCCTCTCCTCTCCTCTCCTCTCCTCTCCTCTCCTCTCCTCTCCTCTCCTCTCCTCTCCTCTCCTCTCCTCTTCTCTTCTCTTCTCTTCTCTTCTCTTCTCTTCTCTTCTCTTCTCTTCCCTCCCCTTCCCTTCCTTTCTTCTCTCTTCTCCTTTCCTTTCTCCTTCTCTCCTCATTCCTCTTCTCCTGCCCTCCCCTCACTTCTAATTCTTCTCTTCTCCTGTCCCCTTCCCTCTCTCTCCTCCAGGCTAATTCTAATCTTTTTATTTTAAGGATCATGGGTTTATAGATATAGAGGAATCTAAAAAGCCATTTAGTCAAAACCCCCATTTTACAGAGCAGGAAACTGATGCTCACCAAGATTAAATGACTTGTACATGATCATTCAAACAGTAAAGAAAGAGAATTGGAATCCAGCTTGACCATTTCCAGGATAATTGGTCAGAAAAAACAACTCTTTGTAAATGTAGAGCTATAGAAATCAGAGTGGTATCCACCCACGTCTGCTTAGATGGCATGGAGGGGGAATGGGTACACACAGGCATGGGCATGGTGTGTGCCCCAGGCTTTCCCCATGTTCCCACATGTGCTGACACACATGTCCCCATTCTCATTCTTCTCCAAGCCTCCTCCAGCCTTTCTCTTCCCTTCCCCCGGAAACCTCTTCATCCTGAAGCCTCAATGCTGCCCTAGAATTCACACACCGGAAGCATCTTTGAGCCCTGCAGCCTCTCACTCTGACTGGATGTTTCCTCCCGGCTTAGTCAGGGCTCATTCCTCTCCAGACTGGAAACTCCAAGCTTTTTCTCCTTTGCCATCCCCCACCAACCCTTACTAGGTCTGCCCCATGTCCCCACCTTTCAGCTCCTTCTTCTGCATTGTCTAGGGCAGGGCTTGGGAGGGGGAAGAAAAAAAATGTACATGCTAACTTTATTATATATTTAAAAGGGACAGCGAGCTGTATATAATAAGTAATAATAAATTTGCAATTTCATATGAAATCATCTTTTTACCATGTAATGGAAATGGTTCTTTAAATTCCATTAATTAAAAATAAAATAAAAAGAATATAAGTTCCCTGAGAGCAGTCATTGTCTTCTTGTATTTGTATGTTTGTTGACTGAGAAAGTGACTCATATAGCTATATTCCAACCTCCCCCAACCTTTTTTTTGCCAAACCTTTGTTATTTTCTCTTGAATCATTCCAAGTTATCAATGTCTCTCTCAAAATGATTTGTTCTTTATCTTGAAATTTATGGCATTTAGCACAGTGTCTGACACAGCCCAAGAAACACTTAAATGCTTGTCAGATGAGACATAGCATGTTATAGTAAAAAGAACCCACCTTGGAGTCAAAGGCTCTTCTTGTGGTTTAGTCATTTCTGATACTCTGTGACCCCATTTGGAGTTTTCTCAGCAGAGATACTGGAATGGTTTACCATTTCCTTCTCCAGCTCATTTGACAGATGAGAAAATTGAGGCAAACAGGGTGAAGTGACTTGTCTTGAGTCACAAAGCTAGTAAGTGTCTGAAGCTGGTTTTGAATTCAGGTTTTCTTGACTCCATGCCAATAACTCTAACCACTGCACCACCTGACTGCCCTAGAGTCAGAGAAGCTGGGTTCAGATCCTGCCTCTGATACATACAACCTCTGTGACTTTGGCTAAGGCACTTAATCGCCTTTGGTCACAATTTCCTCATCTGTAAAATAAGGGGTATGGACTGAATGATCCCTGTTTCCTTTTATCTCTAGATTTAGGTTCTTATGAATGAATTAGTTGTAAATTTCAAACAATGTTTTTAAGGTGAGTTTATTAATGATAATAAATAATAGTAATATTAATAAAAGGTGACTGATAAAAGTAACATCATTAATAATAATAAATAATATTAACAATGTGACATTATTAATATCTAGCACCTATATAATGCTTTAATGGTTAGAAAATCCTTTACAAATAATATTTCATTTTGTCCTCACAATCATCTTAGAAGGCACTATTACTATCTTCATTTTACAGATGAGGAAACTGAGTCACACAGGTAAAATGACTTGCCCAGGTTTACACAGCTAATAAGTGTCTAAGGCAGAATAGGAGCTCAAGTTCTGCATCCAGCACCCACAGGTTAGCTATCTAGCTGCCTTCTACCATCTCCTCTTACCTCAGGTTACAGTCCCAATTGATAGGACCCTAGATGTAAAGCTATAAGGGTCCTAAGGGGCTATCTGGGCCCAGAGAGATTAAGTAATGTGGCCAAAATTGCACAGGATTTCATGCTGGAAGGTGTGTGCTGAGAAGGGATGGAATTTTCCCCATCTGCCCTTAGAACTCATTCTCTCTTTCTTCAAAGTAAAATTGGTGACATCTCCTTTTCATTGCCAGTGGCTCTCCACCTCCTGGGGCATTTTTTCAGAAGTCTACATTCATGCACTCAAGGAAAATGTCTTGATTTGACAGGTCTTTCTCCAGGAAGACAGGAGAATGTTATTAAATCATGTGGATAGAGTCCCCTGTCCTCCCCCTCTCTGGGAATCCAGCTGCCTGTCCAGCCATTTCACTGCTTGTACTGCAAGCTCCCAATTTCTGAAGCAATAAAGTCTAAATAGACCAATTGGCAATCAGGCCTCCTTTTCCCCTGGAGTCCTTTCCAGGGAAATTTTCAGTGAATGACTTTAGCAGAGCTACTTTAGAAGCTGTGAAACACACATCGATGAGATCACAAGGAGACTATTTAATAGGATTTCTCTCTCTCTCTTTTTTTAGTTTCCCCAAGGACTGCCATGCCAATAATTCACCCAGGCAGCTGCCCATTTATTTCCTCCCAGTACTCAGAGCTCTGGGTCAGGACCAAGTTCAAAAGTGCCTGAACTTCAGTGCCCAACATCAGACCCAATAACTTGATTTCACCTCTCTGTCTCCTGACACTGCTGGCTAAAGACAGGGCCACTTTCCAATATAGTTGCAAAGTTGGACAATGTGCTGGTGAGGAAGAAGAAGGAGGGGCAAGTATGAGAAGGAGAAGACTGAATACATAGCTAAAACCAAAATGCCTTTCTCTTTTACTTTTACCACATAGAAAAAATTTTAAAAGACATGAGTTCTGTCTGTCTTGACCTATTCTTGAAGCCAGTGCCTGCTATGGTGATTGGCACAGAGTAAGAACTCAATAAGCATTTGTTTGAATAAATAAAAGAAAAAACCTAAGAATTTACTATGTAGGAACTAATATATCAAGAGGTTCTGGAATACAAATAGAATAATCCCTGTTCTCATTGAACACAAGGGAGAGTACAGCCATAGGGCAGATGGAAAGGTCCAGTGGTCCTAAGGGTATATCTGTAGAGATTTGGGAATTAAACTGATAAATCCATATGGCTCTCCTACTTTTCACAAGCTGTATCTTTAATAACGTGTTCCAGAATTTTGCAGGAATTGAAATAAAGTTCACTGACCAGCAATTCAGAGCCTTTTGAAAAATCCCATATTGCCAGAAACAATACATGCAAATGACTACAATGATGTAAATGGAAAGACCATTACTGAGACTACAAACAACAAAATGAGAACTGAGTGATATGAGATTGCAATGGCCAAGCTTGGCCACATATATGTGAATGAACTTCCCTCCCTTTTTTTTTTTTCCTGAGGTAAGGGACTATCCATTGAAAATACTGCAAATAATGACAGATGTAATAGATGTGCTGATTATTTTTGCTAAATTTGTTTTTTATTTGTGTTCTCTTTTTTCCTTCTATATGACAGTGACTCTCTGGGAATGGGACAGAGGGGAAGCTACACAAATGAATGTGATATAAAGTGGAATAATATCAAGAAAAATGTAATTAAAAAGAAAAGTCCAATATATTTAAATATTTACAATAGTACAATTAGCAGCAATAAAGAATTAGAAGGAAGTGGGTACCCACTGATTGACGAATTATACATACGTATATACATACATACATGCATACATATATTTATCTATCTATAACTATGTATGTATGTATCCATCTATCTATCTATCTAGATATAGATATATATTAGGCTCTAAGAAACAATGAAGGTGAAGAATTGAGAGGAACTTGAAATCTATGTGTATTGATTCTGCAGAGTAAGTATAATAAGAACAATTTATGCAAGGATGAATATAATACAATGTGAGGCAACATT
This sequence comes from Dromiciops gliroides, assembly GCF_019393635.1. Lineage (NCBI taxonomy): Eukaryota > Metazoa > Chordata > Mammalia > Microbiotheria > Microbiotheriidae > Dromiciops > Dromiciops gliroides. The sequence continues at coordinate 24,275,799 of NC_057861.1, forward strand.
CTGAAAGCTATCAGAACCCCAATCAATACATCAACCAATTGTGATTTCACAGGACTTATGATAAATCACATTTCCTGCCTCTGGACTATAGGTATGAAATGAGATTGGATATAAACAATTTTTTGTTGCTTATTTTGTTTGACAATATTTCCTTCTTACAAGAAAGGGTCATATGACTACTGATGGTAGGGAGGCATTAGCAAGTGACAGTACTATAAAAGAAAATAAAACATTTCCAGAGGGGAAGTAAAAGGTGGAAAAGTAGGAAGAGGAGAGGAGAGGAGAGGCGAGGAGAAGAGAGGAGAGGGGAGGAGAGGAGAGGGGAGGGGAGGAGAGGGGAGGAGAGGGGAGGGGAGGGGAGGGGAGGAGAGGGGAGGGGAAGAGAGGAGAGGGACAGAGAGAGACAGAGACAGAGAGACAGAAAGGAAAGACAGACAAAAAATACAGAGACAGAGAGACAGACATTGACAGAGACACACACAGAGATTAGACTCCTGTTTTTATTTTTGAAAATTGGGATATTTGCCTTTCTCCAAAACTGTAGCAACACTGAGGTTCCTCTTCATATCCATTCAGATTGGCAAAATTGATGAAAAGATGAAAAATATGGGAGAGGCTGTGAAAATATAAACATTAACTGCACTGTTGATTGAGCTATGAATTGGTCCAGCCATTATGGAAAGTAATTCAGAACAATGCCCACAAAGTGGTCAAACTGAATATACCCTTTGACCCATCTATTCTGTTACTAGAGCCTATGCTGCAAAGGATTAAAGAAAGAGGGAAAGGGCCCATAGGTAGAGTATTTCTTGTTCTGGAAAACCATATCAACAACAAGAATTTTTTAAGTACCTACTATGTGCCAGGCATTCTGTTAAGTGCTGGGGATGCAAAGAAAGTTAAAGATTATCTCTACTCTCATGGAGCTCAGTCTAATGGAGGATTAATAGGTAAGTCACCCGATCTCCCTGGGCCTCAGTTTCCTCAACTGTGAAATGAGATTGAATTAGATGGATCAGCACCACCTGTAGTGCTGATCTTGTATGTAGGACTATTGGAGATTATTTGAAAAGTGTTTTACAAACTTTTAAGTATTTTATAGATGACAGGGAAGGAAGGAAGGAAGGAAGGAAGGAAGGAAGGAAGGAAGGAAGGAAGGAAGGAAGGAAGGAAGGAAGGAAGGAAGGAAGGAAGGAAGGAAGGAAGGAAGGAAGGAAGGAATTATATTCATTAAACGTTTAGCATTAAACAGTTGTAGTCATTGATTCCTGCTTGGGGGGTACCTTTTTCGGTTGTGAACATTGGGGGACCCTGAGATAACAAAAAGCACTATCTTTATTTATTTAAAGTTTTGAGTTCCAAAGTCTATCCCTTCCTCATTCCCTCCCTTCCTCCCCTCCCCCCTCCCCAAGGTTGCAAGCCATCAGTATAGGTTATACATGTGCAATTATGTAAAACATGACCCTATTAGTCAAACAGGCACTGTCTTGAACCCAAGCTCACCTCTGGGCTGGTATATGGCTTTCTTTGTCCGCGCTTTCTTTGTTGCTTATGAATCAGAGAGGAGCAATGGTTCATTATAAATCTATTTGGAATGATTGAAGACTAATACTAATCTGGTGATATTGGTTGGCCACAAGCCAGGGAATACCACAGGGAGGGATGTAAAAGCCCAGTGGAGAGGCTGGCCTGTACTGGCCCGGAGTAGAATGTGGTGTGTCACAAGTGGGCCTGTGCAAGAAAACCCCCAAAAAAGGATGTTGTTGGAGAAACGTGGGACCAGAAGAAGAAATGGCAAAGTCGCCTAGTGAGAGTGAGGGGAAAATAATGGATATTCCACTGATGCCCATGCAATATAGGCAAGACCTCCGAAAGGTGAGTGGACCACTTTTGGTGATTCTGTGGACAAGAGGAGCACAGGATGAATGGGGAGGACCTGTACCAAGGAAGTCACAGATCCCCGGGACTATTGGAGCAGTAGTACCACAGGGACTTTAGATATATTTTTAAGAGTCACGGACTCAGAATGTAGGTACTAAAAGGGATCTTAGAATATGGACCTGGGAAGGGCCTCAGAACAGGGGATGTCAGAGCTGGGAGAGATTTTAGAACACAATATGTTAGGGCTAGGCTGCACTATGTTGGTAAATATTTAACAACCAGCTCTCTGAACAAAAATTGTACCCATGAAAAACTTTCAAGTTGGATCTTCAGATTTGCTATTTTTCTTTATCACCTTCTTAAGTCTAGACAACCAACAAAATGATAGTTCAAGCCCTGACTTGTAGCAATTGCTGGCTTCTGAGGTGTAAAGTCACATGTTAACGATTTCTCAGTGGGCCAGCCCATAGGAACTGACTCCAACCCATCTCTGACTGGAAAGGAGTGGTCTTTGATCATGAAATATCAAGAACATGGATGGGGGGCAAAGGGCCTTTATTCAGGTCTCGGTTCTGTTGTTTCCACACACGGATGTGTGACCTCAGAAAATGTCCCTTAACCATTCTGGGACCTGGCTTTCAAATGCAATGGCTCCAACAGGAAAGGCCTAACCTGTAAAAGGAGAGGATTAGACGACTTAAGCAGAACAGAATCACAGTAGCACAAGGGAAATGTGAGATATACAAATATTGGAACATTTCCACCCCAAAAGTTCACGTGGACTATTTGTGCCCAACCTGTGGTAGTGCCTTCCTGGCTCCTATGGGTCTGGTCAGCCGTAGTCGGACACGCTGTATCCTGTCCCCAACAACATAATGCCATTGGTCCTCTTCCATTACAAAGGATGAACAACGACATCTAAAGTTGGGGTTCAGAACCAGCAAACTACACCGACGGTATCTGTCCTAACTCAAGGAAATTGCAATTTCTGATTTCAAAGGATTGAAAGGAAGAGGAGAATGAGAATTTCTGATCCAATCCCTTTTTACCTAAAATATCACACAATCAAATAACATAGGTAATAAAAATTTAGGGGAAAAACCTTTTGCATAAAAAAAAGGCTGCCTCACATAAATTTGTTTCAATGACATTTAAAGCAACATTCACTTCCTCCATGAACCATATGCTACATACTGTCTCTTGGGGCTCCCTGTAGCCCCAAGACTCACCAATATCTTTATCAAATTCTTGTTGAAACGTTTCAAAAAAATATCCCAAGCAATGAAAGTTTTAACTTAACGCCTCATGTCCTTCTCAGATTTCTAAGGGGCCGAGGCCTAAGGAATATGTTTCCAATATCCTTTAGTCTCTCTCTGTTAGTGTTTTCTTCTACTCCACAAGGAGAAGGTTTTAACCTCTGAAGTCTCCTGGGGAAGAGGGTCTCGGAGCAGGGTCAAGGCCTGTCAGGAAACTACAGGCCAGAGCGTCGGTGATCAGACTGCTTTCCTCAGTTCCCTTAATACGTTTAACCTGGGAGAAGCCATCACCGGCCCAAGATTTGATTACCGATGTTGGCATATTTGGCCCTAACAAATGGTAAATGGATGGCGGCATTGCTGCGGCTAATCTCTGTTGACACGGATCTACTGGGAGGCCCTTTGGCTGCCTGGTAAAGAGGGGATAGTTCACATCTGTAGTTTTAAGTTGGCTTCGATGGCTAAAGGGGAAGTTGAGGAGTTGAGAAGGCCACTGGTAGACCTGTCTCTTTCAATCTGAGGATGCCCCAAGCTCCTTCATCATTGTTTAAAGGTCTTCCAAACCATCTTGATGAGCTAAATGTCCCGGCTTCCCATAGGCAACGAGGTAGATTTCAGCCTTCGTCAGAAATAGCCCTTCTTGTTTCACATGATCTTAATAGTTCCCCTCTACAGATGGGTGGGTGGGGGAGTGGGGGTTGGAGAATGAGAGGATCCGATATCTGAGACCTCAGAGAAGGAACTTCAGATGCTACCTGATCCAACCTCTTCATTTTTTTTTTAATTGAGGAAACTGAGGCCCGAGGTTTTAGTGACTTCCCAAAGGTTATAAGTGTCAGGGGTAGGGTTTGACCCCCAGGTACTCTAACTCCAGATGGGTTGCTGTTGGAAGAGAAAGGTGAGATGGAAAAGCATGTGGAGTAAATTAATAGCTTGACTGCAGACTTTATCCTCTGATCATTCCTATAGTAAGGCTTTTTTTTTTCCACCAGTGCTTGATATATTTATAGGTAGCCCCCAGAATTGTAATCAATCAACAAACATTTATTAAGTACTTACTACATACAGACATTGTTCTAAGGTGCTGGTGATACAAAGAAAGGCCCTCTCCCCTCGGTGAGCTGACATCGTAATGGAGAAGTCAGCATGTCAATAACTAGGTACATATGAGATAAATATATCCACCCCTTATTAGATTGTGAGATCCTTGAAAATAGGAACTTTTAAAATTTATTTCCTTTCTTTGTACCTTGGACCCAGGTGGCTCTGGAAGAAAGAGTGAGGCTGCTGACTTCTCACAGCCCTCCCTCACTTCCATCCAATTCACTGCAAGTCATGCTGTCACCCCGATGTCATGGTCCTCTTTGAGAACAATGACAGACAACAGCAACCTGGTAAATATTATTCACTTAATAACTGTTTGTTGACCTGACTGTGGGATTTCTCTTCCTTCTATGCAATTTGTACCTAGTTATTTGAATTTTATCTGTCCCATTGGAACATAAGGACTTCGAGGGCGGGAACAGTGTTTCTCACTTCCTTTGTTTTTCCAGAGCCCGGCACAAAAATAAGCATTTAATGACTGTTCAGACATTCAAAAAGGCTGGAGAAGGACACCAGAGTTCAGAATACTTACAGATGTTCACTAGAACGGGAAAGAAAATTGAACTATAGAGATGTCTTCAGAAGGTTTATTCTGATGAAAAGAAGACTCACGGTGAGCAGGAGAGGTGTCTTCAAACATTTGAAGGGATGTCAGACAAAAGATGGAATAGCCTTGTTCCTTGGACCCATTGGCAGAAGGCGTAATGAAAAGACAAATTTCTGATGACCTAGAGCTGCCCCAAAGTGAACTGGGTTTCCTTGGAATGTAGCAGATTTCCCATCATTTAAGGGAGGAGTGCTTAACCTGGGGGAGGTGGGGGGGCTGTGAACTTGTTATTTAAACTATTTTGCCAAATGTAATTCTCTAGGTTCAGTCCTGTGGAAGCCTCACCACTTAAAAGAAGGATCAGAATGCTTTCTTTGAATTCTTTGCCTGTTACACCCTCCTCCAACCCAAAGGCTCCAGGGGAAAATCATTTAGAGCTTAGCTTTGTCTCATGTCTAGGGACTCCCCAAAGAGGGGAGTGGGAAAATATTCAAGGTACAGTGTGAATCAGGTATGGAAGTGCTACTTAATTTCTTTACACAAAACAAATGTTTCACACACACACACACACACACACACACACACACACATACACACACATGAGACCCTCAAGTGCGCAAGTGAGAAGAAGCTTAACAAATTCAGCCTAATAATATAACTATTGTTATATTCTTTTTAGAATATCAAGAACTGGTGTAGTTTTCAGGACGCTAAAGAGGTATTTGGCAGCAAGGCGGTGCAGTGAAGAGAAGATTGGATCTGGAGTCAGGAAGACTCAACTTCCTGAGTTCAAATATGGCCTTAGACACTTAGACCCTGGGCAAGTCACTTCACCCTTTTTGCTTCACTATATTGGGCCAAACAGGCCAACCACCTCCTTATACCCCATAAGGAATAACAATAACTTGGGGTGGCTAGGTGGCGCAGTGGATAAAGCACCAGCCTTGGATTCAGGAGTACCTGAGTTCAAATTCAGCCTCAGACACTTGACACTTACTAGCTGTGTGACCCTGGGCAAGTCACTTAACCCCATTGCCCTAAAAAAAAAAAAGGAATAATAATAACTTGTCCAGATCCACTTTCTAGAGCTCACCCTTCAGAGTGTATTCTTCTGGGGCAGCTAGATGGCGCAGTGGATAGAACACCAGCCCTGGAGTGAGGAGGACCTGAGTTCAAATCAGACCTCAGACACTTGACACTTACTGGCTATATGACACTGGGCAAGTCACTTAACCCCAATTGCTTCACCAAAAACAAAACAAAAAAAACCAGAGTGTTTTCTTCCTCCTTTTAAATACCATTGAGAATTTTCAGTATCCCTTGCCATCAGCTCCTTAAAGTGTTTCTAAGAGACCACTCCCCTCCCCATGGTCATTTGAAGCACTGGCTGGGAGAGAGGGAATCTTCCTGGGCTGGGGTCTCCTCTGCCCCTTACCCTTGCCTTAGGTTGCATTTGCCATGTATTGCATAGTGTCATTTGACTGGTCATGTGGGCCCTGCTGTCTGTGTGTGTGTGTGTGTGTGTGTGTGTGTGATGTTCAAGTCCCATGCTCCTGAGGAAATCAGAAGTCTAACAACCTTGGGCAAACAACAACAACAATTAAAAGCCAAATGAAACTCGGAAGACCCAATCTAAAGTAGGCCTGAGGACATATCATGCTGCTTTGGTTTTGCCTGCAAATTAAGATGTAAACAGGCCGTGGGGAGCAGGAGGGGGAAGAGGAGACTTGGGCTGGAGAGGCATTGGTCTGACTGGCTGGAAAGCTAGAAAAAATTTAATCGACTCCCATCTCCAAAGCTTTTCCTTGCTCATGCATGACAATTTCCTGAGCTGGGGTTTGGGAGTGGAGAAGGAGGAGGACAATTATGAACGTCAGGGAGGGTATCCAAATCCACAGAGAGGGAGAGGAGGGTAATTTGGAGGAAGGAGCTTTAGGGGAATAAAACAACAAGAAAAGATGAGCGTGATGTAATTAAAGAGGGAAAAGACAGCTTTGTCCTTCCTTCACTTACCAATCTGCTTCTGCCAGGGTGGAGAGGCGGGGTATACCTTCATCACACTAATATTTTCATGGTCCAGCAGTCAAGTGATAAAATTCTCAGATGAGGGTCCCAGTCTCCTCTCTTGAAGTCACTTTGGCCAAGTGCACCCCGTCTGAAATAATGAAGCCGACTTGATTAAATTTTTGCTGGCTGAAGTAGCCACACTAATTTGAAGACGGGCTTATTAATTTAATGACCGACCCCGAATAATCAGAACTCATTAGCATTGATGCCGCTGCTGTCAACTCCACATTTGCCCAGGGCTTTCGCCTCCCCCAGCTAGGGCCGTTTGTCAATTTACATAGTGCTGTACACTTTGCCAGGCAGACACGGACAGTGAGAAATCCCTGTGGTTGGAACACGGGCATCCTCGTTTCATCCTTCTAGAACTGCATACTCCAATCCCATTTTCCTGACCCTCAAAGCACAGAGATGAAAGGAGAAAGAGAGGATGCTAAGAGAGGTTTCCAGAGTTCCTAGGTTATCAGATCAAGAACTAGAAGAGGACTCATAGGCCATTTGTTTTGCCCTTCTTAATTTAGAAATGAGAAAACTGAAGTCCTGATTGAGGCCGTATAGGTATTAAACACTAGCTGTACCCAAATCCATGTTCTATGCTGCAAAGAAGAGCCAAAACCCGGATGTAATGGTGGGAGTCTTGAATCAGACCAACAGATGTTAAGTGACTTGCCCAGGATCACACAGCTAGTAAGTATCTGAGGTCTCCTTGACAGCAGGTCCAGCGCTCCACTCACTGAGCCACCTAGCTGCTTCCTTATTGTGGGAGAAGGCCAGGAAGCTGGAGGCATTGCAAGGAGGAGGCCCCCTCAGTGGAGTGGGTAAGCTCTTGATGAATACAAGGCTGGGAATGAACTTCTGTGGTCAGGAGCTTCCCTCCCAGGAGGGGTACACTTAAGTTATTCCTCCACCTCAATTCTTCCTAACAGTGGCCTTTAGATGCTAACTATCAGAAGTCAAACTCAAGTGTCCAGGAATCAACATCTCAGAGTGTTGGAAAGTAGGGGGCTCAGAGAGTAGATTCTACCTGTGAGGAATGAGGAGATTATCTTTCCTTCCTTCCTGAATTCACTCTGACATCTTTCCCCACTTAGTATCACTGCATAGACTCCATTTTAATTTTTTAAATAAGCTTTTTGTTGATATCTTGTCCCTTATATCATCAGAGTTGTCCCAAGTATCTCTCCTGCTGCCTGTCCCAGAGAATCATCCCATATAACAGTATTTTTTTAGAAAGGAAAAAATAAATTAGCACAACCAATCAATACATAGAAATGCAATGCGCAACACCTGTGGACCTCCCACATCCACAAAGCAGTGGGTTGGGGTTTTAGAGATTCCATTTTTAAAGAGTTCCCTTGGGGCTGAGAAATACATATGGTCTATGGGTATTCATGTTTGTATAGGGATACTTTATTTCATTCTTTTGCTCTATATCTGCAGCTGTTTTCAAAATTGTGTAAAGACTGGTAACCAATAGTGAATAAGAAACTACAGCTGAAGTCAGTAAATCCTTAAATGTACATTGTATGAGTGGACAAATCATCCAACCTTTCTTAGCCTCAATTTTCTCATCTGTAAAATGAGAACAAAGATATCCGTAGTACCTACAACTATCTATAGTACATAGTACATATAGTACATACTACACAGAGTTGTTCTAAGATCCAAATGAGCTTAGGGATCAATCAACTATCTATGCCCCATCTCTTTTATTTATTGGATCAACCCCCACCCATCAAGCCAAACAAATGAGGTGAGTAGAAGAAAAAGAAGTGTGATCTACTTCTCAGACACCAGATATAGAAATGGAAGACTTCAAGGTTGGAGATGCAAGGGCAGAATGGGAGTATACTTTCTCTTGGAAAACTCACCATTGAATGCACTCTCTCAGTTTCACAATGACCCTGCTTTGGCAAGAAGATGTTGGAAGGGTTCTGCCAACAAAAACCTAGCAAAAGGAAAAGCACCAGGTATCAAAGCATCTATCTGCCTGCAGCCAAGTCTTATCTTCTACTTAAGGAAGAGTGGACACCCCAATCCAGAGCTCCCAAGTCTTTCTTATTGACTGACCCTACTAGATGTCATGAGTGGGACACCAATTAGGACCCATAATTGTTTTTACTACTAGAGTCATGCACCACCAACTGCCCTTTGGGTATCTTGGAACTGTTCTGTAGTCAACATGTATAGAAGCAAAATCATTAACTTTCCTTCCAAACCCTCCCTTCCTTTCAACTTTCCTCTTACTGTCAAGAACATCTTCCCAGTCACACCTATTTATAAACTCTGAGTCATCTTCAACTCCTCCTTCATCCTCACCTATCCATGTACAATCTGTTGTCAAATTTTGCCATTTCACTACATTTCCTATATGTGTTTCCTTCTCTCCATTCACACAGCCACCAACTACTCTTGTCCAGGCTCTCACCACCTCTCTCCTGGACTTTTACAATAGCTGCTGGTTTATGTCCTGCCCTGGTTTCTCCCTACTCTAGTCTATTCTCCACACAGCTATCAAACTAATCTTCCTAAAGCACGGGATAGACCACATCATTTCCCCACCCCCCACATCCAATCAACTTGAGTGGCTTTCTACTACCTCCAATAGGGGATAGTGTTGTTGTCCAGTGGTTTCAGTAATGTCCAATTCTTTGTAACCCCATTTGGGGTTTTCTTGGAAAAGATACTGGAGTGGTTTGCCATTTCCTTCTACAGATCATTTGACAAATGAGAAAACTGAGGCAGAGTTAAGTGACTTGTCCAAGGTCACACAGCTAGTAAATATAGGAGGCCAGATTTGGACTCAGGTCTTCCTGACTCCAGGGCTGGTGCTCTATCTACCTAGCTGCTCTATAGGAAATTATAGGGGAGATCAAATATAAAATCCTCTGTTTGATATTTAAGCCCTCTACAGACTGATCTCTTCTTACCTTCCCAGTTGTCTTATACTTTACTCTTCTTCATGTACCTACTCTATGATCCAGTGACATTGGTTTCCTTATATGAGACAAGGAGTGGATTGCCCCTCTCCAGTCATTTTCTTTTTTTTCCCAGTCATTTTCACTGACTGTCTCCTCATGCCTGAAATTCTCTTCTTTCTGCCTCCTGGCTGCTAAAATTGTGCCTTCTAATAAGAAGCCTTCCCTTACACAGTGCCTAGTAAATAGTAGGCATTTAATAAATGTTTATTGATGGACTGACTTCAATATTCAAGTGTGCTTGTCTCTTACCATGACACTTGATTTCATTATTCCAAGGTCACATAAGTAGGGTACAGTGAAATAGAGCAGCTTCAGGAAAAGGCAAGAATTTTTTTTTTCAAAAGTCATGTACTCCTTCACCATAAAAAACCCCAAAAGTTATGTACTCAAAACTCATTGGGGGGGTGGGGCTTAAATTCACATTAATCAAACTTCTCATATGAATGAATATGCATGATCACCTAAAAAGAAGTCAATCTGGAAGATGGAATATCACCCACTCTCTGAGAAAAATGTGAATTGAATATTTCCCCAGAACTCCCAAGATAGAGCACATGAAATAGGGCTGGGGGAGAGAGGCAATTCTTCAGGCTAGGTAAATGAGATCAGGTTAGGGACCAGCAGCACAGCCCTGGTGGTTAAATATATAAAGCATATTGCAAACTGCTCTAACAATGTCAATTATTAAAACCTAAGACCCTCAGACCAAAAGGTAAGTGAGATAACAAGGTCAAACATTCACTTCTATGAACTTTTATTTCTAAGTTAGAATTGTACGGTGATCTTACCTACACTGGATAGCTTAACTTCATCACAAGACATTTTATCTATCCTTCCATGTCTTGCAAATTTTTTAGTGTTTTACCTAAACACAGTGAAAGAGGCACAAACTAGAAGTAAAAATCCTGAATTGTTATTTTTTTTTAAATCCACCATTAATTTGTTGTTTAAATATAGGTATGGCATAGATCAATAGAATGAGCCCAGAAAGGGAGATTCCTTCCTGTTTAGTTGGTAGGGCTGCCCACATGGGAAGTCTGGGTGAAGGTTTCCTGCAGTGTCAGGTCATAAAACCCAGAAGGAAGTCACTCTTTTTTTTCCCCCCAGGGCAATGAGGATTAAGTGACTTGCCCAGGGTCACACAGCTAGTAAGTGTCAAGTGTCTGAGGCTGGATTTGAACTCAGGTCCTCCTGAATCCAGGCCCAGTGTTTTATCCACTGTACCACCTAGTTGCCCCCAGGAAGCCTCTCTTGATTGTGTGTGTGTGTGTGTGTGTGTGTGTGTGCGTGTGTGTGTCCCTACTCTTCTCCTTTCCCTGCCCCCTCTTTTTTTCCATTTTGTGGATATCATTTTACACTGAATCCAACTTCTAGATAATCAGTGAGGAATCAGAAGGAAGAGGAAACAGAGCTTTGGAGACTGGTGACTTATTATCCCTCATGAAGAGCTTTGGAATTTTCCAAGCAAAAAAGAGGATTGCTGCTACCATCATTCCTCAGTACAGAAGTGCTCACCTTTGCTGAGACCTTTTATTTAAGAGGCATTAGTCAGTCTGGTTGCTTGAGGTTTTATGACTGGAACATTTTGGAAATCACCACAGCTGTTCATCAGCCACCTTTAGTTTCCCCCTCTTTATTTTTTCAGTGGAATGAGGGGGCCAGTATTCAAATTCTACTGAGACATTCTGGCCACCGTGATTCGTAGGTTAAGAGTTTACCATCCTTCTTTGGGGCATTTCATCCTGTTTCCTCTCTTGCTTCTGAGAATCCTAGGCTCTCTTGGAGTTGCCTTAGGTTCACACTTACCCTGGAACAACGAGGCTTTGGTCAACCTCAGCTGCCTGAAGATTTGAAATGTCTCACTCGCACTGTGAAAAATTGATTGTCTCTCATCTCACAAACTTGGCAGTAGGGGGAATCCCTGATTTTCTGGATGTGTCCTGTCATCTCTTGGCCACAGGCCAGGACTTTTCTCATGCTTTCCAGTCTGAAATGCTTTGGCTCTGAGAGAGTGCCTGAGTCCCAGCCACAAAGGGGGACATTCTGCAGACACTGGCTAGGGACGGGGTCAAGATGGACCAGCTAGTGGGATAATGAAGACAGCTCCTATCAATTACCATTTGAAGGGCTACGCATTAGGTTCTCCTTAAGCTCTATCACCAAACCCCCATCCCCAGATGACTTGGGAAAAGTCATCGAATTTTCTTGAAGCACAAAATTACTAAGTTCATAAAACTGGCTTGGGACCTCTCCAAGCCAACCTCCCCAGAATGGTACAAAGAGAACAAAAACCATAAGAGTTTGTTGCTTGATGTCTTATGGGCCTTTGGGATCAGCATAGAGATAGTAAATAAATCCAAGATTGCTGATGACATCACCTAACGAAGTAGTATAGTGAAGAGAAGTGGATCCAAGATAAAACTCCAAGGGACACCTACAATTAGAAGATGAGGATCCAGCAAAGGAGACAAAGGAGTGGCCAGATAGGTAGGAGGAAAATGAGAGAGAGTGGTGTCCTTAAAACCTAGAGAGAAGAGAGTACCAAGGACAAGAGAAGGATCAACAGTGTCAAAGGCTGCAGAGAGGCCAAAGAGAATGCGGATAGAAAAAAGACCATTGACTCTGGCAATCAAGAGTTTATTGGTAACTTTAGATAGAACAGTTTCAGAGGAATGGTAAGGTCAGAAGTCATATTGTAAGGAGCTAAGAAGAAAGTATGAAGAGAGAAAGTAGAGGTACTTATTGTAGGCTTTTGGAGGGGTTTAGTCACAAAGGGCAGAAGAGAAATAGGATGATAGTGGGAATAGAAGTGTCAAGTGAGGATTTTTTCAGGATGGAGGTGATTTGGTCCTATTTGTAGGCAGCAGGAAATGAGCCAGTAGAGAGAGGAGGGGAAGAGGAAGGCATGGGAAGTTTGAGGAGAGATGCAAAGATTTGGAAGAGGCTCAGTGCAGAGTGGGAGAGTGAGCTGATAAGGGAGGTATAGTAGCATTACCTAGCAGTGGTGAGGGACCAATTGAGATTATATAACATAAAATTGTAGCTGAGAATGAGGGTCAAACTCAGGTCTTCCTGACTTCAAGTCCAATTCTTTATCCACTATGCCACCTGGGTGTCTAGGACTTGTAAGTTTCAGACAGTGAGTTAGTCAAAGCATTTATTAAATGCCTACTGCATGCCAGGCACTGTGCTATGTACTAGCAATATGAGAAAAGCAAAAGACAGTCATTGCTTTTGGGTAGTTCACAGTCTAATGGGGGAGACAATATGAACATAGCTCTATACACACAAGATATATACAAGACATATTTGGGAAAATCAACAGAGGGAAAGCATTAGCATTAATAAGGATCAGGAAAGGGTTCTCAAAGAAGGTGGAATATTAGCTTGGATTTGAAGATGAAGAAGGAGAGTACATGGCAGATAGATGGATGTATAGAAAAATAGGAGTTTAAAGATTTAAATACATATATACACATTATATATAATAAGCTATATAATAGCTTAGACCATATATATGCATGGTTATATGACATACAAAAATATAGACATACTATATTTATATTGTGCATATATATATATATATATATATATATATTGTGTGTGTGTGTGTGTGTGTGTATAGGGACAACTAGGTGGCACAGTGGATAGAGTGTTGGCCTGGAGTCACGAAGACATCTTCCAGAGTTCAAATCTGGTCTCAGATACTTACTAGGCCAGTCACTTATCCTTGTTTGCCTCAGTTTTCTCATCTGTAAAATGAGCTGGAGAAGGAAATGGCAAATCACTCCTGTAACTCTGTCAAGAAAAACCCAAATGTGATCGCAAAGAGACAAACACAACTGAAAGGACTGAACAACAATAAAATATGCATGCATGCATGCATGCATTTATGCATATACATATACAAATATACATAAAGTATTGTATATATGTATATTTATACATATGCATTTGTGCATATACAATCATGTACACATGTAGTCTAAACTATATACACACATGTACGAATATACATATACACGAAATCATCTTATATATTGTGTATATCATGTGTGTCTATACTTGTACATGTATGTAGGGGTGTATATACTATGCACATGTGTGTGTACATGTGTGTATATCTATATGTATGTAGTCTGAATGACTTAGGAGCTGGTCAGGGATCTGGTCTAGGATCTTTGGAAGTGATGAGTCTTGGCCTAGAATCACCTTGGGATGAAGGAGTGATGTAAACTCTGCACAAACTGTGGGGAATGCAGTTAACATCTGCTGTCCTGGAAAAGTATCCTGATATAATGATCTATTTTCAGTCCCTGATAGAGGGATGAGAAAATGAGAGCAGAAGGATGAGATTGGAGGTAGTGCCAGTGTCCAGGCAAATGGAAAAAGGGATCTTATTAAACATGGATTTGGGTGCCAAATAAGGATTGGTTGAAGGGAAATAGCTTAGAGGAGAGAACTCTGGGTAGGGCATGAGTGACTGAATGAATGAACAAATGAATGAATGGAAAAGTTGAGTCATGTTGAGCTGTTTCCATTTTTGACCAGCTACAATAGGAGCTAAAGTTCTTCTTACAATAACAACAACAATAAGCACTGATTATCATATGCTATGTACAGAGCACAGTGCTAGGCATTTGAGAGTATGCATCTCCCTGTGATTCTATGGTTCATGATTTAAACAGAAGATAGGACATCCCTGCAAATAACTGAAATATTCCACAATTCATGATAAGCCCCTTGGAGGTCTATAAAAGGCATGTGAGGTACCTGGGGAATAATAAGAGCTAAAATGTACACTGTACTTTCAGATATGTGAAGAGCTTTGCAAACACCATCATATTTGCCACTCTTGGCCACCCTGAGAGGAGGGCAAGTCCAGATAGCGTGTCTTGTACATCTACTTCTCTGTAGACTCGTGTTTTCCTAGTAGAATGTCAACTTCTAGTAGGCAGTTTGATTTTTATCTTTCTATTTCCAATCCCTGGAGTGTTTGATTCATGGTAGTTTCTTAAATGCTTGTTGATTGAGTGATTGATTAGCCCAGCTCTGCCACTTATTACCTGTACGAACTTGGGTAAATTGCTTCACTTTGATAGGCCTCATTTTCTTGGTTTGTAAAATGGGGAAGTTGGGTAGAATGACCTCTGAGGTCCCTTCTAGCAATAAATCTATGATCCTACAGTTCTGTGACCTCTCTAGGCCTCAGTTTCCTCTTATGTCAAATGAAAGAGTTGATCTGGATGATCTGAAGTCACTTCCAGTCCCGAAACTAGGCTGCTCAGATCCCAGTTTCCTCTTTATAAAACTGGGGGCAGGTTGACCTAGACAACCTCTGGGGTCCCTTCCAACTCCAAATTTGAGAGTCCCTAATTCTCTGGCTTCTCTTGGCCCCAGTTTTTTTCTTCCTCTGCAAAATGAGAGTGTCAAATTAGAAAAATTTCAAAGTTCTTTCCAACTCTGAGTCTGTGAACCCCTCCATTTTACAGAAGAGGAAACTGAAAGGCAGAGAGGGTCTGTGGTATTCCTAGGGTCACAGAGCCACCAAGTAGCAAAGAAAAGATTCAGATACTCACCTCTCCTGATCCCAAAGCTAAACACTTTTTCCAATACACCACACTGGGTTAGGAAATAGAGCCTGAGGCCCAACCGTTCAAGACTATCACCAGGAGTTAGGGTGATAGATGGGGTTTCAGTGGCATCTGATCAGCCCATGATGCGGCTTTTCTGCCTATAGTTCCTGTGCTCCTATGCCTCTTCAATCATTTGCCACATCTAGTTCTATAGTTTTCCCCTAACAGCTGGCACCAAGACTCCCCACACCCAACCCTGGTTTCTAGGCTTTGGAAGCTGTCCTGCTCCCAAGGCAGGGAACGGTTTGCATTGCCTTAGCTTGTCTTTGAGCCTGAACACCTAACAGCTGGGAGCTGGGAAACTGGTACAGCTGGTATATCTCCTCCCTAGAGATGCTAAGTCCAGTCTGGGCAAAGCCAGTGTGTGTCAGCATGGAGGATGGTAGCCATGGGATAGATCCAGCCTGGATGGTCAGAGGTGGTGTGTATATGTGTGTGTGTGTGTGTGCATGGGCATGTGTGTATGTGCGTGTATGCATATGTGTGTGTACATGGGCATGTGTGTGCATGGACGTGTGTGTGTGCATGTGTGCGTGTGTGTGCATGGGCATGTGTATGTGTATGTGTGTTTCAGGGAGGAGGTGGTGGTGTTTATGTTGATGTTGCTAAGCTATCTGGGACAGAGTTCAGGTGGATGGGGTACTTGTAAACCCAGGGACCTGCATGGAATAGAGCAAAGAAGTTAGGAAGAAGCCTTCATGAAGCTGACCTGGGTTCTGAAGTTCAAAGATGGTGGGGGAGAGGAGAGGACATTGCAAGTGAAGGTAAAGACTCAAAGGTGGTTCAGATGTTCTGAGGAGAATGTTCTGGTGAGTAAAGATTCAGAGACAAGGGACAGCTAGGTGGCCCAGTGGATAGAGCACCAGCCCTGGAGTCAGGAGGACCTAAGTTCAAATCCGGTCTCAGACACTTAACACTTACTAGCTGTGTGACCCTGGGCAAGTCACTTAACCCCAATTGCCTCACAAAAAAAAAAAAAAGATTCAGGGACAGTAGGACTGTAGAGGTGAAGAACTTAGAACACAGAGCATAGAATGCCATTGCTGAGAGAGACCTTAGAACAGGGGATGTCGGATATGGGAGGGGCTTTAGGACAGGGAATGTCAGAGCTAGAAAAAGAGCTTCAAGATCATTTAATCCAAGCTCTTCACATTGCAGATGAAGGTTGGGGAAAGTAAATATCATGCTTAGGGAAATAACTAGCTCAGGTGAAATAAAAGAGGGATGATAGGGAAGCTAAGGTGGGATCAGTGTTTGATCCAAATGCCAGGGGGAAGAAAAAAGTGGAAAACAACTTCAACATCATCACAACAACAACAACAACAACAACACAGATCTCATACATTTAAGTTTATAGGGACTTCTTATTAATATAATTTCTGTTCAATATACAAATCCTCATCTCTTCAAAAACAGGTCCCCAATAAATAAATAAATTCACACATTGAATTTTGTTGATTCTGTTATTTCAGAGACATGGTAAAAATCCATATTCTATCTTTCCCCTTGACCTGGAATTAGTCCATCCCCTTTCCTGTGCTATAATATTCTTCTTTATGCCTCAGTTTCCCTAACAAGGAAAACAGGATGAATAATCCTGCTCGCTTCAGGATGTTGTTAGAAACACACGTGGCTCAGCCAGGTAAATTGGGACCATAAGGTAGTCAGATTTGTGTAGAGGAAAAAGCACTGCTTCTGTAATCAAGGATGTGAGTTCAAATCCCATTTCTGGCACTATTTCTGTGACAAATCATCTCACTTCTCTGGGGCCTCAGTTTCCTTGTCTGTAAAATGGCAGGAGGGGGAGGGGGAGCAGTTAGGTGACACAGTGGATAAAACACCAGCCCTGGATTCAGGAGGACCTGACTTCAAATCCAGCCTCAGACACTTGACACTTACTAGCTGTGTGACCCTGGGCAAGTCACTTAACCCTCATTGAACTGAAAAAAAAAGTTAAAATGGGGGGATGGGTTGGATTAACTTCTGAGGTCCCTTCCAACTCCAGATCCAGAGCTAGTCAGGCCAACAGTGTCCTAAGCAAGGCTTGAGAGAGGCTGTGGCCTACTGGATAGAATCCTGGGCATGGAGTGAGCAAGACCCAAGCAATGTAGAGATCTGACCTCAGAGTCAGGCTGTGTGACCCCCAGAAAGTTAGGCTTTCAGTACCCCAGGTAATTTTCTAAGACTACACATTGTAGAAAGGTGCTCACATGAGTAGAGCGAAGTTCCCTAGCATGTTCCATTCCCATCCTCTCCAAGACTCTTCCCAGTTCTGACATTCTACGCTCAAGGGTCCCTCCCATCTTGGACATCCTATGTTCAAAGTCATTCCACTTCCTAGGGCCTCAGTTTCCCTGTCTAAAAGAGGGAGTAAACTGAAGGAGTTGACTCTGTGACATCTCAATCCCCTCGGGGCCTAATTCCGGGAGCCCCTGATTCACTCCCTGCCCCTACACCCCCTGGGCTCCTTCCAGAAGGGGCCTGCTTCCATTTACCATCCAGGATGACTTGATGTCAAAAGTGGAACCCAGGAAATATCTGCGTTTTGATCCTTTCTCACAAGGCCCAACCCAGGCCTCAGGACTCCAAGGAAAGAGAGATAGAAAAAAAAAAGTATGAAATCCAATTCTTCTTTGCAGGTTGCTAGGGAGTGGTAATTCTTAAGCACCCCTTGGAGCAGGATTAGGGGGATTTAGGCAAGGAGAATAAACCCTGCACTCTACTTAATTTCTTTAATTTATTAGGGAGGATTTCTCACACCTCCAGGGAAAGGGCAAAACTGTTCCTTTGTTTCAAGCCAGGGGCCCTTTTTCCCTTTACTCTCTTGCTTCCCTTGCTAGGTCTCTAAAACAAGGCCCATCTCTGGGGACGCGGATGGGCCTCTTAGGGGACGGGTTCCAGCTGTGCCAAGCTGAGGCTGTGCCCTCTGGAGCCTGCCCCATCCTCCCGAGGTTTAAAGTCAAGGGTGGCCTGAGTCACTGATGATGCACGCTCCCTGCCAGCCTGGCTGGTACATAGTCACTATGGGAGCAGATATTGGTGCCCTGTTCACCCACCCACTCACCCACCCTCGAGGCCTCTTCTAACACCGGGATGTTTTCTTTGTTTGCCTTCCAAGGCCTGGACTCAGTCTGCTTTCTAGCCTGGGGCTAGAGTCCTGGAGAAGAGGCCCGCAGAAAGTGTCTGAAAGGAAAGACACACGCGCGTGCACACACACACACACACACACACACACACACACACACACACACACACACACACACACACACACACACACACACACACACCCTCTTACCAACAGCCAGGGAAGGAATGTCAATGAGGCATGAGATTTGGGGCTTTGTACCCATTTGTATTGTCTGTAACTGTGGAGGAAAGAGCCCTCCCCTCGAATTTTAAATTGGGGGGAGAGGGGAGCGGGAGGTAGAAAAGTACCCATTGCGGAGACCCTTTCTAGAAAGTTTAATATAACTACCCACTTTCTTAGACCCTCACATTCAGCTAGGCCGGAATTGGCTCCTAACTCCTGGCTGCCACGGCCACAAGTTCATTTGGACTGAGGCGGGAGAGCTTGAAATATTGTCAAATCCAAAAACAACAAGGAAGAAAAACTTCCAGCCAGGCCTCCAGCAGGCTGCCTCACCAGGGCCTGAGGCCCTTCTTCCAATTGGCTCTTTGCCCAGCTTGCCAACATTTATACCCAGACAACACCTACAAGATGAATTAATGAATTAACCCACAAAGGTCATCTCCCTTCCTCTCCTCCTCTCCCCTCCTCTCTCCTTCTCTCTCCTCTTTCACCTTCCCTCCCTTCCTCTCCCTTCCTCTTCCCTCTTCTCTTCTTCTCCTCCTCCCCTACAAACCATTTTTTAAAAAAATTTTCTTTCTTTGTTCCTTATATAATAGATGATGTAAGGATCACATGGGTTCAAATCCTGCTTCTGGAGCTTACTATATATGTGACCAGAGATACATAACTTAACCTTCCTTAGTTTCAATTTACTCATATGTAAAATGGGTGGAATGTTGGAATGATTGATTTGCTAAAAAAAAAAAAAAAGTTACCCTACCCCACTTAAAGTAAGTGATGATGTCTAATCAGTCTCAATTGTACACTTTATTCTGTTTTGGTTTTGTTGTTGTTGTTGTTGTTTTGGTGAGGCAGTTGGGGTTAAATGACTTGCCCAGAGTCACACAGCTAGTGTCAAGTGTCTGAGGTTAGATTTGAACTCAGGTCCTCCTGAATCCAAGGCCAGTGCTTTATCCACTATAGCGCCACCTAGCTGCCCCAATCATACACTCTATTTATTTATTTATTTATTTATTTGTTTGTTTGTTTGTTTGTTTGTTTGTTTGTTTGTTTGTTTGTTTGTTTTTAGTGAGGCAATTGGGGTTAAGTGACTTGCCCAGGGTCACACAGCTAGTAAGTGTTAAGTGTCTGAGGCCGGATTTGAACTCAGGTACTCCTGAATCCAGGGCCGGTGCTCTATCCACTGAGCCACCTAGCTGCCCCCCCAATCATACACTTTAGATGAAGTATGAAAAGTCTTTCAAGCTGGAATGATATTGCTCAAGGATCATATTATCATGTTCAGAGAGGCCCCCCCAAAATTGATCAAACCCTAGGGGTCTTCTATAATTTCTCAAGTAATTTGAGAGGAGAGTCATTTGAGATATTAGAGCAAGTGTGGAATTCATATAAAACCCTTAAGGTGAGATCACCTGTGTTGAGGGAAAAGGGAGTCCTCTTCTATTCCCAATGACCCCTTTGACAATAAGAGCACCTTTTAAGCTTTGAAGGGTCCAGAGAATGTTAGATTCCCCCTCTTACCATTAGTTTCCTAACCAGTAGCCCTGGATCATTAGCCAGCATTGTCTGCATTGGGACCCAAGGACAAACTGGGCATAGATTCATGGTTCTACAAAAATAACAGCAAAAGAATTACATTGTACCTAAGGGACACTTCTTGAGCACCATATCAATGGGAGAAAAGGACTTCCAGCATCCAGAATTTGTGAATTACTTCTTTGCGACATGTACTCTCAAAATTTTATTCCTATTTCCCCTGGACTCTACACATACTTGTGGGAGAGTATACACACACCTTTGCGATAATTTTGGGGGGAAGAATCCCTACAAGACAAATACCCCTTTCTAAAAGATACTTAATGATGCTTGGCTAAATTGATTCTCAACTCATAATCTTGAGTAGGGAAGCACATCACCAAAGACAATAGTGAATCATAGCCAGCCCCTGAGAGTACCTATAAAAACCTCAGAAGGAGATATAACCTTGCTCCAGGACCCAAGATTTCTCTCTCACAGTGAGTTGGGTTTGGATATTTAGAACATATTTGGGCTACATAGTAATAAAAATGCTTGTCGCTCTTACCTCTCAGGGTAACCTTTCAGATTCAAGTGAAATCATCATTTATATAGTGTTTTAAGGTCTATAAGGCATTTTAGATATTTCATCTCATTTGATCCTTGGGATGTCACTATTATCCCAATTTTACAATTGAGGAAACTGGGGCTAATTATGGTTAAGGGACTTGCCCAAGATAGCTAGCAAGTATCAGGGGACAAATTTGAACTTGTCTTCCTATCTCCAACTCTACCCACTGTGCCACCTAGTTTCCCTTAGCAGTTTTTAAAGTAGTATATAAATATCAATTATACTTACTTCTTTCTTCTCTTGCCCCCACCCCTCCTTTCATTTCCTAGCCTTGTAGGATCGATCTTGCTAACCAAAAAAAAAAAAAAAGGCAAAAACATTTGAAGGTTGATCTAATCCTAGCACATGGTGGCTTGCTTTTTTTTTTTTTCATTTTCTAAATGTTTTACCCACATTAGCTAATTAAGTAATTGGACCACCAACCTGGCTAGAATCCCTACAGTAGCATGAGAAGTGATCTCATTTGGATTGCCAGATCTCTATCTCCCTGATAAGTCCCCTTGCTCAGTTCCCATCATTCCTTGTCTTCTCAAGCACACTTCCCTCTCCCCATCCTTTCCTTCTATTTTTTTTTTTGGTGGGGCAATGGGGGTTAAGTGACTTGCCCAGGGTCACACAGCTAGTAAGTGTTAAGTGTCTGAGGCCAGATTTGAACTCAGGTCCTCCTGAATCCAGGGTCAGTGCTCTATCCACTGCGCCACCTAGCTGCCCTCTTTCTATTTATTTCTGCCCTTTTTAGATTAGATTCTTGGCCCTTCAAACACCTCATAATACTGGTCCTGAGCTCTTTCTCTTTCTCCTTCCCTGGCTCTGAATTTCCCCAGCTCCTGGAGACACATTAGGTCTTAGGGCTACGGGCTCTAGCTGCCCCATCTAGAATATTTGGGGGAAGAACTTCAGAGCCCCAGCACTGAAAGGCAATAGCCTCTTCACATTCTAACATTCTTTCTACAACACCACATGTTGAATTCTTCTGGAAGAAGACCCAAAGGACTTTGAGGGTCAAGTGTCAGTGTCTGTACATTTCTGACCCAGCACAAAGCACAATCAGCTTTTAATAGTTCAGTGTTGGCTGTTGACTGACTGACTCATCAGGCTGCAACATGATGCTATAAACAGAATGCTGGACTTGGAATCAGGGAGACTTGGGTTCAAATCCTGCCTCAGATACTTAAGAGCTGTTATGTCATTTAGCCTCTGTCTCAGTTTCCTCTTCTGTTAAATAGGGATAGGAATAATCTCTTTTGGGGGGTTATTATGAGGATCAATTGAGAAAACATATGTAAATCACTTTGCGAATTTTAAAGTGCTATCAAAATACTAACTCATTATTTGAGGTATCACAGAATTCCAACGGATCTATAATCCCATCAATCTGGATAGTCTCTCCAATAATTCCTCTTGCAGTCCATCCTTGCCTGCCTATCCTGTGGCACCCTTCACACTAATTTAATGTTTTAGACTATCTAAAAATGTAGGTGATTCTTAGCTCCTCCCTTTTCTGTCACTTGGCTGCTACCCTCATTGAATCTGTGGTGCACCTATCTCCTAGAATTGTTGTGAGGATCAAATGAGATGATATTTCTAAAGTACTTAGCACAGTGCCTGGCATATAGTAGGTGATGGAGGTAGAGGGGTAGGAGCAGATAATGGAGGAAGAAGATGAAGGAGAAGATAATGGAGATGACAGAAGAGGAGGGGGAGGAGGAAAAGGTGATGGAGGAAAGAGGAGGAGTAGAGGACAAGGAGAAGGAAGAGGAGGAGGAGGAAGAAGAGGAGGAGGAGGAAGAGGAAGAAGAAGAAGAAGAAGAAGAAGAAGAAGAAGAAGAAGAAGAAGAAGAAGAAGAAGAAGAAGAAGAAGAAGATGTAAGACTGGGGGCTATTTTATATTTTCATTTCATGGGTTGCTATAGCCAAAGAATGAAGAATGCCTGGTATATAGTACCTAATAGAATGCTTTTTAATTCATGGTTTTTGTTCATTTATTCATTCATTCATTCACTCATTCATCACCAAGAGGCCAGCCTGTTGGTAATGACCTTCTCCACATTTAACTAGACTGGTCCTTGCAAAGCCATCTCAATCCATCACTAGAGTTGAACTTAAAACCTGTCCAATATGGCAGAAGCTAACTGTAGTGAGGTCTCATTGGCTTAGCTTTCAAGAACCCAGGGTAGCCTCCACTCCATGATGAGGTCTTCTCCATAGGATTTTGTGGACTCAGACTCAAGGGTTTCCCATAGGTTGGGTGTATCAAGATACATAGACCAGGTTCTGAGGTTTTATTCCACATTGTGGGCATTTCTCCAGCCTTGAGTTGGCTACCAGTATTTCTCAGTAGCATTTTAAAAAAACCCTATGCCCTTCACATACTGACATAAATAGATGGTTCTCTCATCATCATTTCCCATATTTACATGGCATAGAAGTAATAGACCAAGAAATGAAATTTTATCGTTAAGTCATCTGGAGGGTTTTCCTTCCAAATTTATTCATTTCACCTTCCCCCAAGCCTCCCAAAAAGGAAAAAGAAAAGCCTATGGGCAACATAGAAACCTTCCTTTCTACTACACTTTGCCTGCATGCCCATGTTATTAAGTCTTCTGTTTTCTCTGGCAAAATCTGCCTAGCTCTCTCCATCAGCACAGTCTGTAAATGAAATGGAGCTGCAGGTCTTATAAAAAGGGGAACATTCTGCCCTGGGTTTGCTCTTAATGGGTGGGAAAACTCCACTAAGCATTTGTGAAATATGTCTTCAATAGCGGAATACTAATCTGGTGGTCTAATAAAATCCTTCTCGGCAACCCCAAGGAAAGCCTTGGGTTTACTGGCATCTGCCCAAGTATTTGTTCTCCGAATGTCCCTCAGGCATTCCCATTTCAGGACGTTTCTTTCATCCCAGGAGAGAATGTAGTGGCTGGGACAAGTGCCTGTTTCAGAGTTTACCTGCCCTTCAACTCCACCATCTCTACAACTGAACATAGTAAGTACATAAAGAAGTGCCCATGAGTGATGGAAACCTTCAAGAGTTCTAACTGATGTGGATGAAGATAATGGTTACTAGCATTTATATGGTACTTTAATGTTGCAAAGTACTTTACAAGCTGGGTTCTTTGATCCTCAAAACAACAACCCTGTAAGGTGGGTGTTATCATCCCCATTTTACAGATGAGGAAACCAAGTCTGAGAGTGGTTCAGTGACTTGCTCAGGATCACACAGCTAGTAGTAGTAGTAGTAGTAGTAGTAGTAGTAGTAGTAGTAGTAGTAGTAGTAGTGGTGGTGGTGGTGGTAGTAGTAGTGGTAGTGGTAGTGGTAGTGGTGGTGGTGGTGGTGGTGGTGGTAGTAGTAGGGGGGTAGTAATGCTATGTAATAATAACATCTAGCATTTATATAGCACTTAGAATGTTCTAGGAAAGGTGCTAAGTGCTTTACAATTATTTTTGCATTTGATCCTCACAACAATCCTGGGAAGTAGGTACTATTATCATCTCCATTTTACCTATGAGGAAATCAAGGTTGAGAGAGGTTCAGTGACTTGCTCAGGGCCACACAGCTAGTAGTAGTAATAATAGTAGTAGTAGCAGCAGTATCAGTGGTAGTAGTAGTAATAATAGTAGCAGCAGCAGTTAGTAGTAGTAGTAGTAGTAGTAGTAGTAGTAGTAGTAGTAGTAGTAGTATCAGCAGCAGCAGCAGTAGCAGTGGTAGTAGTAGCAGCAGCAGTGGTAGTAGTAGGTGTAGTGTAGTGTAGTGTTATAATAGTAGTAGTAATAATAACAATAACAACAATAGCTAGCATTTATATAGCACCTACAATGTTCCAGGAACTGTGCTAAATGTTTTATAATTATTAACTTATTTAATCCTCATGACAATCCTGGGAGGGAGGCGCTATTAGTATCCTCATTTTACAGATGAGGAAACTGAGGCAAACAGAAGCTAAGTGACCTGTCTTGAATCACACAGCTAATAAATGTCTGAAGCTGGATTTGGACTCAGGTCTTCCTTATTCCAAGTCCATAGTTTTATCCAATGGATGCCCTACATCTCTGATCCTGGGCACAATATTGTGAATGAAAAAAAAAAAAAAAACATATTAAACACTTAGTATGTGCCAGGTACTGTGTTCAGTGCTGAATGCAAAAATATAATACCTGTCTCCAAGAGGCTTACATTCTAATAGGAGAAGGTAGAAATGGGAAGACAACCCAGGAGAAGGGGCCAGGGAGTGATGGAAAGGCAAGACTATATAAAAGTCCATCAGGGTCCAGGGGACAGAGAGCAGGTTCCGGTGTGGAGGGGAATGACAAGGATGGCCGGAGTGAAGGCAATAATAACTTTTTTTTTTTTTTTTTTTTTTTTTTTTTTAGTGAGGCAATTGGGGTTAAGTGACTAGCCCAGGGTCACACAGCTAGTAAGTGTTAAGTGTCTGAGGCCGGATTTGAACTCAGGTACTCCTGACTCCAGGGCTGGTGCTCTATCCACTGCGCCACCTAGCTGCCCTGGCAATAATAACTTACTTGAATATTAGGATTTTCCAGATTACTGAGGACTTTCTTCCCAAGGCACCCATAGATAGGCATGAACAACACAAGACAAATGAAAAACAGTGCAGGAGATGATGCTTGATGGTAAAAGAGGCATTAGTGTCTCTCCTTCCCCTCCCCCACCCTGTCTCTCTGTGTCTGTCTCTCTTTCACTCTCTGTGTGTCTCTGCCTCTTCTCTTTCTCTCTGTCTCTGTCTGTGTCTCTGTGTCTGTCTCTCCGTCTGCTCCCCATCCCCACCCCCACCCCCACCTCAGTGGCCAGAAGTCGCTGGACTGGGACGCAGAGCACATGCAGCCAGCCTTGTGATTTAGGGATGGCAGGAAGCAAACATTGACAGAGCCCTGAGATATTGCAGATAGGGTTGGGGAAGGGTCAAAATCATCACTCATAGGGGGTGATGTTCGGAGAAGGGGAGGGAAGTGGAGGTGGGGTGGGGGAACCAGATAGTTACAGGGTTAGAGGCATGTGCTGCCAGGAAGACGAGTGACGTCTTTGTCAGACGCCCCCTTCTCCCCCGCCCAGTTTTCTGATGTAACCTCTTTCCCACCTGCCCTTCCCAACCCTGCTCCATTTCCTCCCTACCCACTTTTGCCTCGAGCCTGAGACGTCTGGGGCTGCTGGTGGAGTTTCTAGGTCTCCCTCCCCGTTTCAGCTCACCAACCCCCCCAACCCCACCCCAGAAAAAGGTCGAGGCTAGCAACCAAGGACCCATGGTCTGATCTAGACATTGCCGTAAGCTTGTTGTGTGACCTTGGGTTCCTGCCTTGACTTTCCTCTTTGCGCTGCTGGCGGGGGAGACCATTAGGCGGCATGGTCCCTCTCTGTAGTACCTCTCTGCTCGCCCCAAGAGAGACTCAATGGCACTGGGTCGCTTATCAGGCTATCTGGAACATACCCTGCACAGGCTGGGCCCCCTCGCTGTTATCACCCTTTTTGGTCCCCTCCCATCCCCCACACCCCTCCATGGAGTCTGCAAAGGAATTTGGGCCAATGAAGTAGAACCTTCCCCCCACCCCTTTTCATTTTTGTAAAGTCCCTTTATTACACATGATTACCACTCGTCCCCTCCTCCACACTGCCCCTACTTTCAAATTAATTAATGCAAAATACAGAGAATGCAGCCTTTATAGACTCCAGCCTCTCCCTCTCTTTGCCCTCTCTCTGAACCCGGCCTCCAGCTTTTAAGTGGAGTCTCCGCTGTAGAGAGGTGCTGGATTGACAGCCCGAGATTCCGGTGCCGGGGGCCCTCCTCCCCATCCCGGAGCCCCCTCCCAGGGGAGAAGCAGATACAGGCACCAACCAGCCCCTGTGGGAGCCACTGGCTCCTGGCAGCTCTGGGGCCTCCTTCCTGAGACAGGAAGGCCCGTTCTTTTCACCACCATCTCCAAGACCCCTTCCTGGTCCGAATTCTGAGGTCTTCTGAGCTTTGCCTAGCTGGCCCACCCTTCTCTGTCTCTCCAGACCCATACTGGACACTAGAGGTTCTGTCTTCCAGTGTTAGCAAAGCGCCTGGCACATAGCAGGCTCTAGATAAAGGCTTGTCCACTCATTGACTTGATTCTATCCAACCCAGAGCACAAGAGAGAACCTTTGCTTGTTTCTGGCTCTTAAGGTCATGTTCTCTTTGCCTGGAATATACTCCTTTGTGTAGGAGGTTGTTTGTAGGATAGAGAGAGGGAGGGAGATCTTAGACCATAGAAAGTCAGAAATGAGAGGTACTGGGAATGGAGAATGACAGTCCAGTAAGGAACCTTACAATATAGAATGACACAGGGAAAAGAGGCTTCAGAACAGGGGATTATCAGGGCTGGGAGAGGCCTTAGAAAAGGGAATGTCAGAGGTGGGAGGGGCCTTAGAACAGGGAATGTCAGAGGTGGGAGGGGCCTTAGAACAGGGAATGTCAGAGGTGGGAGGGGCCTTAGAACAGGGAATGTCAGAGGTGGGAGGGGCCTTAGAACAGGGAATGTCAGGGCTGGGAGAGGCCTTAGAAAAGGGAATGTCAGAGGTGGGAGGGGCCTTAGAAAAGGGAATGTCAGAGGTGGGAGGGGCCTTAGAACAGGGAATGTCAGAGGTGGGAGGGGCCTTAGAACAGGGAATGTCAGGGCTGGGAGAGGCCTTAGAAAAGGGAATGTCAGAGGTGGGAGGGGCCTTAGAACAGGGAATGTCAGAGGTGGGAGGGGCCTTAGAACAGGGAATGTCAGAGGTGGGAGGGGCCTTAGAACAGGGAATGTCAGAGGTAGGAGGGGCCTTAGAACAGGGAATGTCAGAGCTGGGAGAGGCCTTAGAAAAGGGAATGTCAGAGGTGGGAGGGGCCTTAGAACAGGGAATGTCAGGGCTGGGAGGGGCCTTAGAAAAGGGAATGTCAGAGGTGGGAGGGGCCTTAGAAAAGGGAATGTCAGAGGTGGGAGGGGCCTTAGAACAGGGAATGTCAGAGGTGGGAGGGGCCTTAGAACAGGGAATGTCAGGGCTGGGAGAGGCCTTAGAAAAGGGAATGTCAGAGGTGGGAGGGGCCTTAGAACAGGGAATGTCAGAGGTGGGAGGGGCCTTAGAACAGGGAATGTCAGGGCTGGGAGAGGCCTTAGAAAAGGGAATGTCAGAGGTGGGAGGGGCCTTAGAACAGGGAATGTCAGAGGTGGGAGGGGCCTTAGAACAGGGAATGTCAGAGGTGGGAGGGGCCTTAGAACAGGGACTGTCAGGGCTGGGAGGGGCCTTAGAGCACAGTGTCAGCATATCCATTTGACCTAGAAAGGACTTTAGAAGTCATCTTTTAAAAATTTTCATTTATTTATGTTTTTATGGAGGAGAAAACAATGCAGAAAGGGTAGAGTTGCTTACCTGATGTCACCCAGTGAGGAAGAAGAAAGGCCCATCCTCTGACTCCAGATACAGGACTTTTCCCACAGGCCCTGGCTGCTCACCATCTCTCATGCTTCTAACTGACATTTGCAGAGCTGTTGGAGTGAAGATTTTGAGGCCGGAGAGACCCTGGGTGATAGTGGGTAATCAAAGCAAGTCTCTGCTCCATTTTAAAATCAGATAGACTAAGGCAAGAACATGGATTTAAGGCAGGGACTGTCTTTTGCCTCTTTTTGTGTCCTCAGCACTTAGCACAATGCCCGGCACATAGTAGGTGCTTGATAATTGCTTATTTACTGATTATTTCTTGATTTATTATTTATTCTTTCATTAACTTTGCTATTTTAGGAAGAGTTTCAATGATTTTTTTTAAGTAAGCTGGAACATTCAATTAGCCAGAACTCTTATTGCTCAAGCATTTGGGTTGATTGAGATTTTTATATTAAGTAAACATATATCTTAATAAAATCAACCACTGCTGGCTCACTCTTTAAACTGGACCTCCAAAGATCATGCCTGGGAGAAGCCAATCCGCTCTGTTGGCACTCCTTGGAGCCATAATACCTTGTGTCATTCCAGGTATTTTCTTCCCTGCCAAAGCAGGTACTCTTGTCCACTCTTATCCATTCCCTTTCTCTCTCCCTAATAGAACTGTAATAAAATCATCACTACCATTACCTCTGCAAAGGGTATATTGATGCACTGACATACTCTTCCAGTCACCATCTTTGTGACTTCCTAAGTCAGGCAGTGGATAGAATACTGACCCTGGAGTCAGGAGGATTTGAGTTCAAATTTTACGTTAGACATTTACTAGCTTTGTGATTTTCTTTACCTCAGTTTCCTCATCTGTAAAAGGAGCTAGACAAGAGAATGGCAAGACACTCTAGTATCTTTGAAAAGAAAATCCCAAATGGCATCTTGAAGAGTTGGATATAACTGATTTTTTAAAAAAACAACCTTTCCTTGCTTATCCTTTCCCCATATCCCCCCAAAATGTATTGTCTTTTCCCATTAGAATATGAGTTCCTTGTCTTCTATATATAGATGTCAATGTCCTTTGACCCAGAAATTCCACTGGATCACTAACAAAGGTGGTCACTAACAAAAAGAAAGGCTCTATTTACACAAAAATATTTGTGCTAACACTTTTTGTGTTTTTGAGGAATTGGGAAAAAAAAAGTCAGTATCTGTTGATTGGGAACTGGCCAAACAGATGATGCATCTATTTGAAGACAGCTATGCTATAAGAACCAATGAATGTGATGAATACAGAGAAGCTTAAAAAGATTTACATGAACTGATGCAAAAAATGAAGGAAACAGAGCCAGGGAAACAATCTGCACAGTGGCTACAAAAGAGTACATAAAAGAACAACCACCAAAAGATAATTAAAAATGAATGTTGTGGGGGCAGCTAGATGGTGCAGTGGATAGAGCACCGGCCCTGGAGTCAGGAGGACCTGAGTTCAAATCCGGCCTCAGACACTTGACACTTACTAGCTGTGTGACCCTGGGCAAGTCACTTAACCCCAAAATGAACGTTGTGGAACCACCAAGAACAATTTTGGTCCCAAAGAAGAGAGATGAGAAGGCACCTCCCCCAATTCTTTGTAGAGATAGCAGGTCTACTGGGGTGGGACATGGCATGCTACACCAAATTTTTAAAATAATATATTTCTCAGTTTTGCTGGATTTTCCCCCTCCTCTTACTCTTTTTCTTTTCTTCTTTAAAAAAAATGTTATAAGGAATGGCTTTCTAGGAGTGGTAGGGAAAGGAATATGGAGAGAAATCTGGGTTGTAAGAATAGAAGATATCAATAAGATCTATTTTTATTTTAAAAAACAAAATGTAAAATGATATAAAAATATAAAAACAAAATAAAAAAGAACAGAATGGAAACTCCTCAAGGTCAGAGGCTGCTTTAATTTGTGTTCCTAACACTTAGCCCAGCAATACTTGGCACATAATAAACATTATATATATTTTTCATTCATTCATTCATTCATTCACTTACTCACTTATTCATAAACTATTGAGCCCTATTGTGTGAATCCTCTGCAATCTATCCCTTATCTCCTTGATATTCTCCCATATATTTGTAACCTATTTGAGAGAATTCTAATATATGCTTCCCCAAAACAAATCTTCCCTACACAACAGAAGACTAATACCAACTGACATAGGAGCCTAGATCTATGGTTGGAAGGGACTATAGTCTTCAAGTCCAACGCCCACATTTCACAAAGGAGGCAACGGAGGTTAATAGTGGTTTGCTCAAGGTAGCATTAAAACAGGTGAGTTTGGAAGTCAGGTTCCCTGACATCAGATCCTAGAACCTTTACACTGCATCATGCAAGTCTCTATTTCTTTAAGTACTTTTAGGTTGGCTAAGTACTTTCTTAGAAACAATTCCAGGAGGTGTATATTATTATCCCAATTTTAAAGAGAAAGAGGGTCTGAGATGTTCAGTTCAGTTGGTCCTGATCCATAACTAATATGAGACTGAAGCAGGGCTGGCATGAGTCCATTGATTTTTCTACAATATCAGTTGCCAATTTACTTTAGAATTTTCTCTAGTTTTCTGTAGACTTAAAGACTGGACCTATGATTAGGGAATTCCTATGCAAGCCAATTCCCTCTACCAATGCAGGTCTTTACCTTCTCTACAACTTATAGTCTAAGAAAACCACCTGGAGCACTGAGAGATTAAGTCACTTGTCTAGGGTCGCATAGCCAATGTCAGAGGTAGGATTTCAACCCAGGTCTTTGAGGCCAGCTTCCTCACTAGTTTTAACAGCACCTTTAGAAGGTAATTCATTAAGTGACCAACTTTTCCAGAGCCTATCTAACTTAAAGCATGGGCACACGTGTGTTTGCTTGTACCAGAGGTCAGGTTGTGCCTTGTTCAGGCAGGAAACCGCCAGCCCACTTAAGAAACCAACCCCTCCCATGACATCCTGAGCTGTCAATCACAACCTCAGTGTGCCTAAATGTGTGGCCTCTGGAAGTGGTCTCTTCACTGCCCTTGGCAAAATTGGTTTTTTCCTTCCTCCTTTGGGCTCCTTTGCTAATAGGCATCTGTTTTTTTAACTAATAGACCTTGTGTTCCCTCCTAGCTCCAGACAGGGCGGTTCATAACCTTCTGTGTAAAGTCATAGACCCCTTTGGAAGCCTGCTGAGGCCCATGGAGGCCTTCTCAGAATGATGCCCCAAGTGTTCAAAATCAAATAAAGGATTACAAAGGAAACCCAGTATGTCAAAATAGTTATCCAAATAGAAAACAAAAACCTTCAAAGACCCCAGGGGAAGAGCCCTTGATCTAGTGACTGGGCCCAGATTATAACAAACATCCACTTTCTTCCCCAACCCCCTATTTTTAAGGTGGAATGTAAGCTTCCTGAAGACTGGCGACCAAGAGTGTGTTCCTCTGTGGTCTTTGCATGCCCAGCTCTGTCCTAGTTAGCACCTAATAAATGTTTGGTGAGTCTCACTCAGTAATAAAAGGGGAGCCTGCTGAAATCAGTCCTCACTGCTGCAGGCAGTTCAGCATTTCCTACATAAGGTGGGACACTGGATGGAGGGTTAGACCCGGAGTCAGGAGGACCTGAGTTCAGATTCAGCCTTAGACATTTACTAGCTGTGCGACTCTGGGCAAGTCATATAACCTCAGTCTACCTCAGTTTCTTCATCTGTAAAATGGGGATAATAATAGCATCCACCTCCTAGTGGTGTGAGGATCTAATGACATAATAATTATAAAATGCTTAGTATAGGGCCTGGCATGTAGTAAGTACAAGATGAATGTCAGCTCTTATTATTTTGTGGGGTTCTCCCCCACCAGCACTATATCCACATACCAAGACTTAAAGGGACTGGTCTTCTTTCTCCTCTCCTTCTCTGTCTTCTGCCTTCTTCTCCTTTGCTTCCTCCTCATTTCTTCTCCTTTTCCTTATTGTCCTCTCCTTCCTATCTCTCTCTTTCTTTCTTTCTTTCTTTTTTTTGTGAGGCAATTGGGGTTAAGTGACTTGCCCAGGGTCACACAGTTAATAAGTGTCAAGTATCTGAGGTCGGATTTGAACTCAGGTCCTCCTGAATCCAGGGCCGGTGCTTTATCCACTGTGCCTCCTAGCTGCCCCTCTTATCTTTTTTTTTTTTCTTTCTTCTGGCTCACTTATCATCTTTGTTTTTATCTCTTTCTGCTCCTTTTCCTCCTTATCCCTTTAGCTTTCCTCCTATCCCTAATGCCTATTGAAGTATCTGACACACAGTAGGTATTTAATTAATGCTTGCTCTTGGATCTGGAACATTACATATGTTGCAATTTTAATTATATTGAATATAATGCTAGAGATATTGATTGGTCTTGCTGAAATTATCTCGTTATTCATTCATTCATTCATTCATTCATCCATATATATATATATATATACATATATATATATTTATAGTTTATTTATGGGTCAATTCATTTGTTTATTCACCCATTTATTTATTGAGCTATCCATTCATTCATCCACTTATCCATTAGTCTATTTTTTTATTTATTTGTGTGCTTGTTTGTTTATTTATTTATTTATTTATTTTCTATCTTTCTATCTATGTATCTAGAAGAATTCTTTGTTATAGGCTATGGCTGTCTGGGAGAAGCCTTCCTTCTATCTTTCTCCTCCCTTCCTTCTGCCCTTCTGTCATTCTTTTCCCTCTTTCATCCTTCTCTACAGAGGGAAATATAGGCAATATAAAACAAAAGTTATCTTTAATATTATATATTTTTTTAAAAAATGCTTGTCCAACTGAATTGATCCTCTCCCCAGATATGACTTTGCCTTTTCTGTGTAGATATTTTATATTTATATGGACAGGATGGCCCCAAAGAAACTTTAATAGTTTAAACTGCATTAATACTTTTGGGACACTGGCTGTTTCTAAGCTGTTTTCCCTTATAGAATATGAGCCTCTTGTGGGTAGGGAGGTTTTTGATATTGTTGTATCCCCAGTGCCTGATATAGCTTCTGGCACAGAGTAAGTATTTAATAAATGCTTCTTGAATTGAATCCTACCCAGCCCCAGCCCCACAAGGGATGCTAGTGCTTCCTCTGAAATGACCATTTCTGCATTTTACTTTTACTTATATATGTCCAATCATTTCTCCATTAGAATGTGTGCTCTTTGAGGGCAGGGAATGGTTCAGTGTTTCTCTTTGTACCCCCAGGGCTCATCATGGCACATAGTAGATACTTTGAAAATGTTAGTTGAATGAATGAATTCATGTACTGAATTATTTTTTTCCTCCTTTGTATCTCCTCCCCTCCCCTCCCCTCCCCTCTCCTCCCCTCTCCTCTCCTCCCCTCTCCTCTCCTCCCCTCTCCCCTCCTCCCCTCTCCCCTCCTCTCCCCTCCCCTCCTCTCCCCTCCCCTCCTCTCCCCTCCCCTCCTCTCCCCTCCTCCCCTCTCCCCTCCTCCCCTCTCCTCCCCTCTCCCCTCCTCCCCTCTCCCCTCCTCCCCTCTCCTCCCCTCTCCCCTCCTCCCCTCTCCCCTCCTCCCCTCTCCTCCCCTCTCCCCTCCTCCCCTCTCCCCTCCTCCCCTCTCCTCTCCTCTCCTCTCTTTTCCTCTCCTCTCCTCTCTTTTCCTCTCCTCTCCTCTCCTCTCCCCTCCCCATTCCTCTCCTGCCTTCTCCTCACCTCTTTTCCCCACTGCTTCCTTTGCTGATCAAACAAGCCTGTCATTGGGAAGGTGGCTAGAACCTGTAGGGAATTCCTCCTGTCTCTGAGCTGGTTCATTCATCATCAGCCATCATCAGCCTGGAATGTGAGCCTGTAGCCTGCTGTTATCTGGCTACTGCCACAGTTGATACCTGGAGATGACAGCTCGATTTTCAAAAGCTCCCCTGACCCCGCAGGGCAAAGCAAACTTGTTTTGACAGAGCAAACATGACATGGAAATAGTGCATGTGCCAATAGAGGAACGGACAAAGTGTTATGTTTGCAAGGTGGATTCACTCTCTTTCCACCAGGGAAAGACTCTGCATTTGGAGAGAAGTGCAGAATGTGGACACCTTCACTTTCTTCTGAACTTGCTATATTGGTCTGCAGTCCAGGGAAATGGGAAGAGCTCTGGGATTCAAAAGTCCTCAATTCCCAGACTTTCACGGTTGATCCAAATCCCAGTGTCTACAGGGGGCC
The DNA here is from genome assembly GCF_019393635.1 of Dromiciops gliroides. Taxonomy (NCBI): domain Eukaryota; kingdom Metazoa; phylum Chordata; class Mammalia; order Microbiotheria; family Microbiotheriidae; genus Dromiciops; species Dromiciops gliroides. Next base: position 24,310,310 of record NC_057861.1, read on the forward strand.
TTTCCCTGACCTTCTACCTGCTACACACACACACACACACACACACACACGGACAGATGTATACACATGCATGAACATATGCACACACACATGGATGCACACACGTGCACACTCGCAGTTCGGCTATGACATATGTGTTCTCCCAAAGCACTACACTATGCAAAATCACCCAATAAGTACCACAAAGGCTTTTGGGAAAACGAGACTGGGATACAACATTCAAAAATGTTGTCAGTAGCACATAAAAAAGATAGAAACCTAATAAAAAGGAAAGCATCATTTTATACATATTAAATGGTTAAGAAATACATAAATACTACAAGAAATAGTAGTAGATTCGATGACCTTTTGTTTCTGATTTGCTGCTCAGCCTGTACCCTAGCTGCCATGGGCCGGGCTGGTAAAGTCTCTAGAAAGTTGAGGATGCCACAACCCTGGGCCTCTGGTCAGAGGCTTTGGCAGGTGTGTGTATAGGCAATCAGCTATTGATCATCCTCTGCCTATTACTACAACTGCATCAGAAGATATAGACATAAATTGGAGAAGTAGATAGATAGAGACAGGGAAAGAGACAGAAAGACAGAGACACAGAGATAGACACACACATGCAGACCGAGAGAGACAGACACAGAGACAGAGACACACATACAGACACAGAGACATGCACATGCAGAAAGACAGAGACAGAGATAGAGATACACACATGTAGACAGAGAGAGACAGAAACACACACATGCAGAGCAACAGAGAGAGAGAGAGACAGAGTGATGGTATCTGACCTTTACAAAAGCCTGAAGTTTACTTGTAGAAATGGGCCTTTCTTGAGGAAGAAATCATAAATAAGCAAATAAAAATTATTTTTATTTTCCAAAATGTTCCCTAATGCATTAATTATATTGGAACAAATTCATGTTTTTGAAACAAGTGTTATAACAGAACTAACTAACTATATATATATATAATACATACAAATATGCATGTATACAAATAGAGATATGCACACATATACTCATACATAAGTGCATATGCTTATACTGTACCTACACATATGCATACAACACACATTTATACCCATACAAAGAAGTAAACATAGGTATGTATGTGTGTATATACACAAATCTATATGTGTCTATATACACACATGTGTGTATATCTCTGTGACAACCTGAATATGTATGCATGTGCATGCATGAATGTATGTATACATACATATACATATAGGTGTGCTGAAATCATATATGTGTGTGCATGTGTTTATATATGTATATATAATATATGCATATATAAGGCATAGAGTACTTAATAATTTACATGTTGTCTCTTCCATTAGACTGTGAATTTCTTTTCTTTCTTATTTTTTTTTGGTGAGGCAATAGGGGTTAAGTGACTTGCCCAGGGTCACACAGCTAGAAAGTGTCAAGCATCTGAGGCCAGATTTGAACTCAGGTCCTCCTGATTCCAGGGCCAGTGTTCTATCCACTGTGCCACCTAGCTGCCCCTCAGACTATGAATTTCTTGAAGGGAAGAACTATTGTTGCCTTCTTTGTATCCCTAGCACTTAGCTCAACAGTTTGTATACAGTAAGCATTTAATTATTGCATATTGACTTGAGTGAACATTGCCCCAGACAATTATTAACTGTGTGAACATGGACGAGTGCCTTAACCTTCTGGTCCTCAAGGTTCTCTGGCCTATAAGACCGGGAAGAGAGGTAGCACCTTTGTGGATAAGCTAGGGGTCAGGCAGCCCCATTGGGTGCCCACTAGAGTCCTGTTTCTCATTCATATCCAAAATGTCTTGTATGGGGAATTCTCTAATACTAATTAAGTGATGGATGCATCACACCTCTGCATTGGTGGATAGAGTTTCCATACTGGGAATCCCCTAATGTGACAAAGTCATGGATCTGGGTCTCACACACACACACACACACACACACACACACACACACACACACACACACACCACAGAGTTGCAAAGGAGAAGGCAAGCAGTTAATAATTGTACTTCCCTCCTTCATGTGGGGGAAGGAAAAGATTTTGTAAACCTGAAAGAAATATGGAACTAGGAAGGACTCCAGAAGCCACCCACATCAATTTGTTCATTTTCCAGAGGAGTAGTAAATTGAGGTCCGGAGTGCTGAACTAAATTGCCTAGGGTCATTAAGATTCATTAGTGGGAGATATAGGATTTGAACCCAGATCTTCTGATTCTAAATTCAGATTTTGTTTTCCTTTGGTGAATCACATAGAACCTTATAGATATGCCCAAGCTCCTGCCGTTGCAGCTGCTGCTGGTAGAAGTAGTAGCATTGAAGACAGAAGACCTAGGTTCAAATCTTATCTTTGACACATCCTGGTGATATGACCGAGACCAAGTCACTTACCTGTAGGTCCCCCAGATGAGTCTCTAATAGTCCAAGTTACAGAGAAGGTGCCAAACCACATTGGTAGAGGGAGCTCTCTCACTTAGAAGTCCCCTGTACAAATTGGAGCATAAGGCACTTAGTCCCTCTGCTTATTAGTATTTCAAGACAATTGGTTTCTTCATATTCCTTCAGCAATTCAATTCAATCCACATAATCTTTTTTCCTCCCTGAATGCTCAGGACTTTCATAATTTCACAAAATATAGTCATACTTTTCTCCCAAGTTTGGAAATTATCAACCCAGATCAGGGGAACTTGGAACTTGACCAGGACTTCCCACAGTCCCATGGACCCACAGAATTAACTTAAACTTAGGAGAACTTTGTTGGGAGGGGATAGGTATAACTGGTCAGGCCTTGGGAACTCCCCTCAAGTAATTCTGGCATTGTCAACCCTTCCATCCATTGTATCACAGCAAGTCACTTTATTTCTTTGAGACTCAGTTTTCTCATTTATAAAGTGGGAACAATGATACTAGTACTATCTACTTGACTGAGTTCTTGTGAGTGATTTATAAGCCATATTATATATAAGTTGTTGCTATTGTTATTTTCAAACCCATGATTTCATTGGCGAGGATTCCTGGTGTTGTGGAAACTCCTTTCACTGATGCAGATTATTAACCCTTCTGGAATTTAGAGTTGATTGGGCACAGAGAGATTAAGTGACTTGCTCACAGAAATACAGCTAGTATATGTTAGAGACAAGCTATGAGCTTTGATTTCCCTAACACCAAGAATTATGTTCAGTGGAGTTCAGATAGAAGATTGGGAAAAGTCACTTTCTTACTATGATTCGTGTATATTTAGTGTTCAGTGAACTATTGCACAGTTGGATACAATGATTGATTTCTGTAGGCAGACAACTCCAGTAGCAGTTAGGATGATGGGGATAACATGTATTTCTTCATGATCCCACATGGTTTCAATTTCTTCTACTAAGTCTCTATATTTTAAGAGCTTTACATTCCATGTGTTTTGGAGGTAATGAGTGTTTGGTGTGCCAACATCTATTAAAAAGTTCTTAAATTTGTGTGGATCAACGTCAGTTTTGTTGTTATTATTAAATTATTTCTTATTATTTTATCCTCGTGTTTTTCAATGGGAGTTCTGGTAGATATGATGCCAAGACAAGTCATGATTATGCTTTCATTCTTTTTTGTTTAATGTTCTGCATATTCTTGTGCAGGTGGATAAAATAACTGCCTTTTGTACTGGAATAAAAGTATGGGTATGTAGGTTCATATTCAATAGAATTAACTTTAAGACAATTCTAGGCTGATGAGGCAAATGCATCATGTCCTGCTCCAACATAATTGTAATTTTATTTTCTGGGTTTCTCCTTTTTTGAAAGCTTTTCATTCCACATTGCTTGGAAATGATGCATTTAATAAGGCAATATCTACTTAACATGTTGAGTTTTTGAACGTAGGGGATAATATTTAGCTAAAGTCCACAAAGTCCAATGGAATTTAGCAAATACTCATTTCTTTTCTTAAGAAGAGAGTTTTGTTGGTTTAAAAGAGGGAGGGATGGGGGAAGGAAGGAAGGAAGGAAGGAAGGAAGGGAGGGAGGGAGGGAGGGAGGGAGGGAGGAAAACAACTCATTGATTGGTGGCCAAACTTTTAACTATGAGACTTTGTAAACTGATCTATTGGGTATATGTATACAAAGGATCACTACTGTAAGGAACAACAAACATGATGGATACAGAGAAGCATGAAAAGATTTGTATGGACTAATGCAAAATTAAGTAAATAGAGCAAGAGAAACAATGTATACAATGAATACAATGAATACAACAATGTAACTCGAAAGAGAAACCATCACAAAGCAGCCAAAACTGACTGTTGCCAACAACAAAACTTGAATGCTGAAAAATTATAAGGAACAAGCTTATCCCCAAAAAAGAAATATGAGAAGACACCTTTCCCCTTTCTACATTGCAGAGGTGAGGAGTCCAGGGCAGTGGAACATTACTCACGTTATCATATTTTTTTGCCATGTTTTGATTGCTTTCCTTAATTTTTTCCTCTCTGTTTCCTCTTTTTTATCTTAGATTTAGAGCTAGGAGGGAACTTAGGGGCCAACTGGAGCAATCCTAGGCAGCTAGGTGATACAGTGGATAGAGTGCCTCAAGCCAGGAAGACCTGAGTTCAAATTCAGCCTCAGACACTAACTGTGTGACCCTGAGCAAGTCACTTAACCTTGTTTGCCTCAGTTTCCTCAACTGTCAAATGAGCTGGAGAAGGAAATGCCAAACCATTCCAGTATCTTTGCCAGGAAAACCCCAAATGGAATCCAGAAGAATTGAACATGACTAAAAAATTACAACAGACCAACCCTTTCATTTTATAGATGAGAAAACTGAAGTCTAAAGAGGTCAAGTAATTATCAGATAATACATCTAGAGTTGAAAGGGATCTTATAGGCCATCCAGTCCAACCCCATTGTTTTACAACTAGAACTTGAGACCCGAAGAGATTAAGGGATTTCCGCAATCATATAGGTAGTAAGTGGCAAAGTAGGGATTTGAACTCAAGTCTTCCTGGCTCCCAATTTAGCATTCTCTGGAACCCAGGGTTTTGCATTCCAGACCCAGTATTTGTGACTCAGACAGCTAGGTGGGGCAGTGATAGAGCACCTGGCCTGGAGTCAGGAAGACTTGAGTTCAAATTCGGCCTCAGACACTTACTAGCTGTGTGACCCTGAGCAAGTCACTTAACCCTATTTGCTTCAGTTTCCTCATCTGTAAAATGGGCTGGAGAAGAAAATGGCAGATCACTGCAGTGTCTTTGCCAAGAAAACCCCAAATGGGGTCATGAAGAGTCAGACAGGACTGAAATGACGCAACAACAACTAGGTCGAATGCAAAGCAGTTTGCCAAGGTTGGCACAATATTCACAGAGTTGTGGTGGGGGCAGAAAGACAAAGCATGGATTATCCAGCAGACAGCAGTGAGGCAGAGGAGGTTTAAGAGTCTCTCTTAAGTTTTGAGTTTAGACACAGCTGACGCTTAACTTGGACCCAGACTTTGGTGAGGGAAGGGAGTGGTGCTGGGGATGGGGGACCCCCCCCCCCAGATCCAACACAGAAAACCAGTGGGAAAAAGAATCTTTTGACAGCCCCATACAAGCAATTCCCTCTTCTCCCTAAGACACCTCTGGCCCCTTCGCTTAATCCCCTATGCAGCTGCACTGCTCAGGGGCATGGAGATTTTTCATTACATGAAAAATAATTTTCAGTTGGGGGAATAGTGATGGCATTGGCCAGCTTCCATCCCTTTCTTTTTCACGGCCTCACTCTATTTATTAGAAGCATTATCACCACCATCGGAAACTAAGCATAGCACCTAGCACATAGTAGGCACTTAATAAATGTTTATTGATTGATTGATTGGGATCTAAGTTAGATCTCCAAAGCTGCTGATATTATTTCTAGCATAGCAGGATCTGAGATTCAGAGCTGGAAGGACCTCAAACCCCATAGAATTTTATCCTATTATTTTACAAAGAAAGAAACAGAGGCTCAGAAAGGTAAAATAATCATAGTATCATAGAGATAGGAAGGCAGCTAGGTAGAGTAGTGGATAGAGTGATAGACCTAGGGTCAGGAAGGCCTGAGTTCAAATTCTAACTTGAAGGAAGCCAAGTGATCACACAGCTAGTAAGTGTCTGAGGCTGGATTTTAATTCCTGACTTCCTCACTGCAGGCCCAGTATTCAACTGATAGTTGAGACTCAGTTTCCATGATGGAGCTAGACTCTGTGGCCTCTAATTATATGGTTAGGATTTATTCAATCTCTCTAATAAGGCCTGACTTGTGTTGCCTGCTATTACATTGTTCATCAGAGCTATAACTGCCAATTTGGGGGTCCAGGGCAAGTAGGTCTCCATTTTCTATATGTGTGCATGTGAAAATGTGTGGGTCAAGTGAGTTCAAGCCAAGTCAACAAGCAAATTTCTAAAGCCTCTACTAAGTGCCAGGTGTCTCAATAAGTGTTAAGGACACAATGAAATGGGGAAGAAGAAAAAGCAGTATCTGCTTTCATATTTGCATATGCACGTATGCATGTATGCAGTGTATATGTATATGTATATGTATACAGGTGTGCATATGTATATGTATCATGTATGCATATGTGTGCTTGTGTATGTGTATTGTATATGTATGTATATGTGCATGTGTATGTGTGTATGTATTGTACTGTGTGTGCATGTGCATTTGTATATGTGTATCTTCATCTTCATTTTTTTTTATTCAAATAATTCTATGTGTATGTATGCATGTATATACATAAACATATATATATACACACACACACATACATACAAGATATAAACTGAGTAAATTGGAGACAATCACAGAGGGAAAACACTAGAACCAAGAGGAATGAGCAAGCCTTCTTGCAGATGATGGGATTTTAGCTGGGATTTGAAGGGACCCAGAGAAGCCAAGGGGCAGCTAGATGGCACAGTGGATAAAGCACTGACCCTGGATTCAGGAGGACCTGAGTTCAATTCTGACCTCAGACACTTGACACTTACTAGCTGTGTGACCCTGTGCAAGTCACTTAACTCTCAATGCCCTGCAAAAAGAAAAAAGACCAAAAAAAAGAAGAGAGAATTCCATGCCTGTGAGACAGACGATGAAAATTCCTAGATTCAAGAGATCAACTGCTGTGTGCAAGGAAGCGCCTGCAGGCCAGTGTCACTTGGACTACAAGGAGGGGAGCAAGCTTTAAGAAGACTGGAAGGATAGGAAGGGGCTATAGTATGAAGAGCTGTCTGTGTATGTTTGTATAGGGAAAAATAGGGTAACATGAAAGAGACTCTCGGACTTAAGGACACTGAGTGAGAAAGTCAGCAGGGTCATGTGAAGATCAGAGGGGCTCACTTAAGATAGACACCAGAAGGAAGAAGCCACAACCTTACAACTCCCTACTTGAAACAGTTATTTTTGCCATCAAGATGCTAAGCTCAGTTGTTTCTATTCTGAAAGCCTAAAGTGCTTCCAATGCCCCTCTGAATTTTGACATCCTAAGTCAAAGCCCTAGTTTCCCTTCCCTAGTTATAGCTCAGCTATTCATGAGCAATTCTTCCTTCATCAATCAACAAACAATTATGAACTATCTATCTATCTATCTATCTATCTATCTATCTATCTATCTGTCTGTCTGTCTGTCTGTCTGTCTGTCTGTCTGTCTGTCTGTCTATCTGTCTATCTATGTGTATATATGTATATATGCAAATGCATACATATACATCTACACATATGTACATGTGTGTAAGTGTATAAACATAAATATACACATATGTGCATACATGCATTCACAGTGGTATATGTATGTATATATTCATATATATGCATATGTATATACACACACACATAAACTCACATATTGTTTGGCAGGAACTATGTTAGGCAGGACCTTCAGATATAAATAAAAATAGTCCATGTCATCAAGAAACTTTCACTGTAGCAGAAGAGCCTCTAAGTATTCATATCTCTACCTATATCTATCTGATATCTGGTTGTAGATACAGATAAATAGCTAGCTAGATATAGAGATGTACACACATACTTCTGTGTATCTGCATATACATACAGACACACACACAAAGTAAACATTAAGTGATTTCAGTGAGGATGAACTAGCAGCTGAGGGGATCAGGAATATAAACATGGTCTCACACGTCCTTAAGAGCTGCTTCCTGCCAATAAACCAGCAGGAGGCCTTGTATATAATACTAGGTGGCCTCAATATTTAGTGAATTGAATTGATTTGGAAAATGTACTGGATGTGAAATTAAAGAATCTGGCGTCAGATCTCAGCTCTGTCACAATCTAAACCTGTGTGTTCTTGGTAGTTCAGTCAATCAGTCAATCAACAAACAGATTTGAATTGCCTCCTCTGTTCCAGGCACTATGCTAGGTGCTGAGAATACAAAGCAAAACCCAGTCCGTCCATTCTCTCAAGTTCTAGCAGTTGTCACTTCCCTCAGATATCTCTTTTGTAAGATGAGAGGGTTGAATTCTCAGGATTTTTTTTTCAGGGCAATGAGGGTTAAGTGACTTGCCCAGTGTCATACAGCTAGTAAGTATCAAGTGTCTGAGGCTGTATTTAAACTCGGTCCTCCTGAATCCAGGGTTGGTGTTTTATCCACTGCACCACCTAGCTGCCGCTGGAATTCTTAATCTTTCTGTGTGTGTATATGTGTGTCCTGGCCTCCTTTGGTTGTCTGTTGAAACTTATAAACCCCTTTTCATAATCATGTTTTTAAATGTATAAAATAAAATACAAAGGAATAGAAAAGAAATGAATACTATTATAATAGTTATTATAACATTTTTTAAAAATTGTTCAAAGACCCTTGGTTAAGAACCTTTGGACTATATGATATCCAAGGCTGCTTCCAAATCTGAATGCATGATTTTCTAAATCTATGATTCTCTGATCTCTTGAAGCAACTCATGGCCCCAGACCATGCCCCTTTGGTGGAAGTAATAGAAGGAGCATACAGCAACACTTGGGAAACATGACAACCATAATGAACCAATAGACTGAGAATGACGAAAACAGCCACCAAAGAATTTAAATTCAATTTCCATATGTGGAAACATCTGTCTCAATGGTGACAGAATCTGTCCACCATCCCAAACTGGCTCCATTACAGTTTCAGGAACACATGAATAGCTCCCAGAAAACTCATCTACTTTGGGCCAAAGACTCCTGGGAAGCCTAGGCATAGGAACCCTTCTTGCTTGAATTCTGATAGAAGATTCATTCAGGAGAAAATCCATCCATCTATCCATCCATCCATCCATCCATCCATCCATCCATCCATCCATCCATCCATCCATCCATCCATCCATCCATCCATCCATTCATTCTTTTTTCATTATTCATTCAACAAGTATTTATTAAGCACCAATTATGTATCATGTCCTATGATAGGTGCTGGGAATTTAAAAAAACAAAAACAGCCCCCACCCTCTGGAAGCTTACATTCTACTGGAAGGAAATGAGGGAAAACTAGAATGGATCACAGAGGCCATCCTTCTTGTTTTATAGATGAGTAAACTGTCTTGCCCATGGTCACACAGGAAATAAGAAGCAGAGTGTGAAGCTTAAAACTTTAACTGCAATGTCTAAAAATCTAATGAGTGGTCGCCTTAAATTAGAAACTCATAGCACCAGTCTTTGTGCATTAAGTATTTATTAAAGTATATTAGGAGTTAGTAAAGAGAAACACGTGGTGAAAGAAAGAGCTTTGTCTACTCTGCCTACTCTGCCTGCCAACCTCCAGTTCCCAAATGAAAAAGAAAGATCCTTAGTCTCCTAGAGTGGAAGCTCTTTGTGGGATTGGAAGAGGGCGGTCCCCACACACAGTTCCAACCTAATTGGCTGGTTCATTGATTGGCATGACTTACAGGCGCTCTATGAAGACAGGTAACTTCCAGAGGCCAGGCAGTTTCTGGAGGCTGGTCACATGCTTTCTCCTCAGGGTGGAGCTACCCTGGTTCTCACAATGTCTTTCTTAGCTGGGTGGTGGTGCTCTGATTCTCACAAGAGGCAGGATTAGAACCCATATCTTTTGTATTCCAGAGACAATGTTCTTCCCACTTTGCCCAAGTGGACAAAAAAAAAAAAAAGTGAGGTTGACATAAATAATTCTGAAGAGGGATTTGGATGCTGTCAAATTCTTACTAGGATTTGGGGCTATAGTAAGAGAGACCTGGCTTCCAAAATTAGAAGATGAAAACCCTGTGCTTCTTTGCCCACATCTATAATATTGCTGATGCTTCTGGGCAGCACAGTTTAAGAAGGACATTGACAAGCTATAGAGTCTCCAGAGGATTGTGAAGGGCCTTGAGCCCAAGCCATATAAGGGAGAATCAGCTGAAAGAAACTCTGGTTACTTAATATGGAAAGGAGAAGATTAAGGAGAGACATGATAGGATGGTCATGTGGAAGACAGATTAGAATTGTTCTGACTGGGGGCACCTAGGTGGCGCAGTGGATAAAGAGCCAACCCTGGATTCAGGAGGACCTGAGTTCAAGTCCAGCCTCAGACACTTGACACTTACTAGCTGTGTGACCCTGGATAAGTCACTTAACACTCATTGTCCCATGTTAAAAAAAAAATTGTTCTGACTGCCCCCAAGGGACAAGATGCACTAAGAAAGGTAAAAGTTACAAAGAAGCAAATTTAGACTAGATATCAAGGAATTATTAGTTATCTCTAAGGATAATCAAATGCTCCTGGCGGTAGTGGGGTTCTTCTCCATGGAGAACTTTAAGCAAAGACAAGATGAATTTTTGCTAGAGATAGTGTAAACAGGACTTATTGTAAGGCATTGATTGGCGATCAAGGTCCCTTCCAGATCTCTGATTTTGTGACTTAGGATAAGAGAGAAGCCAGCATTAGCAATTTACCTAGCAGCTCCACAAAACTGCAAGCCTCATACCTTGTCCCACTGTTTTTCAATATGGAGAACTCTCATCATTTCAATATCATTAGGCAAGAAGGACATTTTGAATACCTATGATGGGGCAGGGTCATCCCTCCTATCTCAAGAGTGAGGGAGTGAGCATATCTGACATAACTATAGGTCACATCCTGATAAAACCTTCTTGGAAGTTGGACAAAATCAGGTTGAGGGGTAATCAACAGAAATCAGACTTGTGAGTGAGTTAGGGGGATGTCTACCCTAAGCACATGGAGACTTCAATGGGTGGAATGAGCAAGTGAGAACAATTTGTTCCAACAGCCATGAAGGCAGCTGAAGTAGGTGCTGTGGATTGATTAGAGGTTGACCAGACATCAGAGATTCCAAAGTCATCCACTGTTTGCTGGGCTATCATCAGTTAAGTTGAATTTTGTCTTGCCACTGGATTTTCAAGACTCTGGAAGAGAAAGTAAAGCTGATGATCTTGTACCATTCTGCCTCACTTAAATCCAATTCACTCACGAGTCAAGACATCATCTGTGATGACATTGGTCCTCATCGAAAATGTAGGACGAAAAGCAACAACTCAAGAGCCTAATCTCTAAAGATAAGGAATGGAGTATTTGGCACAGTGCTCGGCGCATAGTAGGTGCTTAATAGATGTTACAGACTGATGATTAATGAATGAAGTTCCTTCTAGTTCAATCATTAAACTACAACAAATAACAAACCACTGGATTTGGCGTCAGAAGATTTCAGAATTAACCTCAGTTCTACCACCTATATGACCTCAGGCAAATCACTTAGCCTCCTTAGGCCTCAGTTTCCTCATTTGTCAAATGAAAGATTTGGACTTAATGCCTTCTGAGGTCCCTTAAAGCTGTCTGTGGTTTTTCTTTAGTAGAATGCACTTTTATGTTTATAGCCCATGTTGTAGAGTACTAGATTCACTAGATTCAGAATCAGAAAAGGCTGAATTTGAATTTGAATTTGGCCTCAGACATTAACAAGTGGTATGACCCTAGGGAAAATCAGTTAACCCCTCTGTGCCTCAGTTTCCTTATCTGTTAAATGAGGCCATTGGACATAATGACCTCTAAGGTCTCATCTAAATCTATCATTCCGTGACCTCTTGTTAAATGAAACACAAAGTAAGTATATAACTGATGCTTTTTGAATGAATGAATGAATGAGTTTCTCTTCCAATTCCAAGTCTATGACTTCTCTTGTCAAGATCACAACTCAAAGCCCAAGTTTCCTGTTTGAAGACTCCCATCTTAGTTCCTTAAGCTTTGGTCTTACTTCATTTTT